>NC_000087.7:41084566-41442066 GCF_000001635.26 Mus musculus
ACAAAGGTTCCACAACATTTCTAGACAGTTTTCCCAGTTTGAGACAACTGAGACTGTGGAAGAAATACCCTTCTCCCCAATCTTAGTTAAACTAAGCCACGCAACTGCAAAATATTTTTGAAAACAGTTTAATTTCAATTTTGTAAAGAGAACAGAGAGCTCTACTTTGAAATGGACTGAATTAGTCTTTATGTTCCATTGTGCACCCTAAATGAAATATAATGTAAAAGATTCCGTTTTCTATGTAGCAAGGGAGGGCTGAAAACAACACACTAAAGGAGATAAAATGCAAAAAAAAAAAACTGGGATATATAGTAAAAATTCAAACTGACTGTGTGAAAAACAATGTATTTATACACATTAACTGTCCTATTGACAACAGTGTCATTCATCATTGTGTTAGGGGATACAATCTAGTGACTAATCATAAGGGTTTGACAGTAAAATCCTTAGGCTCAATACAGCAGACATTAGCTGAAAAATTATTTACAAGAATGTAATGCCCTTTTGTGTCTTTTTTGTGAATCTGTTGTATGGATGCCCTGTCGTTGGTTGTTTTAGTTGTTGGTGTTGTTTTAAAATAGAAATATTGAATGCAAAAGCAAGTGGCAGGAGCCCAAAAGGTCTTTGCATCCTCTCTTTCTCCTTCCCATAACTTTTTAATTTTCCCAATCTCTCCATTCATTCAAAAATACAGAAGTTCAAAAAATACAGAAACTCATTCTTCACCTTTACTTTGTGCTTGCATGCTGGTTGCAATCATCTTGTAAGCATTAAAAATCAGGCTAACATACTGCCTATGTTCAATAGGGTTTTATTGATGTGAAGAGACATCATGACTCAGGAAACTCTTACCAGGAAAATTTAATTGAGGTTGTCTTACAGTTTCAGAGGGTCAGTACATTATTATCTTGGTAGGAAGCATGGCAGCATCCAGGTAAAGGAGGTGCTGGGGAAGGAACTAATTGGTCTATATCTTAGTCTGAAGGCAACCAGGAGGAAGCTTGTGGCCACAGGTAGCAAGGAAGAGGATTGATTTGCGTCACTGGGCAGAGATTGTGCACTACATAAAAGCAAGCCTACACAATGATACACTTCCTCAAACAAGCCAACACCTTGTAATAGTGCCACATCCCATGGGCAAAATATATTCTAATCAACACACTGCATCATAGGAAAATGGCAGAGAGACATAAAGAAAGATTCTGCATGATTGCATTCCTCTGGTCACAAGTGCTATATACCTACACGTTTATACACACACACATACACACACACACACACACACACACACACACACACACACACACACACACACACACACATGCCTCTCTGATATGCATAATAATAATGTGCAGTCTCAGGTCCTGTGCTATTGGATTGGACCAGGCGCTGTGTTCCACTCACCAGAGGTCTTAGGATCCCGTGGTGGATTCTCTGTGGGTCCTTGGGGGTGTCCAGAGACTCCCACGGGCCAGGGACCACGGTGCTCCCTTGATCTACTTCTGTTGTCCAATTGCTCTGGCTAGGATTTCAAGTGCTATATTGAATAGATAGGAAGAAAGTGGGCAGCCTTCTCTAGTCCCTGATTTTAGTGGGATTGGTTTTAGTTTCTCTCCATTTAGTTTGATGTTGACTACTGGTTTGCTATATACTGCTTTTATTATGTTTAAGAATGATCCTTGAATTCCTGATCTTTCCATGACTTTTATCATGAATGGGTGTTGGATTTCGTTAAATGATTTCTCAGCATCGAAACAGATGATCATGCGGTTTTTGTTTTTGAGTTTGCTTATATAGTGGATTATGTTGATTTGTTTCCTTATATTAAACCATCCTTGCATCCCTGGGATGAAGCCTACTTGATCATTATTGATGATCTTTGTGATATGTTCTTAGATTCAGTTTGCATGGACTTTATTGAATATTTTTGCATCGATATTCATAAGGAAAATTGGTCTGAAATCCTCTATTTTGTTGGGATTTATATGGTGTAGTTATCAGAGTAATTGTGGCTTCTATAGAATGAATTGAATAGAGTACATTCTGTTTCTATTTTATGAAATAGTTTGAGAACAGTTGGAATTAGTTCTTTTTTGAAGGTCTGATAGAACTCTACACTAAACCCATGTGGGTGGTCCTGAGCATTATTTGGTTGGGAGACTATTAGTGACTGCTTCTATTTCTTTAGGGGATATGGGGCTGTTTAGATCTTTATTCTGATCTGGATTTAACTTTGGTACCTGATTTCTGTCTAGAAAATTGTCCATTTTGTCCAAGTTTTACAGTTTTCTTTGTTATAGCCTTTTGTAGTAGGATGTGATGATGCCTAGGATTTCCTCAGGTTCTAGTCTTATGTCTCCCTTTTCATTTCTGATTTTGTTAATTAGGATACTATCTCTGTGCCCTCTAGTTTGTCTGGCTAAGGGTTTATCTATCTTGATACTATTTTCAAAGAACAGGCTCCTGGTTTGGTTGATACTTTTAATAGTTCTTTTTGTTTCCACTTGGTTGATTCCAGCCCCGAGTTTGATTATTTTCTGCTATCTACTCCCCCTTGTAAATTTGCCCCCTTTTGTTCTAGAGCTTTTAGGTGTGCTGTCAAGCTCTTAGTGTGTGATCTGTTTGGTTTCTTTGTGGTGGCACTCAGAGCTGTTGGTTTCCTTTGTGGGATTACATTCATTGTGTCCCATAAGTTTGGGTATATTGTCCCTTCATTTTCATTAAACTCTAAAAAGTGTTTTATTTCTTCTTTAATTCTTCCTTGACCAAGTTATCATCGAGTAGAGTGTTGTTCAGCTTTCACGTGAATGTTGGCTTTCTATAATTTATGTTGTTATTGAAGATCAGCCTTCCACCATGGTGATGTGATAGGGTGTATGGGATACTTTCAATATTTTTGTTGAGTTCTGTTTTGTGACTGATTATATGGTCTATTGTGGAGAAGGTACCATGAGGTGTTGAGAGGAAGTTATATCCTTTTGTTTTAGGGTAAAATGTTCTGTAGATATCTATTAAATCCATTTGTTTCATAACTTCTGTTATCTTCAATGTGTGTATGTTTAGGTTCTATTTCCAGGATCTTTCTATTGATAAGAGTGGGTTGTTGAAGTCTCCCACTATTATGGTGTGCAGTGCAATGAGTGAATTGAGTTTTACTAAAGTTTCTTTAATGAATGTGGATGCCTTTGAATTTGGAGCATAGATGTTCAGAATTGAGGGTTCATCTTGGAAGAGTTTACCTTTCATGAGCATCAACTGTCCCTTCTTGTCTTTTTTGATAACTTTGGGTTGGAAATTGATTTTATTCTATATTAGAATGGCTACTCCAGCAACAGAATACAAGAGATGGAAGAGAGAATCTCAGGTGCAAAAGATCCCATAGAGAACATTGGCACAACAATCAAAGAAAATGGAAAATGCAAAAAGATCCTAACTCAAAATATCCAGAAAATCGAGGACACAATGAGAAGACCAAACCTATGGATAATAGGGGTGGATCAGAATGAAGATTTTCAACTCAAAGGACCAGCAAATATCTTCAACAAAATTATTGAAAAAAAACTTCCCAAATCTAAAGAAAGAGATGCCCATGAACATACACGAAGCATACAGAATTCCCAATAGACTGGACCAGAAAAGAAATTCCTCCCTACACATAATAATCAGAACAACAAATGCACTAAATAAAGATAGAATACTAAAAGCAGTAAGGGAAAAAGGTCAAGTAACTTATAAAGGCAAGTCAATCAGAATTACACCAGATTTTTCACCAGAGACTATGAAAGCCAGAAGAGCCTGGACAGATGTTATATGGGCATTAAGAGAACACAAATTACAGCCAAGGCTACCATACCAAGCCAAACTCTCCATTACCATAGATGGAGAAACAAAAGTATTCCATGACAAAAACAAATTCACATATTACCTTTCCACAAATCCAGCCCTTCAAAGGATAATAACAGAAAAAAAAAATACAATGAAGGGAACCTTGCTGTACTGGCTAGTTTTGTGTCAACTTGACACAGCTGGAGTTATCACAGAGAAAGGAGCTTCAGTTGAGGAAATGCCTCCATGAGATCCAACTGTAAGGCATTTTCTCAATTAGTGATCAAGGGGGAAAGGCCCCTTGTGGGTGGGACCATCTCTGGGCTTGTAGTCTTGGTTTTATAAGAGAGCAGGCTGAGCAAGCCAGGGGAGGCAAGCCAGTAAAGAACATCCCTCCATGGCCTCTGCATCGGCTCCTGCTTTCTGACCTGCTTGAGTTCCAGTCCTGACTTTCTTGGTGATGAACAGCAGTATGGAAGTGTAAGCCGAATAAACCCTTTCCTCCCCAACTTGCTTCTTGGTCATGATGTTTGTGCAGGAATAGAAACCCTGACTAAGACAAATTGGTACGAGGAGTGGGGTATTCCTGTGCCAATCTGACCATGTTTTGGGGAGGACTGTGGAAGGACTTTGGAACTTTGGGCTTGAAGATCCATCCGTTGTTAAGAGCTCTGTCGGATGTTGTGTAGGAGCTTGGAAGATAATATTGAGAACACTGCAGAAGATGGAGGTCTGGTTTGTGAAATTTCAGAGGGAAAATTAAAGACTCTTTTCAGGGCCATTGCTGTTTTGATTGTGAAGATTCTGTAGTTCTGGTTAGCTGGGGCTGAAGAATCAGCTGTGATTAACAAGATACCAGAACTACCAAAGCAAAAACTTTGCATTACTGGGACTATTGATGCTGGTTAGCTGGAGCTAAGAAATTAGCGGTGATTAAGAAGAGACCAGCATCATTGAGGTGACATCTTCTGGGAAGTGTTTTCTGAAAGCACAAAGACGCTGTGTTCCAGAGATAGCCAAGGTTGTACTCCTGCTGCAGTGGGACTTGGTAATGTGTAAGGGTCACCCAGGTGGTACTGGTTTTGAAGGCATGAAGGGGTCACGCAGAGCAGCTGAGGCTTGGCACTGTGAGAGGCCATGGAAGGCATTGGTGTAGGTGCAGCCTCAGTTGCAATTGACGGCCCAGGACTGAAGGGGTCATGCAGTGTTTTGGAGATGCCAGTACCATGAGATGACCACCAAGAGCAGCAGCAGCAGTGGAGTCCAGGCATCTGGAGACTAGAGGATGACGTGTGTGCTACAAAGGGCATGGCTGGAGAAGTGACTCAAGCCCTTGGAGGAGCCCAGAAGATTGTGAGTTGGATCCCAGACATTGGATGGTTAGAGATTGACTTTTGCTTTTGATTGTGACTGTGCTCTGATATTTTCCCTCTTGAAGGAAGAAACTATTTTAGTGGAGCCCACAGTTAAGAGATTTTTAATTGTAAAAAGACTTTGGATTTTAGAAGATACTGGACATTTTAAAGGGATTGACTTTTAATATGTAAAGACTGTGGGACTTTTAAAGTTGTTTAGATCTTGGGGATGAATAAGAAATTAAGGGTTGAGGCTTACTAGTGATGTGTTTGTGTGTCAAGTTGACAAGGGGTCAATTGTACTGGCTAGTTTTGTGTCAACTTGACACAGCTGGAGTTATCACAGAGAAAGGAGCTTCAGTTGAGGAAATGCCTCCATGAGATCCAACTGTAAGGCATTTTCTCAATTAGTGATCAAGGGGGAAAGGCCCCTTGTGGGTGGGACCATCTCTGGGCTTGTAGTCTTGGTTTTATAAGAGAGCAGGCTGAGCAAGCCAGGGGAGGCAAGCCAGTAAAGAACATCCCTCCATGGCCTCTGCATCGGCTCCTGCTTTCTGACCTGCTTGAGTTCCAGTCCTGACTTCCTTGGTGATGAACAGCAGTATGGAAGTGTAAGCCGAATAAACCCTTTCCTCCCCAACTTGCTTCTTGGTCATGATGTTTGTGCAGGAATAGAAACCCTGACTAAGACACTTGCCCTAGAAAAAACAAGAAGGTAATCCCTCAACAAACCAAAAAGAAGACAGCCACAAGAACAGAATGCCAACTCTAACAACAAAAAAAAAAAAATAAGAGGAACCAACAATTACTTTTCCTTAATATCTCTTAATATCAACGGTCTCAACTCCCCAGTAACAAGACATAGACTAACAGACTGGCTACACAAACAGGACCCAGCATTCTGCTGCTTACAGGAAACCCATCTCAGGGAAAAAGATAGACACTACCTCAGAGTGAAAGTCTGGAAAACAATTTTCCAAGCAAATGGTCTGAATAAACAAGCTGGAGTAGCCATTCTAATATCAGATAAAATTGATTTCCAATCCAAAGTTACCAAAAAAGACAAGGAAGGACACTTCATACTCATCAAAGGTAAAATCCTCCAAGAGGAACTATCAACTCTGAATATCTATGCTCCAAATGCAAGGGCAGCCACATTCATTAAAGACACATTAGTAAAGCTCAAACCACACATTGCACCTCACACAATAATAATGGGAGACTTCAACACACCACTTTCATCAATGGACAGATCGGCGAAACAGAAACTAAACAGGGACACAGTGAAACTAACAAAAGTGATGAAACAAATGGACTTAACAGATTATCTACAGAACATTTTATCCTAAAACAAAAGGATATACCTTCTTCTCAGCACCTCACAGGACCTTCTCCAAAATTGACCCTATAATTGTCATAAAACAGGCCTCAACAGATACAAAAATATTGATGGTGTTCCATGTATCCTATCAGACCACCATGGCCTAAGGCTGATCATTCACTTGGAAACTGAACAACACTTTTCTCAATGATTCCTTGGTCAAGGAAGGAATAAAGAAAGAAATGAAAGACTTTTTAGAGTTTAATGAAAATGAAGCCACAACATACCCAAACCTATGGGACACAATGAAAGCATTTCTAAGAGGGAAACTCATAGCGCAGAGTGCCTCCAAGAAGAAACGGGAGAGAGCACATACTAGCAGCTTGACAAAACATATAAAAGCTCTAGAAAAAAAGGAAGCAAATTCACCCAAGAGGAGTAGACGGCAGGATTAATCAAACTCAGGGTTGAAATCAACCAAGTGGAAACAAGAAGAACTATTCAAAGAATTAAAAAAACGAGGAGTTGGTTCTTTGAGAAAATCAACAAGATAGATAAACACTTTGCTAGACTCACTAGAGCGCACAGGGACAATATCTTAGTTAACATATTAAGAAATGAAAAGGGAGACATAGCAACAGATCCTTAAGAAATCCAAAACACCATCAGATCCTTCCACAAAAGGCTATACTCAACAAAAATGGAAAACCTGAATGAAATGGACAAATTTCTAGACAGACACCAGGTACCAAAGATAAATCAGGATCAAGTTTATGATCTAAACAGTCCCATATCCCTTAAGGAAATAGAAGCAGTCATTAATAGTCTCCCAACCAAAAAAAGCCCAGGACCAAATGAGTTTAGTGCAGAATTCTACCAGACCTTCAAAGAAGATCTAATCCCAGTTCTGCACAAACTATTCCACAAAATAGTAGTAGAGGGAATTCTACCCAACTCATTCTATGAAGCCACAATTACTCTGATACCTAAAACACAGAAAGATCCAACAAGTTAGAGAACTTCAGACCAATTTCCCTTATGAATATCGATGCAAAAATCCTCAATAAAATTCTTGCTAACCGAACCCAAGAACACATTAAAGCAATCATCCATCCTGACCAAGTAGGTTTCATCCCAGGGATGCAGGGATGGTTTAATATACAAAAATCCATCAATGTAATCCATTATGTAAACAAATACAAAGACAAAATCCACAAGATCATCTCGTTAGATGCGGAAAAAGCATTCGACAAGATCCAACACCCATTCATGATAAAAGTCTTGGAAAGATCAGGAATTCAAGGTCCATACCTAAACATGATAAAAGCAATCTACAGCAAACCAGTAGTCAACATCAAAGTAAATGGTGAGGAGCTGGAACAATCCCACTAAAATCAGGGACTAGACAACACTGCCCAGGTTCTACCTACCTCTTCAACATAGTACTTGAAGTCCTAGCCAGAGCAATTCAACAACAAAACCAGATCAAGGGGATACAAATTGGAAAAGATGAAGTCAAAATATCACTTTTTGCAGATGATATGATAGTATATATAAGTGACCCTAAAAATTCCACCAGAGAACTCCTAAGCCTGATAAACAGCTTCAGTGAAGTAGCTGGACATAAAATTAACTTAAAAAAGTCAATGGCCTTTCTCTATACAAAGGACAAACAGGCTGAGAAAGAAATTAGGGAAACAACACCCTTCTCAATAGCCACAAGTAATATAAAATACCTAGGCGTGACTCTAAAAACGAAATGAAAATCTGTATGACAAGAACTTCATGTCTCTGAAGAAAGAAATTAAAGAAGATCTCAGAAGATGTAAAGAACTCCCATGCTCATGGATTGGCAGGATCAACATTGTAAAAATGACTATCTTGCCAAAAGCAATGTACAGATTCAATGCAATCCCCATCAAAATTCCAACTCAATTCGTCAACGAATTAGAAGGAGCAATTTGCAAATTCATCTGGAATAACAAAAAACCTAGGATAGCAAAAACTCTTCTCAAGGATAAATGAACCTCTGGTGGAATCACCATGCCTGACCTAAAGTTTTACTACAGAGAAATTTTGATAAAAACTGCATGGTACTGGTATAGAGACAGACAAGTAGACCAATGGAATAGAATTGAAGACCCAGAAATGAACCCACACACCTATGGTCACTTGATCTTCGACAATTGAGCTTAAACCATCCAGTGGAAGAAAGACAGCATTTTTAACAATTGGTGCTGGCACAACTGGTTGTTATCATGTAGAAGAATGCGAATTGATCCATACTTATCTCCTTGTACTATAGTAAAATCTAAGTGGATCAAGGAACTTCACATAAAACCAGAGACACTGAAACTTATAGAAAAGAAAGTGGGGGAAAGCCTTGAAGATATGGGCACAGGGGAAAAATTCCTGAATAGAAGAGCAATGGCTTGTGCTTTAAGATCAAGGATTGACAAATGGGACCTCATGAATGTGCAAAGCTTCTGCAAGGCAAAAGACACCTTCAATAAGACAAAAAGACCACCAACGGATTGGAAAAAAATCTTTACCTATCTTAAATCAGATAGGGGACTAATATCCAATATATATAAAAACTCAAGAGGGTGGACTCCAGAAAGTCAAATAGCCCCATAAAAGATGGGGCTCAGAGCTGAAAAAAGAATTATCACCTGAGGAATACCGAAAGGCTGAGAAACACCTGAAAAAATGTTCAACATCCTTAATCATCAGGGAAATGCAAATCAAAACAACCCTGAGATTCAATCACACACCAGTCAGAATGGCTAAGATGAAAAATTCAGGTGACAGCAGATGATGGCGAGGATGTGGAGAAAGAGGAACACTCCTCCATTGTTGGTGGGATTGCAAGCTGGTACAACCACTCTTGAAATCAGTCTGGCGGTTCCTCCGAAAATTGGACATAGTACTACTGGAAGATCTTACAATACCTCTTCTGGGCATATATCCAAAGATGTCCCAACAGGTAAGAAGGACACATGCTCCATTATGTTCATAGCAGCCTTATTTATAATAGCCAGAAGTTGGAAATAACCCAGATGTCCCTCAAAAGAGGAATGAATACAAAAAATTTGATACATTTACACAATGGAGTACTACTCAGCTATTAAAAAGAATGAATTCACAAAAGTCCTAGGCAAATTGTTGGACCTGGAGGGCATCAATCTGAGTGAGGTAACCCAATCACAAAAGAACTCAAATGAAATGTACTCACTGATTAGTGGATATTAACCCAGAAACTTAGTATAGCGAGATATAAGGTACAATACGTAAAACATATGAAACTGAAGAAGAACAAAAACCAAAGTGTGGACACTTTGCTCATTCTTATAATTGGAAACAATCACCCATGTAAGGAGTTACATAGACCAAGTTTGGAGCTGAGACAAAAGGATGGTCCATCTAGAGACTGCCATATCCAGGTATCCATCCCATAATTAGCCTCCAAGCGATGACACCATTGCATACACTAGCAAGCCTTTGATGCAAGGATGGTGATATAGCTGTCCCTTGTGAGACTAGGCCGGGGCCTAGCAAACACAGAAGTGGATGCTCACAGTCAACTATTGGATGGATCACAGGGCCCCCAATGGAGGAGCTAGAGAAAGTATCCAAGGAGCTAAAGAGATCTGCAACCCTATCGGAGGAACAACATTATGAACTAACCAGTACCCCAGAGCTCTTGAATCTAGCTGCATATGTATCAAAAGATAACCTAGTCGGCCATCACTGGAAAGAGAGGCCCATTGGTCAGGCAAACGTTATATGCCCCAGCACAGGGGAATGCCAGGGCCAAAAAATGGGAATGGGTGGTTAGGGGAGTGGGGGGGGGGAGGCTTTTGGCATAGCATTGGAAATGCAATTGAAGAAAATACGTTATAAAAAAATTAAATTGAGAAATACTCAAAATAATTCAGCAAAAATCAGGAACAAGGAAAGGCTGTTCAGTCTCTGCAAATCTATTTAATAGAGTACTTGACATTCTAGTTAGAGGAATAAGACAACTGAAGAGGATCAAGGAGATACAAATTAGAAAGGAAGAAATCAAAATATCATTATTTATAAGATAGTATAGATAAACAATTCCAACAATGCTACCAGATGATAAACACCTCGAGCACAGATGATAAACACCTGGAGCAACGTGTCTAGATTCAAGATTAATTAATTAAATAATTATAAATAAATAAATAAATAAATAAATAAATAAATAAATAAATAAATAAATGAAGAAGGTGCTGGAAGAGTGTGACCCAGTTTGGCAGTTCTCTGGTTCCAGGGCAACAAAAGTAACATAAAGAAGTTAGTTTAAGGAGGTTGATTAACCACATAGAGGCTAGAAAGAGGCCCAACTGTTACATTGTTTAAAACATAACAAAATGTAAAAATTCTGTGAGTTATTTTCATAAGGGAGTGCAAATCATTGGAGCAGGAAACAGAAAAATGCCATTATGATTTATACATAACAATATTGTTACACTGAATAAAATAAAAAATAAGTTCTGGAGAACTAATGAATTTTGTACTTGTTATACTTAATATTATCATATACATACACAGTGAGTTAATTGTCAATATTCTTTAAAGTCATTATAAAATACCATAACTGTATCAAGTAATAGATATTTCAATAGTTTTAATAAGTTCATTATTATTTATATATTAAAAACATGTATAAGACATATTTGTGACATAAACCTTAATAAAAGAAAGGTAATAAAATTTTACAAATATTACAGAACTCTGCCTATGTATTCTGGATGCTCTCAAATGAATATTAATACAAAAAAAACAAGAATCACTGCCATTGAAAAGTTAATAAAGTTGTAGTACAATTTACCGTATTGATCTATGAAACTCATTGTACTATAGAAGACATATTTCATAAACTAGAAAATAGGTGAATTAGAGTGTTTTAATTACTTTTCTGTTGTCACAATAAGACACTGTGGCAAAAACAGCTTACAAATAAAGAGTTTATTAGGGGTTTATTCTTGGTTTCAGCGGCTTGGAATCCATGGTCATCATAATGGAAAGCATAGCAGCAAGTAGACACACATGGTATTGGGATAACAATTTGAAGGCAGACAGAGTAATCTAACCAGGAATGGTAAAAGCTTTTACATCTCAAATCCCACCCACAGTTACACAACTTCTTCAACAAGGTCATATCAACTAATTATTCCTAAAAATTTACACTAACATAGGATCAAGTACTCAAATATTTGAGCCAAATGAGATCATTCCCATCCAAAGAAACCCCCAAAGCATACTTATTTTGTTTTTCAGATCATCTGTTAATGTGTTTCTTTATTGTCTGTTGTGGTGTTTACTTTTAATTGTCATCTTGACACACACTAGAATCAGTTGATAAAGCAATCAAAATTGTGTGGATAAGACTGACATATGGGCCAGGCATGGTGGTGCACACATTTAATCCCATAACTTGGAAGGCAGAGGCAGGCAGATTTCTGAGTTTGAGGCCAGCCTGGTCTACAAAAGAAAGTCCAGGACAGCCAGGGCTATACAGAGAAACCCTGGCTTGAAAAACAAAAACAAAAACAAAAACAAAGACAAAGACAAACACAAGAACGAAAACAAACAAAAAACAAAAAAAACAAACAAACAAACAAAAAAGACTGACATATGTTTGTTTTAATTATTAGTTGATTTAGGAACACCCACCCTGAATATAGTTGACACAATTTTTTATTTTTTATTTGGGCTGTGAACACTTCTGTGAATGAAAAAAGTAGCTAAGTCACAAGAACATACAAGGATATACTCATTTCTCAATCCTTCTGAATGCAGACATGTGACCATCTGCCTAGGCAACTTTCATTAGATGAAAAGTGACAAATTGTAACTTCTAATTACAAGCCAAATTAAGCCTTTCTCCCTAAGATGGTTTGTTTAGAGCATTTTATTGTAGTAATAGAAATTTGACTGGAAGACTCATAAAGTAACAAGACAAATTTATAAGTTCTCATCGTGTTCTTTTCAAGTTCTGTGGCAATTTTTTACACACAATAATTTCTACACATCCTTTGATTAACATGGATGTTTGCTGAAATTATAAACAAAAAGTCTAGACCAACTTCAGGCACCCCAAGTAACTTTCCACTCTAGGCTCTAGACTCACTTACTCCCCTTCAAGTATTTTGAACAACTATAAAGTGCAACCCATGACCTGACTCCATTTTCCTTCTCACAACTTGAGCTGAAGATCTCTCTTTTTTTTTTTTTTTTTTTGGAGGCCCTACCTATGGAACCCAGAGGTAATGTTGACACCCAAAACCTCAGAAGACAAAGGAGTCACAAAACTCTCAGCAAAGACACCCTCCTGGACCTGAACACTTCCTGGTCACTAGAACCCCAAGGCATTAAGACCAGAAAACCTGTAGGAAACAGAGACCAAGGGAATAAAAACATCAACAAAACAAAACAAAAATCCATGCATCTGACAATTTCATATTTAGAAATCAATATATAAACCTATAATAATCTCAAAATTCAAGTAGCTAGAGGACAATCTAAGAACACACTCTACAACAATTTGGGAAACCTGACAGCACTTAGTCACAGATGCCTTACTGTAGAAGACTCTGGCTGTTCCATCATAGGTGAAGCACAAGAAAATGATCTCAAATCCAATTTTATGGAGATGGTAGATGTCTTTAAAGAACTACATAAGTCCCTTAAAGAAATAGAGGCATGCACAATGAAACAGGTGAAGTAATTGAATAAGCTGTTTAAGACCTGAAAGTGGAAATAGAAAAAATAACGAATGAAAAAAGTCGCTAAGAGAGAGAAAATGTAATGAGTGACTTTCTGAAGATAGTCCAACATTTTGGACAGATGTTATGGATCTCTGAATTGCAAGGCCTTCATACATTTCATTTGAGGAATCGATCTTTCCTCTAAGTATTCTAGAGTATAATTTTCCCTGGCATATAACCCATCCTATTGGATGCAGATCAACAAACATGTACTCTCTTGTAGTAATGCTATGTAAATAAATTAATGATTTCTTACTACTTTATATAATTTTATAGAATTACTAAATGTACATAAGTAATTTTGAGCTCTTTATTGAAAAGCTGCAGTTGAAGTTCTGTAAGACTTCTTGTGTCAAAGACTAATTGCATTAGGATAAAATGCAGGCTTAAAACAAATTTATAATCAGAGAAACTATTCCTTCTATCATAGATGTGAATGCATTATCTGATAAGTATTTTCACAAACTGAGAATGAACAATTTCTAGGACGTTCAAAGACAAAAGATAAAATATTGACCAAATTTATCTGTATAAAACTTCAAAATGAATGAGACACTAGGCAGATGATTGACACCCTTGACATAAAATTTAGTTAAAACTTGTATGAACTTGTGGAGTTACTAGCAGCTAATGAATATACAATTAATAACCAATCACAATGGACTTGCAGGTAAACATTCTTCCTGACATTCCTTATTTGATTTATTGACTTGTAGTAATGTTGTGAACTTGATAGTACCTTTTATAAAATAGAAGCTTGGAATACCATATGATCATGTATTCTGAGAAAGTGTGAGAATTGAATACAATAGAAAATAGGTTCCCCCTTTTCTCTTTCTCCTAGAAATAAAGTCTAAAGCCTTCTTTTGAAGCGAGTACTTTTTCTTGTGAATGTGAATTTCTCTGGCTACATAAGGTTAAAGAACTTTTAGCACTGAGCAGGGAAGGCACTGGGTCCTAAATCAATACTCCACTATTAAACCACAGGTATTAATCATCAAAGGTGGGCAAATTTAACCACAAAAGGAGCCAGAAATTTTTAAGCTTCCAGAAGCCATCAGCTTTCAACCATCAGGGCAATTAGAAGGAAATTTAAAAAGGAAAGAGGAATTAAAGATTTTCTAGAATTCAATGAATTGCACAAAATTCCAAGTAAATGGGGTACAATGAAAACAGAGCTAAGATGAAGGTTCATAGTTATGAGTGTCTTCATAAGAAATTGTAGAGATCTCATACTCACCAATTAACAGCATGTCAGAAAGCTCTGGTACAAATAGAAGCACAGCAACCAAAGATAAATAGACAGCAGGAAATAATCAAACTCAAAGCTAAAATCAATAAAAAAAATCAAAGAGAACAAGACAAAGAATCAGGCAACAAGTATTTGGTTCTTTGAGGAAATCATCAGGATGGACAAACCTTTTTTCAAAACTAAATAAAAGAAAAAGAGCGAAAGCATACAAATTAACAAAATTAGAAATGAAGAGGAAGACATAACAACAGACACCAAGATCATTGGGTTTCACTTCAAACCCTGTACTACAGAAACATGGAAAACCAAAATAGAAAAAATAAAAAGGACAATTTTCTCAATAGATACAATTTGGTAAAGCTGAATCAAGATCAACTTCAATAGTCCTATAGCCAAAGGAAATATAACCTATCATTTAATATCTCCCAAACAAAACCAGACAAGGTCAGATGATTTTAGAGCAGGATTATACCATACTTTCAAAAAAGTGATAATACTGATACACAAATTATTTCACTAGATAAAAAGAGAAGGAAAATTGATAAAATTTACTTTATGGGAATACAGTCAATATGAGACTTAAGTCACACAAACACTCAACAAAGGAAGAGAATTTCGTACCAATTGCCCTTATAAACATCGATTTAAAAATACTCAATAAAATACTTGTAAACAGAATTCAAAGATATATGAAAAATATCACCCCTATGATGAAGTAGATTTCATTTTACATATGCAGGGATGGATCAACATGCCAAACACTTTCACTGTAATCTACCATGTAAGCAAACTAAAAGGAAAAAAAATACCGCAAGATTATCATAGTCAATGTTGAAGAAGACTCCAACAACATCCAACACTCCTTGATGATAAATTCTTAAAGAGATGAGGGATAATGTCACATGCTTGAACATAATAAAGCCAATACATTGAAAGCTGACACCCAATATCAAATTAAATGGAGAGAAAAAAATATTCCCTAAAAAGCAATAATATGGTAAAAGTATATATTGTCTGTATCTATTCTGTATAGCACCTGAAATTTTAGCAACAACAATAAGGAAATGAAGAAGATCAAGGTATACAAATTGAAAAGGAAAAAGTCAAACTATTGCTATTCAGATACAGTAGTATACATAAGTGACATGATCCAAAATTATCTGAAAATAAACAGTATACTTCCTATAAACAGTCTCTCTTCCTATTGATGCCAGATAAAGCCATCCTCTGTTACCTGAAGCCATGGGTCCCTCCTTGTGTTTTATTTGGTTGGAGCTTTAGTTCCTGGGAGCTCTGAGGAGTCTGGTTGGTTGATATTGTTGTTTTTCCTATGATATTGCAAACCTCTTCAGCTCCTTCAGTCCTTCCCCTAACTTCTACATTGTGGTCCCAAAGCTCATTCTGATGGTTGACTGCAAGCATCCACATCTGTATCAGTAAGGATTTGGCAAATCCTCTCAGGAAACATCTATATCAGGCTCCTCCCAGCAAGCATTTGTTGGCATCAGCAATAGTGCCTGGGCTTGGTGGCTGCATAAGGGATATATCTCCATGTGGGGCAGGCTCTGAATGGCTTTTCCTTCAGACTATGCTCTACTCTTTGTCCCTGTATTTCCTTTCAACATGAACAATTCTGGGTCAAAATTTTTGAAAATGGTAGGGAACCCATCTTTCAACCAGATCAAATTTCTAACCTCTGGATATGGTTTCTACAGGTACTCTCTCCCCTTTGTTGTGGATTTCACCTAATGTCATCCCCGTAGGGTCCTGTGATCCTCTTGTGTCCTGGAATCTGGAACTTTTTGTTGACTTCCCCCAGTTCCCTACCCCCGGTTTCAAGCTGTACTACAGAGAAAAGCGATAAAGACTGCATGGTATTGGCATAAATACAGATAGGTAGATCAATAAATTGATGTGAAGACACAGAAGTGAATCTGTACCTATGAACACTTGATTTTAACAAGACGCCAACACTCTACAGTGGAATAGATGAAACATTTTCAACAAATGATGCTGGTAGTAATGGATATCTGCTTGTAGAATACTACAAGTAGATCCATATCTATTACCCTGCACCGAAGTCAAGTCCAAATGGATCAACGATCTGATCAAGAAACCCTGATGGACTAAATCTGATAAAAGAGGAAGTGGAGAATAACCTTGAAATCTTTGGCACAGAAGATGACTTCCTAAACAGAACTCTAGTAGTTCAGCCACTAAGATCAACATTTGATAAATGAAACCTCATTAAACTGAAAATATTTTGTAAGGCATGGGGCACTGCCAATAGAACAATATGTCAGATTACAGAATGGCTTAACCAACCCTATATCTGACAGAATGTTGGTATCCAAAATATATAAAGAACTCAACAAATTAAACATCAACAAAGCAAATAATACATTAAAAATGGGGAACAGTGCTATGTGGGGAGCCGCCCTCACATTCGCCGTTGCAAGATGGCGCTGACATCCTGTGTTCTAAGTGGTAAACAAATAATCTGCCCATGTGCCAAGGGTAGTTCTCCACCCTATGTGCTCTGCCTTCCCCGTGACAACTCGGCCGATGGGCTGCAGCCAATCAGGGAGTGATACGTCCTAGGCGGAGAATAATTCTCCTTAAAAGGGACGGGGTTTCGCCATTCTCTCTCTTGCTTTTGCTCTTGCTCTGGCTCTTGCACTCTAGTGCTCTTGCGCTCTGGCTCCTAAAGATGTAAGCAATAGAGCTCTTGCTCTCTTGCTCTCTGGCTCCTGAAGATGTAAGCAATAAAGTTTTGCCGCAGAAGATTCCGGTTTGTTGAGTTCTTCCTGGTCGGTCTCGAGAATGCGTGTAAGAGTTGGTGCTGAAACCCGAGACGAGAAAACCCGGGATGAGAAATCCTGAGATGAGAAAACCCGGGACAGCTACCATCACCGGTGCAAGGAAGATCCCTCATTCCGGAACCAGAACTGCGGGTCATGGTAATGAAGTGTTCCCGTAAAACAGACTGTTGAGAAGATTCCAGCCTGGATTCAGAACTCCTCAGCTGGGGAACGGTGGTAATGAAGTGTTCCCGTAAAACAGACTGTTGAGAAGGATTCAACTGCGTGAATTCAGAACTCTTCAGCTTGGGAACAGGGTACCCATAAGTATAGCTTTACAAGGTAAGTCTGGTCTTGAACTTTCTAACGAAATTCAAGACAGTCTATCAGAAGTAAAGTGGGAAATAGCTTTACAAGGTAAGTCTGGCCTTGAACTTTCTAACGAAATTCAAGACAGTCTATCAGAAGTAAAGTGGGAAATAGCTTTACAAGGTATGTTTGGCCTTGAACTTTCTCTAGTGTTAGGAGCCCTTTTGTTCCTTTTCACATGTTATCAAGCGGTTAAGGCAGGGCTGAAAATTCTGGATGAAATTCAGGGCAATCTATCAGAAGTAAAGCGGGGAGAGAGAGTAGGAGCAAAGAGGAAATATGTTACACAAAATAAGTACACAGGCCTTTCCACGGGTCTTGAACCCGAGGAAAAGTTTAGGTCAGGTAAGAATACCTGGGGAGAGATTAGAAGGAAGGAGAAGGAAAAAGAAAAGAAAAAAGATCAATTAGCGGAGGTCTCTAGGAGAAGGAGCCTATACTCATCACTAGGTGAGCTCAAGGAGCCAGTTCTTAGTAGTTCTGAATCAGATGAAAAGGCTATTAGGGCCTGGAAGGCGCTCTCCCGAGCAGGTGAAGCCACTGGACAACTAACAAAGATTGTTTAGAGACCTCAGGAGTCATTCTCAGATTTTGTGGCCAGAATGACAGAGGCAGCAGAGCGTATTTTTGGAGATTCAGAGCAAGCCGCACCTCTGGTAGAACAGCTCATTTATGAGCAAGCCACACAGGAGTGCCGAGCGGCCATAGCCCCAAGAAAGAACAAAGGCTTACAAGACTGGCTCAGGGTTTGTCGGGAGCTTGGGGGACCTCTCACTAATGCAGGATTAGCGGCCGCCATCCTCCAATCCCAAAAATGCTCCATGGGCAGAAATGAATCAACGCATAGATCTTGTCCAGGAACAACTAGATGTATTATGGCAAATAGCTCAGTTGGGATGTGAACAAAAGTTTCCGGGATTATGCGTTACTTCCATTCAGTATGAGAAATTTACTAGGGCAGCTAATTTGTCAAAAAGTCTTTCTCAGTATATGTTACAGAATTGGATGGCTGAATTTGAACAGACCCTTCGGGAATTGAGAATTGCCATCATTCAGGTCAACTCCACGCGCTTGGACCTGTCCCTGACCAAAGGATTACCCAATTGGATCTCCTCAGCATTTTCCTTCTTTAAAGAATGGGTGGGATTGATATTATTTGGAGATACACTTTGCTGTGGATTAGTGTTGCTTCTCTGGTTGGTCTGTAAGCTTAAGGCCCAAACTAGGAGAGACAAGGTGGTTATTGCCCAGGCACTTGCAGTACTAGAACATGGTGCTTCCCCTGATATATGGTTATCTATGCTTAAACAATAGGTCGCTGGCCACTCAGCTCTTGCACCCCACGAGGCTAGTCTCATTGCACGGGATAGAGTGAGTGCGCTTCAGCAGCCCGAGAGAGTTGCACGGCTAAGCACTGCAGTAGAAGGGCTCTGCGGCACATATGAGCCTATTCTAGGGAGACATATCATCTTTCAAGAAGGTTGAGTGTCCAAGTGTCCTTCTCCCCAGGTAAAACGACACGGGACCAGACCAGGACCCCTCTGGGTGATAAACCTGGAAGGAGTTTATGTATATGGCTCCTTTACCTGCACACTGGGGATTTGACCTCTATCTCCACGCTCATTAATATGGGTGGCCTATTGCTCTTATTAAAAGAAAAGGGGGATCTGTGGGGAGCCACCCTCACATTCGCCGTTACAAGATGGCGCTGACATCCTGTGTTCTAAGTGGTAAACAAATAATCGGCGCATGTGCCAAGGGTAGTTCTCCACCCCATGTGCTCTGCCTTCCCCGTGACTACAACTCGGCTGATGGGCTGCAGCCAATCAGGGAGTGATACGTCCTAGGCGGAGAATAATTCTCCTTAAAAGGGACGGGGTTTTGCCATCTCTCTCTTGCTTCTTGGTCCTGAAGATGTAAGCAATAGAGCTCTTGCTCTTGCTCTCTTGCTCTCTTGTTCTCTTGGTCTCTTGCTCTCTTGCTCTCTTGCTCTCTTGCTCTCTGGCTCCTGAAGATGTAAGCAATAAAGCTTTGCCGCAGAAGATTCCAGTTTGCTGCGTTCTTCCTGGCCGGTCGCGTGAACGCGTGTAAGAGTGCTAAGCAAAGAATTCTTGATAGAGGAATCTAATGGCTGAGAAGCACTTAAAGAAATGTTCATTATCCTTAGTCATAAGGTAAATGCAAAATGATATGACTCTGAGATTTTATCTTACAAACATCAGAATGGCTAATATCTAAGACTTAAATGACAGCACATTCTGCCTCAGGGACAAAGACAGACAACACATCAGAGTAAAAGGCTAGAAAACAATTTTCCAAACAAATGGTCTGAAGAAAAAAGCTGGAATAGCCATTCTAATATCAAACAAAATCAACTTCCAAAACAAAGTGATCAAAAAAGTCAAGGAAGGACAGCACATTATGTTGAGGTTGTGGAAGTAATGGAAGACTCCTTCATTACTGGTACGAATGTAAACTTGTACAACAACTTTGGAAATAAATTTGGTGGCGACTCAGAACATTGGGAGTAATTGTATCAAAAAAACAAAAAACAAAAAAACAAAACAAAAAACCAAACCAAACCAAACCAAACAAAACAAAACAAAAAAACCCACAAAAAAAAAAAAAAAACAAAAAACAAAAAAAAAACCAGCTATAACACTCCTAGGTATATACCAAAAGGAAACTCCATCCTAATCCCATAAGAGTACTTACTCAATTATGTTCATAAAGACATTATTCATAATAGCCAGAAACTGGAAACAACCTAGATATCCCTCAATCAAAAAAAGAATAAAGAAAATGTGGTACACTTTCACAGTGGAATACTTCACAGCTATTAAAAACAAAGACTATTTGAAATTTTTACAAAAAATAGATGTCACGAGATAATATCACCATGAGTGAGGTAACCTAGACCCACATAGGCAAACATTGTACATATTCACATATAATTTGGTACTGATTATAAAGGATAACCATGTTGTAATCCAAAGATGCCAAAAATGATATCTCCCTGAGATTGGAATATAGACTAGGCATTTTCATTGGACATGGGACTAGCACTGTAGAAGAGTTGGTGTTTGGAAGCAAACCAGAAGAATCATGATGGGAAAGAATTGAGGGAGGGAGTACTGGAAGAGACAACTGGATTGGGGGAATTCATCTCTGGAATGAGCTAGAAACCTACAGAAATAGAAATTCCTCAGACTCTAAGACAGTGAATTGAGGGTAACAGTAACTAACCCTCTTTGCAATGGGTAATATGAAGCCTGAAATGTCCATCTCTTGTAGCCAGGCAAGATTTTCAATGGAGGGAATGGGACACCAGTCCTACTATAAAAACTTCAACGTCCAATTTCTCCTGCCTACAAGATGTGCAGGGGTAAAGTTAGAACAAATATTGAGGGAATGGCCAACCAATGACTGGACCAGCTCGAGACATATGCCAAGAAATAGAGCACATCCTTGATATTGTTAACAATGTTCTGCTATACTGGCAAATAGGAGTCTAGCATAACTGTCATGAGTAAGACTTCAACTAGCAATTGATGGAGGCATATGCAAGAACCACAGCCAAAATTTCATTTGACTTTAGGGAATCTGAGAAAAAGGAAGAAGGTTTACTGGAGTCAAGGAGGTCAAGGAAACCACAAGAAAATTCACAGAATAAACTTACCTGAGTTCTTGGGGCCACACAGACTCTGAGACAACAAGGTAGCATTCATGAGCATGACCTTGGCCCTTGGCACATATGTAAAATTTTTGTAGCTTGGAATTCATGTGGAACCCTTATCAATGTGAGAACAGTCTCTTCCTGTCTCTGTTGCCTGCCTTTGAGACATTTTCAGCTGATTGAGGTGCCCCTTCTAGCTGTAATAGGAGAGGATGTTCCTAGTGTGTAATTTGATATGACAAGGCAGTTTTATATCCATGGAAGGTCTCTCCTTTTCTGAAGAGAAAGAGAGGAGGAATGCAATGGGGAAGGTGAGGACCTGGGAAGGACTTCAAGAAGAGGAGGGAGGGGAAGCTATATTTGAGATGTATTTTCTGATTACAGTTTCCCCTAACAGTTACTCCTTCCTTCAGGTTCCTACCCATTTCTCCTCTAATCCAGATTCCTACTGTCTTTCACTTTTAGGAAACAAATAGTTATTTAAAGAATACTAATGAAATAAACCAAACTAACTGAATAGGACAAAACAACCAAAGAAAATAAACAAATGCACACACACACACACACACACACACACACACACACACACACACACACAAAACAAAAAAACAAATAAACCAAAAAAAAACATATATTGATACAGCAACACACATTCACATACCCTATCTAATCAAAACCCCAAACCAGAAAACATAATATACACAAAGAACCTGTATGAGAGGAAAGCAAACAAACAAAATACCCAAAGTTAACTTTCTTAGACAAAGAGGCTCTAAAGATGCTGTCTTAGTTAGGGTTTTACTGCAGTGAACAGGCACTAAGACCAAGGCAAGCCTTATAAAGGACAACATTTAATTGGGGCTAGCTTACAGGTTCAGATGTTCAGTCCATTATCATCAAGCTGGTACATGGCAGCATCCAAGCAGGCATAGAGTTGGCACAGCTGAGAGTTCTACGTCTTCTTCTGTAAGGCTGCTAGTGGAAGACTGACTTCCTCACAGCTAAGATGAAAGTATTAAGCCCACAACTATAGTGACACACCTACTCCAAGACCACATCTCCTAATAGTGCCATTCCCTGTGCCAAGCATATACAATCACAGATATCATTAAGTGGAATCCATACTCAACAATGCTTGAATGGCCAAGAACCAGAAACTAGAAATGCCAGGGATCTAGAGAAAGACCAAATACTATTATTCTACTAAAGGAGTATAGCAGTTAAATGACTCCTGTTGACATTTTGCTATACTCACAGATCTGTATCTTGCTCATTCATCATCACAGAAGTATCCTCATGCAGCAGATGGAAACAAATACAGAGACTTGGAGCCAGATAATATGCAAAGCCTGAGTGACCTTCTAACATTCAGTCCTACAAGGGAGGTCACCATCAAATCTCTACCTCAGTGTTCAGAAAACACTGTAATAAAAGACCGAAACAGTGTAACATCATAAAAACTATCTTGTTTGAAACTACTAGAATTTAGTCCTAGCTACACACTTTTATTAAAAAACAAACATCCATGAAATTTATATTGTAGAGTTGTTTCTACAACAGAACAAACGATCTACCTTTGGAGTTGGTCTTATTATCTCACATAATCAAATCAGGAAAAAAATTCCACAAAGGTGCCCCAAATTCCCAGAGTTTTAGTGAATTCCTAATATTATCAGGGTTACAACCAAGACTAGCCATCATAAGTGTACCTCTTGTCAATAAGACATACTATCATATCTCCTTATATTATGTTAATTTCCAAAGGAAAGCAATAGTTATGCCTAGCATAGTATCCAATATCCAATATACAACTGCAAATAAAGTATATGAATTTCCAGGGCATAATCATGCTTAACATGAGATAAAAATCCATATACAACTACAATCATATTTTATCTTTTAGAATAGATTACAATTTCTTAATTGTAACACCATATAAAATCAAAGTCAAAGCATTGTTTACTTTCAAAGTACACTGACATGAATATACATTCTCATTCAAAATAAGAGGAAAAGAAACATAAACAGGAAATACTGGAACAAATCAAGAACAAATCTAGCTAGAGAAACCCCAAATCCTAAATTTATGTACATTGTGGCTTAAAAAGCTCTTCCTATCTAGTTTCATGACTACAATATATTTCTCTGTCTTGGGCTGGTTCCATTCTTTGTTTGTAGCTTTCTTTGAGAGATATCCCACAGCTGTGGACCTTCTTACATCCTGAGTGCTATATCACAATATAGGCTTCCCTTTCATACCTTCACAAAAAGCCTCTCTAGGCATCTATTCAGGGACTTCGCTGCAACCTGGATGCCCTCACTAGCTTTCCATAACCACATAGGAAGACTCCATGACTCTTTTACTTCTGTATCCTTCATTAATCTGACGAAAGAACTACATGGTGGATGTTGCCAAGTTCTTTTGCATGCTTAAGATAGAACCTGCCTGCTTCCTTGAATACTTTTTCATAAATTTGATATGTTGTTTTTCTGCTATAAACACACAAATCCTTAGAACATTTCTTTTCACAAGTTGCAGGATTAGCTTGGTGGAAACTCACCTCGAGGAAACAATTCCCTTTATTACATTACTCCTTATATCTTTCAACACAAGCTATGGCTCACACAAAAAATTTTTCTGGTGCTCTTTTTTTCTCCAAACTTAAATTCTAGCTCATCCATTGAAGAATGAGTACAATCAGGAAAACAAAAGTCAAGAAGCATTAGCGATGTGGGAATAAAGTACAGCTCTACTGCTGGTCGGTGTTTAAGTTGGTACATCCAGGATAAAATCAGTGTGGAATTTGCTTAAAATATCTAAAAATAGAACTAACTGGTGACTCACCTATATCACACTTGAGTTTAGAAAAAAATAGCATGGTTATCTAGTGATACTTGCTCAATCATTTTTGTTGCTTTTGTTTTCAAATTATCTAGGAGATGCAATCAGTTGTAACTAAATTTGCTAGAGAGTATATGGAACTTGAAAATACTATATAGTAAATGTGTTAAGTTAGGCCTATAAAGAGAAATGCTACGTGTCTGTAATCACTTTTGGTCTAGCTTCAACTTTTAGATTTTATATTTAACTTGGAGTATCTGTGGAGATAAGGAACCCCAAAGTGGCACATGGCATGGAAGAAAGGATGAAGCCTTTATGGAAGGAGGGAATGACAGAACACATGCAACATAATAGGAGGAGGAAACATTAGAGATTACAAGTTTAGGTAAGCATGAGGAAAGGATTATGTCTGTTATTCCCTTACAGAATGCCACAATTTAGGAAGTTTATTTAAAATATTACAGTTAAGTGGCATTACTCTTGGTTACAGTCCAAAACTTGATACTACAACACTTTCTGAAGAAACCACATACTCGAGTAATAGAACATTTGTAAATAAAGTTATAACCAATCTTGAAATTTAATTCTTAGGGCTTGCTGTTATATAGTGGCAGAAAGTTCTGTTTATGCTACTAGCAGAGAAAGTAATCAAGCAGATTACACATCTGTGATCCCTGACAACAAGATTAGTGACTCATTTGAAATATATTGTGTACATATATATCATCTAGGTTTAAAGTAATATATTCCTGTTGTCTATTTTTTTGTGTTTACTTCTAGATCATAGGAACTATTTTACTGTTACCTAGAACTGATTTTAGAATGAGAACAGAATACTTTGTCTTAATAATCTCATGCCTACCTAAACATAAATACACAATATTGTTTAAAAAATAATAATTATGAATATTTTCTATCTGCATTGGGTAGTGCCATAATAAGTACGTATTTCAAACTACTGATTAATAATATGAAACAAAAAATGTTAAATTTTAGGATAGATAGTTATAACACTTCATAAAGTTGTCAACAAATTACACAGGGAAGGAGAAATAGAATACATCAGTTTCTCCACCTATGGTTATTGAGATTTTGGCCAGGTATAGTAGCCTGGGTTGGCATTTGAGTTCTCTTAGTGTCTGTATAACATCTGTTCAGGCTCTTCTGGCCTTCCTAGTCTCTGGTGAAAAGTCTGGTGTAATTCTGATAGGCCTGACTTTATATGTTACTTGAACCTTCTCCCTTACTGCTTATAATGTTCTATCTTTTTTTAGTGAATGTGTTGTTCTGATTATTATGTGTTGGGAGGAATTTCTTTTCTAGTCCAGTCTATTTGGAGTTCTGTAGGCTTCTTTTATGTTCATGGGCATCTCTTTCTTTAGGTTTGTAAAGTTTTCTTCTATAATTATTTTGAAGATATTTGCTGCCCCTTTAAGTTGAAAATCTTCATTCTCATTAACTCCTATTATCTGTAGGTTTGGTCTTCTCATTGTGTCCTGTATTTCCTGGATGTTTTGAGTTAGGATCCTTTTGCATTTTGCATTTTCTTTGATTGTTGTGCTGATGTTCTCTATGGAATCTTCTACACCTGACATTCTCTCTTCCATCACTTATATTCTGTTGCTGATATTTGCATTTATAGTTCCAGATATCTTTCCTATGTTTTCTATCTCCACTGTTGCCTCACTTTGGGTTTTCTTTATTGTGTCTACTTCCCTTTTTAGGTCTAGTATGGTTTTGTTCATTTCCATCACCTGTTCGGATGTGATTTCCTGTTTTTCTTTAAGGACTTCTACCTGTTTGGTTGTGTTTTCCTGTTTTTATTTAAGGACTTGTAACACTTTAGCAGTGTTCTCCTGTATTTCTTTAAGTGAATTATTAAAGTCCTTCTTGATGTCCTCTACCATCTTCATGAGATATGCTTTTAAATCTGGGTCTAGCTTTTCGGTTGTGTTGGGGTTCCCAGGACTAGGTGGGGTGGGAGTGCTGTGTTCTGATGATGGTGAGTGGTCTTGATTTCTGTTAGTACAATTCTTACATTTGGCTTTCGCCATCTAGAAATCTCTGGAGCTAGTTGTTATAGTTGTCTCTGGTTAGAGCTTGTTCTTCAGGTGATTCTGTTAGCCTCTATCAGCAGACATGGGAGACTAGGTCTCTCCTCTGTGTTTCAGTGGTCAAAGCATTCTCTGCAGGCAAGCTCTAAACTCACAGGGAAGGTGCACAGATATATGGCCTTAAGACCTCTCTCCTGGCCAAAGAGGAAGGCCCAAAACAGGACCTGTCCTGAAGCTGAGTTGCTTTGGCCTGTCCCAGAAGGTGTTAGCTTCTGTATTCTACACACTCACATGTCTAGAATACTCTCAGAGGAGTCCTGGAACCAAGATGTCTGCAGCTGATGCTCATGCAAAGCACTCCTGCACTGGGCGGACCCCTTTCCTCCGGCTGGGAAAGTGGCAAGATGTCTGGGGCCTGTGCAGAATACTCTCGACTGGGTCCTGGAACCAAGATATATGCTGCTGATGCTTAGTCAAAGCGCTCCTGCACTGGGCAGACCCCTTTCCTCTGGCCGGGACAGTGGCCAGCTGTCTTGGGCCTGAAAACGGGGCTGCCTTAGAAGCTCTATGGCTCCAGCCTCTCCCAGAAGCTTTTGGATTAGTCCGTACTGTCACCTGTGTAGAATACACCTGGCAGGGTCCCAGAACCAAGATGTCTGTTGCCAATGCTCAGGCAAAGCACATCTGCACCGGGCTGACCCCCTTGCCTCTGGCCAAGAATGTGACCGGATGTCTGGGGCCTTTGCAGAATACACTCGGCAGAGACCTGGACCAGTCTGGTGGTTCTTCAGAAAATTGACATAGTACTACCAGAATACCAGCAACACCTCTCCTGGGCAAATACTCAGAAGATGTTCTGATGTGTAATAAGGATTCATTCTCTATGATGTTAATACCAGCCTTATTTACTTATTTTGTTAATATTTTTTATTATTACGTATTTCCCTCAATTACATTTAGAATGTACATTTAGAAAGTCCCCCACACCCTCTCCCCCACTTCCCTACCCATGCATTCCCATTTTTTTTGTCCCTGGCATTCCCCTGTACTTTGGCATATAAAGTTTGCATATCCAATGGGCCTCTCTTTCCAGTGATGGCCGACTACGCCACCTTTTGATACCTATGCAGCTAGAGTCAAGAGCTTCGGGGTACTGGTTAGTTCCTAATGTTATTGGACCTACAGGGTTGCAGATCTCTTTAGCTCCTTGGATACTTTCTCTAGCTCTTCCAATTGTGGGCTCTGTGCTCCATCCAATAGCTGACTGTGAGCATCTACTTGTGTATTTGGTAGGCCCCAGCCTTGGCTCACAAGAGACAGCTATATCTGGGTCTTTCCAGCAAAATCTTGCTAGTGTATGCAATGGTGTCACCGTTTGGAGGCTAATTATGGGATGGATGGACATGGCAGTCTCTAGATGGTCGATCCTTTTGTCTCAGCTCCAAACTTTGTCTCTGTAACAGTCTGGCGGTTCCCCAGAAAATTGGACATGGTACTAGTAGAGGATCCCACAATACCTCTCCTGGGCATATATCCAGAATATGTCCCAACCGGTAAAAAGGACACAGCTCCACTTATTTATAATAGACAGAGGCTGGAAAGAACTCAGATGCCCCTCAACATTGGAATGGGTACAAAAAATGTGGCACATTTACACAATGGAGTACTACTCAGCTATTAAAAAATGAATTTATTAAATTTCTAGGCAAATGGATGGACATGGAGGCTATCATCCGAACTGAGGTAACACAATTACAAAAGAACTCAAATGATATTTACACACTGATAAGTGGATATTAGCCCAGAAACTTAGTATACACGAGATATAAGATACAATTTGCAAAACACATGTGTATCAGGATTAGGTGTTCTCTGTTGAAATTTTTGGGGTCATAGATACATGCTATCATATCTTCTGGAAATAGAGACATTTTGACTTCTTCCTTTCCAATTTGTATTCATTTGTTCTCTTTTTTGGATAATTGCTCTGGCTAGGATTTCAAGTACTATATTGAATAGGCAGGGAGATAGTGGGCAGCCTTGTCCAGTCCCAGATTTTAGTGGGATTCCTTCCTTTTTCTGACCATTTAGATTAAAGTTAAATCCTGGGCTTTCTTTTCTTTTTTTATGTTTAGGTTTATGCCTTGAATTCCTGATCTTTCCTGGACTTATTATGAATGGGCATTATATTTATCCAACTATTTGCTCAGCATCTAATCAGATGATCATGTGGTATTTGTAGTTGAGTTTTGTTGTTTCTTTGGTTTTTTTTTTTCTATAATGTATTTAATTGATGGATTTTTGATATTAAACTCTCCCTGCATCATAAGAAGGAGGCCAACTAGATCATGATGGATTATCTTTTTGATGTATTCTCGGACTTGTTTTGAAAGGATTTTATTTAGTATATTTGCACCGATATTCATAATGGAAATTGGTATAAAGAGTCCTTTCTTCATTAAGTCTTTGTATGGTTTGAGTATAGTTGTAATCTTGCTTCATAGAACATATTAAATAGTGTTCCTTCTCTTTTAAATTTGCATAATAGTTTGAGGAGTATTGGTATTAGGTCTCCATGAATATCTGATAGAATTCTGAACTAAACCCATCAGATCCTGGGCCTATATTTGGTTGGGAGACTATTAACGATTGCTTCTAGTTCTTTAGGGGTGTTATGACCCACACTACATTCTTGCCAGTAAGAACACCCACAGGACACTCAGATCCTTCTGCAGTAAAGCTTTAATACATCTCGAGAGATAGATGATCAGCTACAGGACAGGAGACCCAGAGAGCAGAAAACCCCTCCCTTATATAGGCTGTGAAGTATGGTTTGAAGTATTGTTGGAGACATGAACCACCGGGATTGGCTGCCCACCATCAGCCAGATGACGCCATGGGAGAGGCAGGCCTCAGGTAATGGAAAGATACACTGATGCCTGTGCACACTCACTATAAGCAATGGTGACAATGAAGTTGTGAGCGCCATCTTTTAATGGTGACCGTGAGGACGGCTCCTCACATCTCACCCTTTTCTTTTATGTTAGAAGCAACAGGCCACTCAGTACTGAGAGTGGAGATAGAGGTCAAATCCCAAGTGTGCAAGCATAGGGTCCTTACACAAAACCTTCTCCCAGGCTCATCACGCAGAGGGGTCTTGGTCAGCTCCCATGTCGTCTTTCCTGGGGGAAGGACACTACGACACTCAACCTTCTTGAAAGTTGACATATCTCCCAGGAAGGAGGTCAAATTAGACCACAAAGTCATTTCAGTGCAGTGCTTAGCCTCACAACTCTCCTGGGCTGTTAAAGCACACCCGCTCCACCCCATGCAGCAAGACTCACCTCAGGGTTTTGTGGAGCTGGATGGCCAGCAACCTTATTGCTTGGGCATCATCGATATTCATATTTCGGGGGAGACACCATGCTCCAAAGAAACAAGAGCCTGGGTTACTTGCCTTGTAACTCCTGAGAGAGAGTGAAAAATTATTAATATTCCTTCTGGGTCTGCAGCCTATTGGATGGTAAAATCTACACTCACAGCAGCTATTCCTAAAAGTACACCTTTGCTTTTCTGATCTATGATTTTTTTCATCTGAACAGAGAAACAGTTACACAGATTTGGTAAACCTGAAAATTTGCAGGTAGACTCTGGTGGCACCTACTTTTGGGTCTCCAAATACCTGTCCCCATGTGAAGTGTCAAATTCTCTAGTTCAGGTTTATATCACTGCTCACTTTAAAGGAGTGAAGATTATGACTGCTGCTTCTTCATCTCAGGCTTGGATGTCTCTGTTTCCAGGCACCTGATGTCTCAGTGGTTTCTCTTGGTTAAGTTTCTATTACAGCTTCTTGTGATGGTTAATTTTATGAGTCAGTCTGGATAATCTGGACACAGAGTGCCCAGATGTTTGGTTAAACATTGTTTGGGACTGTGTTTCTGAGGAATATTCCAAGGCTAGCATCTCAATGGTACACTACATATGAGTGGGCTTCAGCCAAGTCTCTGAAGAACTAACTAACCAAAGAAGAAAGGAAAAAAGAGTTTGCTGTTTTCAGAGCCAGGGTTTCTACTCCTGTGCAGATGTCATGACCAAGAAGCAAGTTGGGGAGTGTCTTAGTTAGGGTTTTACTGCTGTGAACAGATACCATGGCCAAGGCAAGCCTGGGTTACTACCATCCTGTCCCTCCTTGTTTTGGCTTTAAGTTTGCAGATCATCCATAGTAGGAGCAGTACTCCACCGTACACAGCCAGTCCAAACAAACCCACCCCACTCATTGCTTGAAGTAGGAGAATGCGTCAGAAATCCAGGTAGAAAATCCTTCCATCAATGACAGGTCAAGACATGTCGAATTGTCTTATAAGATGGTGATCCTCAGCTCCCAGAATGTCTGTTTAAATTCTATGGTCCAATTCTGTAACAAATAACGAGACAAAGCCTTTGACAGGTTAGCTGCTCTTGTAAAATTCTCAAATTGTCCTAAGGTGATACAGACGCTAGGCAGCTTATGTTTGCAACCCAGCTGAGCCAATTGCCACAGAATATAAACCTGCTCTTGGACCAGATCTTTCGTTGGTTTACCAACATGAGGCCTCTCTGTATCTGGGAGTTGGCCATGGCCTGCCTGTTCAGGGCCAATGTCACTCTTGCCAAAAGGTTATTTTATGGTTTGTGTTGTCTGAACCGTAGCAGACAAGGCAAGGGCCGAAACAATGACAGAGGCAGCTACTGCTGCTGTTGCTACCAAGCCAACTATAATAGCAGAGATTCCAAAATCTCTCTTTTCTCTAAATAAGCTTAAATTTTAGAGGCTTCCACAGGAACTGGGACAAATCTAGGCACATGAGTAAACAAAGCAAAGGGATACTTAGTAGCATCCCAACAAAGGTTATAGAAACTTTCATTAAGCAAGCAATCTAACTCTAATTGATTACTATTTAAACTTTTATTACTTACCACCCACAGAAAGGGGTTCAAACACAAACCGGGGTGACAGTATAATTCACCCTTTTAAATGCTTTATATTTAGTATTAGAGGAGGACCGATCGAATGACCCCAAACCAGCACTCAAAGTGCCCTACCACTCAAAACCCATTTGGCCCTTTTCACTATATCCACCTCCAATCATGGCCATAGGTGAAAGATCTGTACAGCTCTCATTAATCCCACAAAATAACCATCTGCCCGATCAGGATCCATGAAGTTAAAATCATGTCCAGAAAGGATTTCATTAATCTCTACACTTATGTTTGTGGAAAAGGAAAAAAAAAAAAACCTTCAACCACCCAAGAGGGTTTTCTGGTCTGGAACCAAGTCCAAGGAAGCATGTAGTCCTCTGAGGATCTTCCTTTACAAAAGGGTGCTATTATGGGTTGCTGGGGCAGAGCTTTCCTGGATTTATGACTAGGCCAGCAGCCTCGGATTATCAAGGCATTAGCTATTATTTCAGAGTGGGTTCCCCAAGCAGCAGCTTACAGGCAGGCCACTGATTGGTTATATAAGGATATACACTGGCGTAGGTCTTTCAAGTGAGAGATCATTACAAAGCACAGGCTTCCTTTGATGGAAAAGTTCTTTTTTTCCATCAGAGCCTGAATTTGCCCATCTAATGGTAAAAAGGCAAGTCCCAGCTCCTTATCAGTAGTAAAGAAATGTGGAAAAACTTGTGCACTGTGCATGACAGGTATGGGCAGGGGAAAGGTGGACATAATACCCCAACACAATTCCCCTGATACACTAGGAACCAGGATCTCCAGTAGAACGGTCAGTATCCATCGTTGTTTCAGTATTCACTCTTTTGTCCACATCTTCTAAAGTGGAGATCCTTCAGATGAGGCATTCTAAAACCCAAAAAGTATTGTCTTCTTCCTGTGGAAAGACACAAATAACTCCCCTGGATCTTATTAAAATAGGATGCGGGCCTCTCCATTTTCCGATTAAGACATATTTGCATTTGATCATTTCTCTAGATCTGTTTGGTTCTGAACAGTGACGATGAGCCGCAGTGTGGCCTTGTTCAAAAATATTCAAAAAATTAAGAGTAAAGAGTACCATGGAGACAGCCACTCTCAGTGTTAAGGGCAGAGCCTCATCGACTCACCCTTTCTGTTTGATAAGGTAACTTTTAAGAGTGTGGTGGGCATGTTCCACAATGCCTTGTCCCTGTATGGCAAACAAGTTAAATAAACTACATTCATCTGGAGACAGAACTTTTGAAATTTTTGAGAGGTGTAGGCCAGTCCATTATCTGTTCTAAGAAATTTGGGTTGTCCCCAAGCACTCCAAGATTCAAGGTAATGTTGAATTACATGTGAGGCTTTTTCTTAGTAGGGGGATCAGTTTTACTGCCCTCTTTTCTCTCTCCCCTTCCTTCTGAATCCCGGGAAGGGCCCTTTTTCTTAGACATGTCTTTCTTTTTTTGAGCTCCCATTCTCTCATTCTATTAGGTTTCTGACATAGTGTCCTGAACCTCTTCTAGTATTCCCTGTCCCTCCACATTGGCTGGTCGACAGGTTTCATCCTCTAGACAGTTTTTTATGAGCTTCCAATCTGCCTTGGTGCCAATGCATAAGTCTCCCTCTTCATGCTTACGGTCAAGGTCCCTTCCTAGCTTATTCCATAAGGCTACAGTTAGTGACCCCGAATAGCCATACCAAGGAGAAATGCGATCCACCTCCTTAACAAAGTTCTGCAGCATATGAGAGGCGACCTGCAGGTCGAGTTGCTTTAGCACTGCCTGTAATGTGGTGATCACTCACTGTGAGGGGCCCATGATAGAGTGAGTGCCTGCAGCTGATCTACACCCGACTTATAGTACTCCTTAAGCAAAGTGAAAGTAAACACAGCACTCTGCTCCCTTATCTATGGTAGGCTTAGAAGATACCTCAGTGCTGCCACTTATCTATGTCGGACTGACAACACCTCATTTTTCAGCACCAGCCCCGATGGACCTCAAATTTCAACACAAGCCTTGATGGACAGAATAAGAAACAGAATGAGGGCCAGGGCAACCAAAACTAGAGCTTCTACTGCCCCTTCCTAAGTTGCATCTAGATTAAGACCAAAATCAAAAGGGATAAGAGGTTCACGATCAGACATACCTCTCCGAAACTTACCTTGTCCCTGCAGTTCTGAATCCACCCCATCTCCAGGGGTTCTCTTCAATGCCAGCGATGTTGATTCTGGGTTTCTAGCACCCGATGACCCACGCTACCATCTTGCCAGCAAGAACGCACGCAGGACACTTGGATCTTTCTGGAGTAAAGTGTTAATACATTTTGAGAGATAGATGAACAGCTTCAAGACAGGAGACCCAGAGACCAGAAATCCCTTCCCTTATATACGCTGCGAAGTATGGTTAGAAGTAAGGTGGGGGACGTGCACCACCGGAATTGGATGCCCACCATCAGCCTGATGACGCCATGGGAGAGGCAGGGCTCAGGTAATGGAAAGATACCACAACGCCTGAGTGCACTCACCATGAGCAATGGTGACAATGCTGTTGTCAGCGCCATCCTGTAATGGCGACCTTGAAGCCGGCTCCTCACAGTAGTAGAAGTAATTATAGGGCTTATCTGATCCTGATTTGAATTTGGTACATGATATCTGTCTATATAAGTGTCGATTTTATCCAGATTTTCCAGTTTTGTTGAGCACAGCCTTGTATTGTAGGATCTGATGATATTTCAAATTTACTAAATTTCTGTTGTTATTTCTCCCTTTTCATTTCTGGTTTTGCTAAATTAGACACTGCTCTTGTGTTCTGTATTTAGTCTGTCTAATGGTTTATCTATCTTGTTGATTTTCTCAAAGAACAAGCTCCCAGTTTGTTTGATTATTTTTGTATTGTTCCTTTGTTTCCACTTGGTTGATTTTAGGACTGAGTTTGATTATTTCCTGACTTCAACTCTTTTCGGGTGAATTTGCTTCCTTTTGTTCTATAGTGTTAAGGTGGGTTGTCAACCTACTCCTATATCCTCTCTCCAGTTTCTTTTTAGAGGCATTCAGAGAGAGCTATGAGTGTCCCTCTTAGGGCTATTTTCATTGTGTCCCATAACTTGCAATATGTTGTTGCTAAATTTTCATTAAACTCTAAAAAGTCTATAATTTAGTTCTATATTTCTTCCTTGACTGTTTTGTCACTGACTAGATTGTTGTACACATTCCACGTGTATGTGGGTTTTCAATTATTTATATTATTGTTGAAGATCAGCCTTAGTCTGTGGTGATCTGATAGGAAGCATGACATTATTTCAATAATTTTATATCTGTTGAGGCATGTTTTGTGACTGAGTGTTTGTCAATTTTGGAGAAGGCATCGTGAGGTGCTGAGAAGAAGGGACATTCGTTTGTTTTAGGATAAAATGTTCTATAGATATCAACTAAATGTATTTGCTTCATAAATTCTGTGAGTTTCACCTTGTATCTTTTTAGTTTTAGTTTCCAGGATCTGTCCATTAATGAGGGAGGGGTGTTGAAGTCTTCCAATATTATTGTGTGTGGTACAATGTGTGTTTTGAGCTTTACTAAAGTTTCTTTTATGAATGTGATGTCATTGCATTTAGAGTATAAATGTTTAGATTCGGGAATCCATCTTGGTAAATATTACCTTTAATGAATATGAAGTTTCCCTCCTTGCCTTTTTTAATAACTTTGAGTTAAAAGCCAATTTTATTTTATATTAGAATGGCTGCTCAAGCTTATTTCTTGGGATCATTTGCTTGGAAATTTTTTTCCAGCCTTTTAGTCTGAGGTAATGTCTGACTTTGTTCTTGGTGTTTGTTTCTGGTATGCTGAATATTGCTTACACATCCATTTTGTTATTCTATGCCTTTTTACTTGTGAATTGAGTCCACTGATATTAAGAGATACTAAGGAAAAGTCCTTGTTGCTTCTTGTTATTTTTGTTATTGGAGTTGGAATTTTGTTCATGTAGCTAACTTCTTTTAGGTTTCCTTCAAGTTTAATTTCTTGCTTTTTCTCGAGTGTAATTTCCCTCTTTATATTGAAATTGTCCCTTTCTTATCGTTTAAAGTGCTGGATGCATTGGTTGATATTGTGTAAATATGGATTTGTCACAGTATACCTTGTTTTTTCAAGCTATGTTAAAAGAGTTTTTCTTCATATAGTAGTCTTGGCTGGCATTTCTGCTCTCTTACATTCTGTATGACATCTGCCCTAGATATCTGGCTTTCATATTCTCAGTGGAGAAGTTATGTGTTATCCTGATAGCTCTTGCTTTATATATTAGTTGACCATTTTTCCCTTACTGCTTTTAATATTCTTTCTTTGTTTTGTGCATTTGGTGTTTTGAATATTATATGATGGCAGGATTTTTTTTTTTCTGGTCCAAATAATTTGGCGTTCTGTAGGCTTCTTGAATATTCATGAGTATATCTTTCTTTAAGTTAGGGAAATTTTTTTCTATATTATTGGTAAAGATATTCAATGGCCCTATAATTTGGAAACCTTACTTCTCATCTATACCTATACCGGATTTCATGTATGTAATTATGCCATTTCTAAAATCTGTTTCAAAAATTAACATGGGCAGTATTTCCTGAGAAATTCAAATCATTAATACTTTATCCCCTTTTACTAATATAGCATATTATGTTTCCATTTTCTTTGTCTATATAGTACAGAGCCCATCATTTGACAAAGATGAGAATATATCACCTCAGGTAGAAACAGATGAAGATATGGTGTAATATTTTCATTTTTTCCCATTTTGATATAATACTTCAAAAGTGGTGTTTGTGATCCCTTAACTGGAGAAGTATTTTCAGGAAAAGAGCAATTCAGTGTCAGATGCTCTTATATGTGTAGATCAAGACCAGATTGTGGTCCTTTAGACCTTGTGATCACACAAAGATAGCAACTAGTACAATACAACCACCTGCATGAGATGTACCCAGATATACATACAAAGAAAAGGAGAACCATTATAAAATAAGAGAGGGACCATTTGGAAAGAAGAAGGATCTCAGCAAAGGTAGTACAGTTATGAAGAAGTGCTGTGGGGTGTAAATGTATGAATTGTTTAAAGTAAGTATTACAAGTTTTTTTGGAATTCTACCATGCATTTTATATGGATATGACATTTGGTTCAAACCAAATATTATATATTTATTATAAATAATTGAAATAATTTTCTGTGTAAAGTTTTGTGTGTGGTAGAATAAATGTCCTACTGTGAGACTCCAACTTAAAGTATATCTCCCAGTAACGTAAAGCCCCTAGACGTTCCTTAAGCTTGTTTTCCCTGATCTCTGAAAATATAGCTAGGAAGAAGCTCTTTGTTCTCTATAGCCAGCAAAAAAAAGCTTTTTGTTTCTATACTTTACAACCAGAGATGCCTGCCTTCCTTTTCCAAGGACAAGGAGATAAAAATTCAGAAAGAACTCACTCACCACTCCTGCCTTGTACATTTCACCAAGAACAACAGGAAGAGAAGAACTCTCCTTCCAACATTTCCCAACTCCACCCAACTCTCCTCCAACTCCTCCCAATTCCTCAGCTAGTTGTTAAAAGCCCCTTACTGTCACAGCTCGGTGTCAAACTCCTCTGCCCTGCTAGGCAGAGGGACTTTGTCCTCAGCTAGCTAGTAATAAAACCTCTTTCATTTTGCATCAGTTGTGGTTTTCTCTTGAGTCACAGGGGTGCTGGCCAGCTCATCCCGGGACGTGAGAGGAGGCCCAGCTTCTGAGGTCTTACATTTGGGGTCTTCTCCTACAGGATTTGTGGCCTTCCCCAATTCTCAGAGACCCTGCTTGTAGGTAGGATTCTATCTTTGTCTGTATCTTTGTCTGTATCTTTTTCTATAAATTTCCTCTATCTTTGTCTCTATCTTCGTGTGTCAGCTCTGTTTGATTTCACTATTCTCAGTTTGCATTTGTATATGCTCTTGAGAGCAATGAACTCCCTCTCCCAGATGGAAGAGAGTTACTGACAGACATGTGAGGAGAAACCGGCTGCCACCTTGTGAGACATCACAGGAGTTCTGAGGGAGTCCCAGGGATACCTGGAGATCTTCTATCAGGATGCCAAGTGAGAGTGTTCACTCGGCTGTCTGTTTCTGTTACTGGGTGCCAAGTGAGTGTGTGCTCTCTAGGCCAACTTATTGGGGCCTGGTCTTGGTTACTGTAATCTTTTTGTGTGTATATATTGGTTTTACTCCTGTATGACACTCTGATGATGGGACCAACTATTAGCATGCCTCTTTGACTGACCCTTGTGCACAGGACTGAAATTAAGACTAAGACTCACATTCTCTCAATGGATTTTAGAGAACTTTCTGCTCTATGTAATGGCCATCTTTGATGTTAGTTGGCCACTAGAGGGTACCCTTGGTTTGGTTCTGTTTTCAGCTCTTAAAGTTGTTTTACAGAGGGGACCAGGGTCTCAGCCAGATTGAGTGCCCTATATTCTCATCTAGAAAAAAATATCACAGGATCCCCCCTCTCCCATCCTGTATAAAGCCATGGGTTCAAAAGAATAATCTAGGCTCCTCAGTTCTGGCCTTCTGCAATCCAGAGGGTAAAAAAAAAGTTAAAACTGGCACCGGTTGAATTGCAGCTCTTGGTTTCTCCCAAGATCTATCCAGAGTTAGAAGAACCTCCAAAATGGCACAGCACTCACCTGCATATTCTCAACTGGTCCCCCCCCCAAGAACTCTCAACAGGGTGCCACTAGATATTTGGGGAAGGACCAGTTGCTAAAGCCCAAGACCAGAGAGCTCAAAGCCCAGAGGGACCAGACTCAACCATAGAACTGCCTTTATGTACTTGTTACACTCAACCAGCGGACCCCAGACAACTGAAGCCCCTTCAGTAATGGCCTTTTTCCTCCTCTGTTCTCAATAACTGGAAAGCAAATCACACACTCCTTTGTAAAAACCCCTCTAGCCTTGCTAATCTAATGGAATCTCTCATATTCTCTCTTCAGCCTACTTGGGATGACTGTCATCAATTTTTACAGGTTCTTTCACACAGAGGAGTAGGAGAGTATACTGAGAGGAAAGAAATAGCATGCTGGGGGCCAATTGACTACCAATAAAACTTCTGGATGAAATAGATGCAGGCTTCCCTCTGACATGTCCTGGCAGGACTGACCATATGGAGTAATTGACAATTTTCTGCTGGGCTCTGATAATAGGACTGAAAGGGGCTGTCAGGTCCCCCACCAATTTGGCCAAGGTAAGAGAGATCTTACAAGTGAAAATGGAGCCCCCAGCAGTGTTTTTAGAGTACCTCTTAAAGGTATAGAAGTGTTACACTACCTTTGACCCTCCTTCAGGGTGCCAGCAGGTGACAGGTGTCATGGCTTCTATAGGGCAGTCTTCTTCTGACATTAGGAAAAGGTTACAGCTTCTAGAGAGTCTGAAAATATTATCTTTACAACATCTGTTTCAGGAGGCAGAGAAAGTGTACCATAAGAGAGAGACTGACAAGCCAGCACCAGGGCACATTGGGCTCAGTGTCTGCAGACACCCCTAAGGTTCCCAAAAGACCCTCAATAGGATCATAAGACCTCTGGTGAATGTAACACAACCTCTGCTCCAATCCAATCTCACAGGATCTGAGACTGCATTAATTAGGGAAGCAGAAAAACTGGCCTGACAATGGTCACAAGTCCCTCTGGTCTGTGCCAGCACCTGGCAACATTTTGGGCAGAGTCTGAGGACAGCCCCAAGGTCCTCACAGAAACATCTATGAGATCTTAAGACCGTTGGTGAGTGGAAAACAACTTCTGCTCCAAAACTATCATGCAGGAACTGAGACTGCATTAATTAGGGAAGCAGAGAAACCGGTCTGACCAGAGTCACAAGTCCAGTCCAGTCCACAACAGCACTGGGAACCTTGGGGGCAGAGTCTGTGGACACCCCAAAGGTCCCCACAGGACTTTCCATGGGATCTTAGTACCTCTAGTGAGTGGATCACAACATCTGCCAGGAGGAAGGTTCCAACACCAGATATCTGGGCACCTTCTCTGCAAGAGGAGATCTTGCCTGCAGAGAGTACTCTGAACACTGAAACTCAGGAGAAAACAAGTCTCCCACGTCTGCTGATAGAGGCTAACATAATCACTGAGGAACAAGATATAACCAGCGACAATTATAACAACTAACTCCAGAGATTACCAGATGATGGAAGGCAAACATAAGAATCTTACTAACAGAAACCAAGACCACTCACCGTCATCAAAATTACACCACTCCCACCTTTCCCAGTCCTTGAAACGCCAAAACACCAGAAAAGGTATTCCCATATTTAAAAGCATATCTCAGTTTGATGGTAGAGGACATCAAAAATGACTTTAATAACTCACTTAAAGAAATACAGGAGAACATTGCTAAATAGGTAGAAGACCTTATGAGGAAGCACAAAAAAACCCTTAAAGAATTAAAGGAAAACACGACCAAACAGGTGATGGAATTGAATAAAACCATCCAAGACCTAAAAAGTGAAGTAGACACAATAAAGAAACCCCAAAGTAAGGCAAAACTGGAGATAGAATAACTAGGCAAGATTTCTGGAACCATAGATGTGAGCATCAGCACCAGAATACAAGAGATGGAAAAGAGAATGTCAGATGCAGAAGATTCCATAGAGAACATTGGAACAGCAATCAAATAAAATACAAAATGCAAAACATCCTATCTCAAATATCCAGGAAATCCAGGACACAATGTGAAGTCCAAACCTACGGGTAGTAGGAGTAAATGAGAATGAAGATTTTCAACTTAAAGAGCCAGCAAATATCTTCAAAAAATTATAAAAGAAAACTTGTCAAACCTAAAGAAAGACAGGCCCATGAACATAAAAGAAGCCTACAGAATTCCATATAGACTGGACCAGAAAAGAAATTCCTCCTGACACATAATAATTAGAAGAAGAAATGCACTAAACAGAGATATACTGTTAAAAGTAGTAAGGGAAAATGGTCAGGTAACATATAAAGGCAGGCCTATCAGAATTACACCAGACTTTTCACCAGAGACTGTGAAAGACAGAAGATCCTGGACAGATGTTATACAGAAACTAAGAGAACACAAATGCCAGCCCAGGCTATTATACACAGCCAATCAATTACCATAGATGGAGAAACCAAAGTATTTCACGATAAAAAAATAAATTTACACATTAACTTTCCATGAATCCAGCCTTTCAAAGGATAATAACAGAAAAAAATAACAATACAAGGACAGAAACCATGCCCTAGAAAAAGCAAGAAAGTAAATCCCTCAACAAACCAAAAAGAAGACAGCCACAAGAACAGAATGCAAACTCTAACAACAAAAATAATAGGAATCAACAATTACTTTTCCTTAATATCTCTTAATATCAATGGATTCAGTTCCCCAATAAAAAGACATAGAGTGACAGACTGGCTAAAAAACAGGACCCAATAGTCTGCTGCTTATAGGAAACCCATATCAGGGAAAAAGACAGACACTATCTCAGAGTGAAAGACTGGAAAATCATTTTCCAAGCAAATGGTCTGAAGAAATCCGCTGGAGTAACAATTCAAATATTGATTAAATTTGATTTCCAACCTAAAGTTATCAAAAAAATACAAAACAGGACACTTCATACTCATCAAAGGTAAAATCCTCCAAGAGGAACTCTCAATTCTGAATATCTATGCTCCAAATGCAAGGGCAGTCCCATTCATTAAAGAAAGCTCAAAGCACACATTGCAGCTCACACAATAATAGTGGGAGGCTTCAACAAACCACTTTTATCAATGGACAAATCTTGGAAACAGAAACTAAACAGGGACACAGTGAAACTAACAGACGTTATTAAACAAACGGACTTCATAGATTCTACAGAACGTTTTATCCTGAAACAAAAGGATATAACTTCTTCTCAGCACCTCATGGTACCTTTTCCAAAATTGACCATATAATTGGTCACAAAACAGGCCTCAACTGATAAAAAATATTGCAATTGTCCAAAGCATGCTATCAGACCACCAAGGACTAAGGCTGAGTGATCTTCAATAACAACATAAATAATGGAAAGCCAACATTCACGTTAAAAATGAACAAAAGTCTTTTCAGTGATACCTTGGTCAAGGAAGGAATAAAGAAAGAAATTAAAGACATTTTAGAGTTTAATGAAAATAAAGCCACAATATACCCTAACTTATGAGACTCAATGAAATCATTACTAAGAGGGAAACTCATAGATTTGAGTGCCTCCAAACAGAAACCAGAGAGAGCACATACAAGCAGCTTGAAAACACACGAAAAATCTCCAGAATAAAGGAAGCAAATTCACTCAAGAGGAGTAGATGGAAGGAAATAATCAAACTCAGGGGTTAAAATAACCCTGTAGAAACAAGAAGAACTCCTTAAATAATTAACCAAAGAGGATTTGGTTCTTTGAGAAAATCAAAAAGATAGATAAACCCTTAGCTAGCATCCCTTAAGGCACAGAGATAGCATCCTAATTAACAAAATCAGAATTGAAAAGGGAGACATAAAAACAGATCCTGAAGAAAACCAAAACACCATCAGATCCTTCTACAATAGGCTATACTCAACAGAACAAGATAACCTGGAAAAAATGGACAAATTTCTAAACAGATAACAGGTACCAAAATTAAAACAGGATCAAGTTAATGATTTAAACAGTCTCATGTACCCTAAAGAAATAGAAGCAGGCATTAATAGGCTCCCAACCAAAAAAACACCAAAAAAAAAAAAAAAACCAAAAAAACCAAACAAACAAACAAACAACCAAAAAAACAAATAAAGGAACAGATAGGTTTAATGCAGAGTTTTATCAGACCTTCAAAGAATATTTAATTCCAGTAATGCACAAACAATTCCACAAAATAGCAGTAGAAGGTACACTACGCAACTCATTCTATGAAGCCACATTACTCTGATACCTAAACCACAGACAGATGCAACAAAGATAAAGAACTTCAGAACAATGGACCTTATGAATATCGAAACAAAAATACTCAGTAAAATTATCCCTAATCATATCCAAGAACACGTTAAAAATTTCATTCATCCTTACCAAGTAGGTTTTATACCTGGATACAGAGATGGTTTAATATATGGCAACCCATCAACATAATCTATTATATAAACAACCTCAAAGACAAAACCACAAGATCATCTCATTATATGCAAAGAAACTTTTAAGTATATCCAAAACCTATTCTTGATAAAAGTCTTGGAAGGATCAGGAATTCAAGGCCCATACATAAACAGGATAAAAGCAGTTTACAGTAAACCAGTACCCAACATCACATGAAATGGTATGAAGCTCGAAGCAATCTCACTAAAATCAGTGACTAGACAAGGCTGCCCACTTTCTCCCTAACTATTCAACATTGTTCTTGAAGTCCTAGACAGAGCAATTTGACAACAAAAGGAGACCAAGGGGATACAAATTGGAAAAGAAGAATTCAAAATATCACTTTTTGCAGATGATATTATAGCACATATAAGTGAACCCAAAAATTCAACCAGAGAAAACCTAAACTTGAAAAACAACGTCGGTGATTTAGCTGGTATAAAAATAACCAAACATGTCAATGGCCTTTCTCTTCACAAAGAATAAACAGGCTGAGAATGAAATTAGAGAAATATCACCATTCTCAATAGTCACAAATAATATAAAATAATTTGTCATGACTCTAACTAAGGAAGTGAAAGGTCTGTATGATAAGAATTTCAAGTCCCTGAAGAAAGAAATTAAAGAAGATCTCAGAAGATGGAAAGAACATCCATTATCATGGATTGTCAGTATCAACATTGTAAAAATGGCCATCTTGCCAAAAGAAATTTACAGATTAAATAAAATTCCCATTAAAATTCCAACTAAATTCTTCAATGAATTAGAAAGGGCAATCTGCAAATACATTGGCAATAAACAAAACCTAGAATAGAAAAAGTCTTCTCATGGATAAAGCAACCTCTGGTGCAATCACCATGCCTGACCCAAAGCTGTACTACAGAGCAATTGTAATAAAAAACTTCATGGTACTGATATAGTGACAGAGAAGTAGACCAATGAAATAGAATTGAAGACCCAGAAATGAACCAACACACCTATTGTCAATTGATTTTCTACAAGGGAGCTAAAAGCATCCAGTGAAAAAAAAAAGACTGCATTTTCAACAAATGGTGCTGGCACAATTGGTGGTTATCATGTAGAAGAATGTGAATCAATCCATTCCTATCTCCTTGTACTAAGGTCAAATGTAAATGGATCAAATAGCTCCACATAAAATCAGAGACACTGAAACTTGTAGAGGGGCAAGTGGGGAATAGCCTCAAAGATATGAGAACAGGTGAAAAATTCCTGAATAGAAGAAAAATGGCTTGTATTGTAAGATTTAGAATTGACAAATGGGACCTCAAAAAGCTGCAAATCTTTTGTAAGGCAAAAGACATCTTCAATAAGACAAAAAGGCCACCAACAGATTGTGAAAGGATCTTTCACTATCCTAAATCAGATAGGGGACTAATATCAAATATATATTAAAGAACTCAAGAAGGAGGACTCTAGAAAATCAAATAACCCCATTAAAAAACTGGGCTCAGAGCTAAAGAAAGAATTCTCACCTGAGGAATACCGAATGGCTAAGAAGCACCTGAAACAATGTTTACCATCATTAATCAGCAGTGAAATGTAAATCAAAACAACCCTGAAATTCCATCTCACACCAGTAAGAATGGCTAAGATCAAATATTCAGATGACAGCAGAAGCTGGCAACGATGTGGAGAAAGCAGAAAACTCCTCCATTGTTGCTGGAATTGCAAGCTTTTAAATAAACTCTGGAAATCAGTCTGGCGGTTCTTCAGAAAACTGGACATTGTACTACCAGAGGATCCCACAATACAATTCTGGGCATATATCCAGAAGCTGTTCCAACTAGTAAGACACATGCTCCACTATGTTCATAGCAGCCTTATTTATAGTAGCCAGAATCTGGAAAGAACCCAGATGCCCTCCATAGAAAATGGTTACAAAATTGTGGTACATTTACACAATGGAGTTCTACTACTAATAGTATAGCTATTAAAAAGAATGAGTTTATGAAATTTATAGGCAAATGGTTGGACCTGGAGAGCATCATCCTGGGTGAGGTAACTCAATCACAAAAGAATGCTAATGATATGTATTCATTAATAAGTGGATATTAGCCCTGAAACCTAGAATATCTCCAAGATATAAGATAAAATTTGCCAAACACATGAAAATCAAGAAGAACGAAGACCAAAGTGTGGACACTTTGCCCCTTCTTAGAATTGGAAACAAAACACCCATGAAAGGAGTTACAGAGACAAAGTTTGGAGCTTAGACAAAAGGATGGACCATCTAGAGATTGCCATATGCAGGGATCCATCCCCTAATCAGTCTCCAAACACTGACACCACTCCATACACTTGCAAGGTTTTGCTGAATGGAACCTGATATAGCTGTCTCTTGTGAGATTATGCCAGGACCTAGCAAACAAAGAAGTGGATGCTCACAGTAAGCTATTTGATGGATCACAGGGCCCCGAATGGAGGAGCTAGAGAAAATGTCCAAGCAGCTAAAGGGATCTGCAATGCTATTGTTGGAACAACATTATGAACTAACCAGTACCCCAAAGCTCTTGACTGTAGCTGCATATATATCAAAAGATTGCCTAGTAGGCCATCAGTGGAAAGAGAGCCCGATTGGGCATGCACACTAATTATGCCCCAGTACAGGGGAACGCCAGTGTCAAAACGTGGTAGTGAGTGGGTAAGGGATTGGGGGTGGGGGAGGGTATGGGGGACTTTTGGGATAGTGTTGGAAATGTAAATGAGGAAAATACCTAATAAAATATATTAAAAAGTGATTGAGACTGAAGAACAAAAAAGCCAAATAAAAAAGAGAGAGGCTGAGGAAAGAGAAAATAGACGAGATAGAAGCCTTGAAAAAAATGTAACTAGGTTTGTTGCTGTATTCACAAGTGATAAAGAAGTTTATAGAAAGGGTAGACAAAGTAGGCAGAAAAAGTACCTGGGTAACACAAGGCCGAGAAGACCTCAGAACTCCAGAGGACCTCCAGGACCTCTAGATAAAGACCAAAGTGCATACTATAAAGAAAAGGTACAATGGGGAAAAGACTGCCCCAAAAAAGAAACAAATACCAGACAGCTCAAGGTTTTTCCCCTAAAAGATGATCACTAAGAAAGTCGGGGCTCAGACCGCTCCCCAAGCCTGGGGCAATCCTAACTCTGGAGGGGACACAGATTTCATTATTGATACTAGAGCAGAATTATCAGTCCTGAAAGAGCCACTGGAGAAATTGAAGAAGAAGAAGAAGGAGAAGAAGAAGAAGAAGAAGAAGAAGAAGAAGAAGAAGAAGAAGAAGAAGAAGAAGAAGAAGAAGAAGAAGAAGAAGAAGAAGAAGAAGAACAACAACAACAACAACAACAACAACAACAACAACAAAAGCAAAAAAACAAAAAAAGAACAAAACAAAACAAAACAAAAAACGTAGCAATCATGGCTACTGATCAGAAACCATACTCTTAGACCATTGATAAGAAAGTTAATTTAAGAAGAAGCCAAGTAACTCATTCCTTCCTCAACATTCTTGAATGTCAACCCCATTGTTGGTTAGAAACTTACTATCACATTAAAAGCCCAAATAAGCTTTTCTTTGGAAGAAAATTCAATCTCTTTATAAGCCCTTCTCTATATAATTTTAGTTTTAAAATTAGAAGTATATACATTATATGAGCCTCAAGCCACATCGAGAAAAGTTCTAGAATGGACCTGGTTAGAGAGATTATATTCATGACTGGGCAGAGATGGAAGGTATGGGAGAGGCAAACAGGGTGCCCCCCCATCATTGTGAAGCTGAAAACTGGTGTGACTTCTATTGGGGTACAACAATACCCCATGAGCAGAGAGGCCCAAGAGGGCATCAGACCTCACATTCAAAGGCTTGTAGAACTAGGTGTTTTGATCCCTTGTTAATCTCTCTGGAATACTCCATTACTACCAGTTAAAAAGCCAGGCACTAATGTTTATCTGCCAGTACAAGACTTAATAAAAGTAAACGAAAGAGTATGAAATATTCATCCTACTGTCCCTAACTCCTACAATCTACTTAGTTCCCTGACACACATTGTTATGTAGTCCTGCACCTGAAGGACACATTCTTCTGCCTAAAACTACATCCCTGAGTCAGGTAATCTTTTCTTTCAAGTTGAGAGACCCATTTTAGGGATAGGCTGGACAAACTAACTTTGAGACCTTTACCTCAAATATTCAAGAACTCTCCTACTCTCTTTTATGAAGCCTTCCACTCGAACTTGGCACTGTTCAGGTCAGAAATCCCCCAAGTTTTTCTTCTTCATTATGTTTATGAACTGCTTCTTGCTGCCACCACCGAAAAATGGTGCAGACTGGGAACTGAAAAATTACTGGCAGAATTTAGCGAGTTGGAATACAAGGCATCTGCTAAGAAAGCCCAGAATTGCCAGACAGAAGTAACCTATTTGGGTTATAGTCTCAGGGAAAGGAAATGGTGGCTGACAGAAGCTTGGAAAAAGACTGTAACTCAAATCCCCATCCCAACAACCTTAAAGCACATGAGAGAATTTGTGAGAATAGCTGGATTTGTAGACTCTAGATTCCAAGCTTTGCCACTCTGGCAGCCACACTCTACCCCTTTACTAAAGAGACTGGGACTTTCTCATGGACCCCTCATACACCAGTAGTCCTTTAAAGAGATTAAAAAGGCCTTGCTTAGTGAAAGGGTGTAATTTATTTGACTAGTGGCTCTGAGTCAATAAGACAAAAAGACTACTAACAGATTGGGAAAGGATCTTTACCTATCCTAAATCGGACAGGGGACTAATATCCAATATATATAAAGAATTCAAGAATGTAGACTCCATAAAATCAAATAACCCCATTAAAAAATGGGGCTCAGATCTGAACAAAGATTTCTCACTCGAGGAATACCGAATGGCAGAGAAGTACCTGAAAAAATGTTCAACATCTTTAATCATCACGGAAATGCAAATCAAAATTCTTATTTTCATAATTTCATTATTTACAGACCATTCTGTGTTATAAATAGGAATCTAGAGGAGGAAAAATGTTTAGAGTCACTGACACACACACTTAACTGAGATTTTCTTTGCACACGAAGAAGATATACCCATCCTCTATATCTGGAGAGTTTCTCTAGGACCCTAACGATATAAAGTCTTCAGGTCTCTAGGCTAAAACAACACTGCTTTTGCCTATAATTTATGCAAAGTAACCTCTTTTATACAGTAATCATATTGATGTGTGTATGCATACAGAAATATACAGGTAAGTGCAGAGGATTGGGAAGGGTATACTGTTTTCTGTTACCTCACTCCCTAATTTTCCCCTAGTGACAGGGTTTCCTGCTGAACTAGGAGTGAGGCTGACATTCAGGAAGCCACAGTCATCCTTCTGTCTCTTCCACTCCCATTCCTAAGCACCGTTGTTGCAGGTGAAAGTTTGACCAAAAACTTGGCTTTACCCCTGGGCCATTTCCCCATATTCTTCTTTATTTTAAATAACCTCTGGATTACTTTTGCCCTCAATGTAATGAAACTGCTGTATAATAAGTTGTTATTTAGAAGATGGCAATATAAGTGGTCTGTATGTGTTCAGTACAGACATGGTATATTAAGAACTACTTTATAGGGGAACGCCAGGGCCAAAAAGGGGGAGTGGGCAGGTAGGGGAGTGGGGGTGGGTGGGTATGGGGGACTTTTGGTATAGCATTGGAAATGTAAATGAGCTAAATACCTAATAAAAATGGAAAGAAAAAAATAAAAATAAATAAAATTCATTAACTCTGAAAAAAAAAGAACTACTTTCCTTAATACCTTGAGAATTGCATACAAATATTTTGATAGAATTTACATTCCAATTATTTTAGTAACTCCTCCCAGAACAAAACACGGCTCATTCTCACCTAACTCCAACTGCCAACTTCATATCTCGTCTTCTCCTTTTTGTTACAACCCATTCAAATCATTTGTGTTTCCCATAAACTCTTGGACATCTGGCTTCCAGTAGAGCATGAACAATCTATCACCTTCAAAGGCAATACCTTTGAGGAAAAGTGACTGTTCATCCCTCATCAACTGTCTATACCTTATCAGATGAGGTACAGATGAGGGATAGTGAGCCCTCCCCATTCAGTGATGGAAGACAGAATGGCCTGATTTTGGGCAGAAAGACACAGTTTTATAATTTTTTTTAGGGTATTTTTAGAGTTCTTGTGTTTTCTTATTTGTAGAAATTTAGGGCTTTAAAAATATTTATTAAGAATTTAAAAATTAGCTTTTTTGGGTCATTTAGTGTTTGTTTAATAATTTTCGGGTTTTTTTAGGGTTTTAGGTTTTGCTTTATTGTTTTAGGTTTTTTTTTACCGTTTTTAAATGATTTTAAGGTTGTTCTCAGTGTATTTGGCAAGTTTATTTTTTCTTTTTTTTTTTTAAGCCTTAGTGTGGTTATTGGTGTTCTTTGCTTGTTTGTTTGTTTGTTTGTGGTAATGATTTTATGTTTTTCTGGTTCTTTGTAGAGATCTAGAATTTTTTTATTGATTTTTTGTTTGTTTGTTTTTCTTTAGGGTTTTAGGTACTTTTAGTTTTCTTTTTTCAAAAATGTTATGTTATTTTGTTTGTTTCTTTGTTTTTGTTTTTGTTTTTGTTTTGTTTTGTTTTGTTTTCTTTTAGGGTTTTTATTGTTTATTTAAATCTTCAAGTTTAATTTCTTTTCTTTTCTCTTCTTTTTTCTTTTTTAGAGTTTTTAGGGTCTTTAAGGTCTCTAAGAACAGAGAAACTGAAACTATTGCTTTTAGATTATTCATAAAATGTATTCCATTCTGAAAACAAGAAATACTATAAAGTCATGTTTGTTCATTTGCATGTATGTCCACAGGAGCTATAGATTATGTGTGCCTAATGCAGAGCTCTACAATATGTCCTGATCATACAGATTTAAATGTCACATCATGAAAGTTCAAGAACTATACTATAAAGCTATATCAATGTATCCTAGTTTATTCATCTTTCAAACAAATATAGTAGAAATGTCACAGAGGGCAGAATTTATTGATCATAATTTCGAAAAAGGACCTCAAAAGTCATTGAATCAAGTATTTTATACTAGCCAAACTCTACCCATCTATCCAGTTCACTCCTGTAAGAATAATTGCACCTGGGTTTTGATTAATTCTTATTAAATTCTCCAGTAAAAAAAAATGACTTTATTAGCCACCTTCCAGCTTAGTGAAAAATTCCATTCACTCTCCTTCTGAAAGCAAAAGCATTTTTCTTTCACAGACTATGTTAATTTTACAACATTTGCCCCTGGATGGTTTCCATTTCCACAGTTGTGTTTGCCATGACTCAATATTTCATCTCTATTCAGACAACTCCTCTCATATACCACAGGTTAATTCACAAAGGCTCATTTGTGAGTCATGCCAAGGAAGCGGAATGAACTTGGGGGATACAGAAGAGAGAAAGACACAAGAGCAAGAGAAGTATCATTAAGCTGGATACTACTCTAGAATACTGCATGCTATTCATGTATCCTGGGGATCCAGAAATTCATCTAGACTGGACCCTAGTTATCCATTGGAAGGATGTAGTCTGAAGCTTAGCCTATAAACTGGCAGCTCCCATACCTTTGAACTGATCCAATGATTGTTAGCTTCCACACACAACCCAGTAGTATCCAAGGTACATTCCCTGTTACAGGCAAAAGCCCGGAAAAAGAAAAGAAAGCACTGTACTGTGTGCTAGGGTAGTGCTCAAAGACGGTTTAGCCAATCTGCACTGAATCTATTACCACAACTGCAAAGGCATGTGGCACAGGCAATCCAAGGATCACCATGCTTCCCATTTTATCTCTCCAGTCTATATATCCACTCCCAACTCTACACTCTATGCTCCTAATCCTAGGGATAATTTAGAGGTCTCATAAATACCACCATGTATAACCCCAGAAGATGAGAGAAGTTTGAAGCACATCGATAGATTTTAAGTCTGACAATTGTTGATATCATCAAAGCAATTTTCTGAGCTGTGTTGTGCTTTTGTCAAACGATGGGGCTAGAATGGCCCTGCCAAGATCTAAAGCAGAAATAATAGTTTTTTGTTTGTTTGTTTATTTGTTTGTTTGTTTTTCTATTATTATATTGGAACATGTCATCATCAATTGCATTTTCTCAGTCTAAAATAACAGGTGATACAGTTATTTGCTGCCATCTCTAAAGTCTGGGCAAGGCAACTCCTGTGATTCTCCAAGCCTTGCTTCTTACCAGTTCTGGGCTATATGCTGTTAGAATAATGTTCTAAACAGGGAACTCTATGGATATCCAGATTTCAATAGTTTTCCCTTCAAAAATATAGTAAAAAAAAATCCAATTGTACATTTATTTTAGTATTTCTGGTCAACATTTTCCTACTGAAGTGACAGAAATATTTACTATTTTTATATCTTTATACTAATATTAAATTTCTGTTTGATTTGTAGGGGACAGGTTTATTTGAGTCAGTTCTACATTACTCATGCTGACCTCAAACTCGCTATGTACCTATGGACAGTCAAAGGCCTTGATCCTCCTGCATTCAACTGCCAAATTTTGGGATTACAGATGACTTTACCATAGCTATTAAAAGATTTTCTATGACTGATAATAGAGGTGAGGATTTGACTTTAGGATTTGGGTATTTTTCTAATTGTAGTCATAGTTTACATTGAATAGAGTCATTATGTGAAAGGTAACAGAGATTCTTGTCTTTCAGATTTCTACTCATTAGTAGATCAGTTAATACATTTAAATATCTGCTAAAAATGTCATGGCATACAGGAGAACAGTAGTTTAAGATCTTGCCTCGGGAGGTTTCTGATTTTTAAAAGATTCAGAAAAGAGTAGATTTATGAGTTTAAAATAAATGAGCATGTCTTATCTAATTTGCCAATGTTATACATAATAATACAACATATAAACTTTAAGTTTTTAGAATTATTTTCCCAAAAACATATATATTATGACCAAATGAGCTAAGATTACTCATAACAAATATTTAATATTATAAGCAGCCTTAATTTTTGTTGAAAGAAAATGAAACTTATTCTGTTGAATTTATTGTTGTCTGTTATTTTGATAAGTATTTCTGAGGTTTTTAGAGATCTAAAGACAAAATATTCTGTATATTTTTTTATGATAATTTCCAAGTAAGTTAGTATACTGAGGCTAGGCTGCTAAGCCCAATGCCCACACTACAAAGAGGTTCTAGCTTTTGGTCTGTAAATGACTACAGTGTTTTTTGCCATGCTATGAAAGGTTTAAAAATGGCCTTCATTTGGAGTATTTATTTATTTATTATCTGTAGTCTCTATCTCTTTCCTGAACTGACTCATAATGGCAGCTCCCTCCAGATTGTTCGCAGGCAAGAAATGATCTCCTGGTCATTTCAAATTGAATATCCCCCAAACAATTAAATAACCAAATAAGAAAAAATGGTTAATATGGTAATTGCCTCAGATTTTACATGGAAACAATTTGATGACTACAGTGATTGTTACATTAATGGGGAGATGATCTAAAATAGTTTGGTGATATTCTTCCACAGGAGTATTTTGCCAGGGTTGTAAGGAAAGTTGTTTCCATACACTTTTTACATTTTTTTTTTTTTTACTAAATAGGGACTAAGTTTAGGATTGTAAAACTAATTTGATAGTTTGAGTTGGTTTTCTAAAATTAACGACAGAGTCCAGATGACAACAGTAAGTAATCTTTCTCTATCTTTCAACTATACCTGAGGCTGACATATTGTAAAAACTGGTAATCCTCTCTTCATCTCTCAGCAAATGTCTGCCTCTTGGAAATTAATGATCTCATCTCCATTAAAATTCTTAGTGGTTGTTATTGGTACAGTATGTGACCATACCTCTCTGATTTACAATTCAGTAGGACTAGAAAAGAAACAAGGATAGTTAGATAAGGAGACTTAATTTAGTTTTTTGTGTCGAACACAAGGCTAGTTTCTCCATTCCTACTTGATACATAGGTATACGAGGGTAATTATAAGGTTATTTTTTATACCAACCACTGGTTTTTCTTGTTCCTTATTTAATTTCTGTACACCCACATACAACTTCTGAAACATATTTTTATACTGCTCATATAATTTGTTGTTGATCATGTCCCTGTAAAGTAATGAAAGCAGTCAAATCTATACAAATAGGAAAAGAACGCTCAAAAAAAATTAAATTGTTCTTTTCATTCTATAAAAAGAAAAATAGCAGTAAAAAATCATCTAATGGGAAATAATTTCAGATTGTTTTCCTAAGAGATTATCAGAGAAGTTTTATTTTATGTTTTAGATTTTCAAAATTAAAGTTTACAGACATACAGATAGATAGATAGATAGATAGATAGATAGATAGATAGATAGATAGATAGATAGATAGATAGATAGATAGATAGATAGATAGATACATAGATAGATAGATAGATAGATTGATAGATAATCTTGTTTAGAAAATTAATTGTATTTCAAAGTAGGGTTTTATTCTGTTCTACCAAATAGAAGGTCTAACTTTTTTTTCCTATATTGACTCAGTTAAGACTTAGTGTAAATCATAATTCAATTAAAATATACAAATTGCCTGCATATGTAACTGATTCTTTTCCATACTGTTAAACATAATAAACCATAAAGTACATTTCTAAAACTTTGTGCAAAACTTCTGTATTTCCACAACAAATGTAAATCAAATTTTAAAATCTCATTAACATTTACTCAAAATAGAAAATACCTTTCTGTTACTCGCACCAAGCAAGTGAAAGATCTGTGTGACAAGAACTTCAAGTCTCTGAATAAAGAAATTGAAAATCTCAGAAGATGGAAAGACCTCCCATGCTCATATATTGGCTCGATTAATTCAGTTAAAATGGTCATCTTGCCAAAAGCAATCTATAGATGCATTGAAATCACAATCAAAATTCACACTCAATTATTCATAAAGATAGAAAGAACAATTTACAAAATCATCTGGAATAAAAAAAAAATCCAGGATATGGAAAAACTATTCTCAACAATAAAAGAACTTCAGGGGGAATCATCCTCGACCTCAAGCTGTAGAATAGAGCAATAGAGATAAAATTATATGCTAATGAAACAAAGACAATGACTTCATAAATACACAGGCAAATGGAAGGATATAATATATATATCATCCTGTGTGAGGTAACACAATCCCAAAATTACAAACAGGGTACACACTCACTGATAAATGGATAATATTCTAAAAATTCAGAATATTCAAAATGTAATTCACAGACCACATGAAGCTCAAGCAGAAAGAAGATGAGAGTGTGGGCGTTTCAATCCCTCTTAGAGTGGGGAACAAAATACTCCTTGGAAAAAATATGGAGACAAAGTGCAGAGCCGAGACTGAAGGAATAACTATCCATTGGCTGCCCAACCTGTGGATCCATCCCATATACAGACACCAAACCCAGTCACTATTGTGGATACCAACACGTGCTTGCTGACAGGAGCCAAATATGGCTATCTCCTGAAAAGCTCAGCCATTTCTTGGCAAGAAAAGAGGCTGATGCTCAAAGACAACTATCAGACTGATCATGGGGTCCCCAGGAGATGAGTTACAGGAAGAACTCAAGGAGCTGAATGGGTTTGCAACCTTATAGGAAGAACAACACTATGAACCAACCAGACTTTTCAGAGCACCCAGGGACTAAGCACCAAACGATGGTTCCAGCTGCATATATAGCAGAGTATGACCTTGTCATACATCAGTGGGAGGAGAGGTTCTTGGTCCTGTGAAGGCTTGATTCCCCAGTGTAGGCATGTACCAGGGTGGGGAGGGTAAAATGGGTGGATGGAGGAAGACCCTCGTAAAAACACAGAGAGGGAAAATGGAATAGGGATTATCTATGGCGAAACAAAGAAAGGACTAATATTTGAAATGTAAAGAAAGATAATATCTAGTAAAAATAAATAAATAAATAAATAGATAGATACATAAATAAATATAAAAATAGTTACAAAATACTACGTATAAGAAGAATAATTCACTATGATGTCATACAGTATATTAACTAATATTTCCTAATATAGAAATTATGCTAATACTATATAGTTTAAAAAATTATATATCCAAAAATGTACCTTCAAATTTTCCTAGAAGATTTTGTACTGGAAATCTATAAAGAAATTAAAGTTTTAAAAAGTAAGAATGCAGAGTTAGAGTTTGATGGTTCAGCTTTTGACCTACAGGCATGACAATGAGAGTTTGACCCACACCACTATACCCTCCAATAAAACCATTAAAATTAAAGATTAATCATACAGAATTATTGTTTGGAATATACATCATATGAAAAATATTAATGTAGATTACTTGCTATACAATCAATTATACTTTCATTGAAATACTTACACTAAGAAGGAAATAATAAGTTTGAACATGTTACAGTGTATCTCCAATTACTTCTTCAGAATTTGCATTCTAAATATCATTAGTTACTGGAGATTCTGTTCTTGGTTGGTAATACAACAAGATATATAAACAATTTTTTTTTGCAAATATTAATGAAATACTTTTTACCTGACTGGACTTATATTTTAATGCTACACAAAGAAGCTCTGGATTCAATCTTCAACCATAAAAAATTAAAAAATAAAAAATAAAATTTAAACATAAAAAATATAGAAGACATGTTTCCTTAGGCCCCAGTAAATTTGTCAGTCTGAGTACTTCATTTTCAAGGCCAGTCCAAACTGCACATGTGCTTTGAGATAATACTGAGATATAGAGTTAGAGCTTACCTTCCTATACCAAAATAACGCATACATAAACACAGCCTTCCCTGAATTATGTTTGAAGTACCAGCTCTTCTGAGGTTGAGAGGAGCCTCTGGATTTGGAAGCAATTTGGCGCCTATATATGTAAATTTTGGAAATCTGGGCTTTCAAAACCAGGTAAAGGAAAATGAAGACTGGTCTTCAGTTTGTTTTTAATGAATTTCTGGCTGGCAGCAGTAGTACAGAAAAGGATCTAGTCTGTTTCCACCACTAACTGACCCCCAGTTTACTCACAACTTACATCCCCAGACCCCAAGAATACTTTTAGGGTCTCCAATTCCCTAGCCTTCCTGCTTTCTGCTAGGTGATAATCTGTACAATCTCCTGCCCATAGCAGAAAAAGTTCTCTGTTTTTCTTGGGTAAAGTGGATTGTGAACCCAGAAGCATTAACCGCAGGAGTCCAATGAGGGTCAAATGCTCTCCTTTCTCCTTTAGTAAAACCTCCATCCCTCCACCATCATCCCACTGGGACCCCCAGCTGAACCAGGATTAACCATCTTTCAACAGTTCACTGACTCCCTCCACAGAGACTTCTCCCTACCATGCTTCATCAAGAACTTTACTTCCTCAAGAACTCGGCTTCCTGGCCACCACAAAGCATACTGAGTAACAGGGTTTGGACAGCAGGAAAACAATCTTAGCCAAGCCCATTGCAGATTGGCCCTGTTTACACATTCCTACAAAGGGTGAGAGAGTATTTATCAGTCATCTGTCATCACAGTAGCAAAAAGGAGGTAGTATTATAGCTTCCACTAGTACTAAGAGTTTTTCCATTTTTCAAGTTTGCAGTGCTAACTTGAAAGTAAGAAAAAAAAAAAACCACCAAAGAAGTCTCTCCTACTTAGTTTTAGTTGAAGGGACTGTCCTGTGTAATTCTAAATTGTTTTATTTATTACCTAACGTGTTTTTACACATTTGTATTTTTACAACATGCATGTCTGGTGTTTATACAACATGCATGTCTGGTACTCTTAGAAACTAGAATAGGATGGCAAAATCCCCTGGATATTGAATTAAAAATTGTTGTGAGCCATTATGTGGGTCCCAGGAACTAAACCTTGGTTCTGTCCAAGAGCAACAAGTTCTCTTAATGTCTAAGTCATCTTTCATTCCCTGCAATGTGTGTGTTGGATCATTTCTCTCGATAGATGTTTAATTTTACTATACAGTGGAGATAATAAAAATATGACACTTTCTTAATATTTTCTATTTCCAGAAAAGAAATAAAAACACCATAATTTGAATAGATTGTGTAAATCAGAAAAAGAGTTTCAGCAAAAAACGATGTGTATACATTTCAGTATATGTGTGCATAAGAAGGTCAGAAATAGACAACTGTTTTATCCTTAATTATATTCCAACTATTTTTTTTTTAATGAGACAGGTTTTCTCTGTATAGATCTGTTTGTCCTGGAATTCACCCTTTATACCAGGGTGGCCACAAACTCAGAGATTTCCCTGCTTTTTCCTGAAAACTGCAGTTATTAAGGCATGTGCCACCACTGTCTGACACAACTTAAAAGTTGAGGCATGATACCTCTGAATCTGCAGCTCAAATGCCACTAGGCTGGCTAGCCAGCCATCTGTATCCACCTACTCAGCACTGGCCTACAGAATGAACTTTATCGCGGATTCTAGACCCCCATCTTAATTCCATACAATTTCAATAAAAGCAATTTACCAAAATAACCATTTCTGTAAACCCCTTGTGGGATTTGTTCTGCTGTAGTAACTACCATTATTATTTTATTTTTCTATTGCTCTAATCATGCCTAAGTTTAGGCCCCTAAATGGTTTAATGCTGTTTTTGCTTGTTTCCTTACAATAGAAAATTGGTTTTCTTGCTCAGTTTACATTATACAGTTAATTGGGTAACCTAACTTGTCAGACTCATATTTCATTTGTGAGACTTGTTGCTGTGTTTTGTTTGCTCGTTATTTTTTTTTTTTTTAATTTGGTGGGTTGGTTGAATTTTTTTGTTTGCTTGATTATTTGGTTGCTTTTTGTTTTTTTTTTAATTATGTTTTGTTTTTTTTGTTTTATTATTTGTTTTGTTTTGATTTGATTTTTCCACAACTGAAGATGAAACTCATAACTGTTACTTGGTGCTTTACCACTGACCTACATGTCCAGGTAAACATTAGTTCTAAATGTTGGGTGGAAAGTCATCTGTATGTGTTTTAAGGAAAACTATGATTTCTGTGAAACCTAAAATTATTCCCCAATGCTATAGGGTCTATAGAGATGCAATGCCCTCTTCTGGACTCTTCAAAAAACAGGTAAATATCTCCAAAAACACATACTTCCAGATATATCCAACATACTGTCTAATTCATCTTTTAGAAGAAAGAACAATAAAAGATTAAAGCATGAAATATAGTGGAAAGCTAGTGTAAGTCACCCCAAAGCTGGGCCTATGCTCAATTCCCAAGATTAGCTGACCAGCACCCCAGTGACTCGAGAGAAAAACCACACCTGATGCAAACTGCAAGAGGTTTTATTATCAGCAAGCTGAGGATGAAGTCCTCCAACATGCAGGGCAGGGGAGTTTGACCCTGAGCAGTGACAGTAGAGGGCTTTTAACAGCTAGCTGAGGAATTGGGAGGAGTTGGGAGGAGAGTTGGGAGAAGTTGGGAAGAGTTGGGAGGTGTTAGGAGGAGAGTTCTTTTCTTCTGGGTGTCCTTGCTGAAATTTACAAGGCAGGAGTGGGGAATGAGATCTTTCTGAATTTTTATCTTATTGTCCTTGGCACAGGAAGGGAGGTATCTCTGGTTGTAAAGTATAGAAACAAAAAGCCTTTTTGCTGACTATAGAGAAAAAGAGGTTCTTTCTAGCTGTATTTTCAGACATCAGGGAAAACAAGCTTGGGGAACATCTAGAGGTTTTACCTTCCTGGGAGAAACACTTTAATTTGGGGTCAGACATTCCCCACTCCTAGTATAGAGTTCTTATCTTAGAACTGGGAAAATTAAACCTCTGGCCCAGTTGTCAAATAAGGCCAACATGAGTTTGCATCTTTAGGATTTGTAACATTGAGAGACTCAGAAGCCCCTCAAATGAGACTAGAGAGTCTCTAGTCAGTGGTAGCAGGGAGGTAGGAGGTTCCTCTGCAGTGTCTTCAGAGTGTGAGCAGGGCCACGCTAGTGGACCTCCGTATGGTCAGGATAGGTAACCAGGCCCATGCTGGAGGAGCAGCTGGACTTGTATCTGGGATCAAGGTTCCTGGAAAAATAATGCCAGACCAGGACAGGATCCCCTACTTGACTTTTATGTGGCACTGTGGTCAGTTCCTTGTTCGTTCCTATTTTTTTTTCCAGCAATTTCCAGGTGTCCTTTCCAAACCAGTTCTAAGGCCTTCAAGCGAGCTAGAAAGGGTTGGGAAAAAAGGAACATCAGGGTCACACATTCCCCCTGCTTCTGTTAAGGGGGGCAGTCCCCCATGGTGAATTTCAAAGGTTGGAAGTTTAAATTTTCCTTGGGTGTTCTGTACTTGGAACAAAATAAAGGGAAGGAGAGTTGTCCAATCTTTTCTTCAGTCTCTAAAGCCAATTTATTCAAGGTTTCTTTTAATGTTCTATTCATCTGCTCTTCCTGTCCTGAACTCTGGGGTCTATAAACACAATGTAACTTCTGATTGATCCACAATTGTCTGGCTAACTCTTTACTTACTTGGGTAATGAAGGAGGGGCCATTGTCTGAGGAAAGTACCTCTGGGATGCTGTATCTTGGAAAAATTTCCTCTAATATCTTCTTTGCCATGATATTGGAGGTCTCTTTCTTAGTGGGGAAGGCTTTACTCAACCTGAAAAAGTGTCTATAAAAACTGATAGATATTTATTACTGTACTTGGCTGATTTTACTTCAGTAAAATCTAATTTTCAGTATGCCTCTGGAGAGTTACAGCTTAGCCACCTTCCAGGGTTGTTCTTGTTGTGTCCGGTATTGATGAGGACACAGGATTGGCATTTATTTGCACTATCTTGAGCAATGTCAGACATTTTTATAACATAGTAGTTTGAGCTCTTAAGAGTTTCTTTGAGCTTCTTATTTCCCAAATGTGTGAGACTGTGCAGACTGGCTGCATATTGTTGCCCTTTTCTGGTGGGCAGGTAATAGCAACCATCCTGGGTCATATCTACTTCCTGAGGAGTGTACCCACATATCTCAGGTATTTTGCTGATTAGTTACTGATCTTCTGAGTTTATTCAAAGCCTGTGTCTTTGAGTTTATAATGGTCTTTAAGTTCTTTATTTTTCTCTTAGAGCCACCTGTTTTTCAGCCAGGTAAGCCATCTGATTTACTTTCCCTCTGGCATCAAGTCCTTTCTGCTGACCAGGACAATGTATGGTGGCTGGTTTTTTTTTTTTTTTTTTTTTCCGTTTTTGTTGTTGTTGTTTTGTTTTGTTTGTTTTGTATTTGTTTTTTGTTGTTTTTGTTTTTTTGTTTTATTTTGTTTTTTTGTTTTTTGTTTTTTGTTTTGTTTTGTTTTTGTTTTGTTTTGTTTGTTTTGTGTTTTTTTTTATTTATTTTCAAGTTTTGGCTTCTAATAAGCTCAAACAATTTTTTATTATTAATATCTTTCCAAGCAGAAGTGAGTAGCCCTCGTTTTGCATAGATTGTCCCACATATGTGAGTGGTGGTGAAAACTTACCTGCTGTCTGAGTAGATATTGTTGTTTTTCTCTTTGGCCAGCTGCAAAGCTTGTGTGAGTGCAATTAGCTCTGCTCTCTGGGTTATTGTCCCTTCAGGCAAGGTGCTGGTGCAGATGGTTTGTTTTCAATTGCCAGTGCTGCCTCTGCCTTTTACTTACCTTTAACCAAAAACCTGTTATCATCCTTGCACCAGTTGGGGCAGTCTGGCCATGGCTGATCAGTGAGTTCTTTCTTAGTTCCTGTTTCTTCTGCAAGGATGCCCATACACTGGTGCTCCAGTAGGGATTTGTAAGGTTCTGACAGCAAGGTGGCAGAATTCAGGATAGCAGGGGGTACAAACTGCACTCTCTCAGTCAGTAAGAGGATCTGATAATGGGTCATGTGAGATTTAGTCATCCAGTGATCAGGCGGTGGTCTACTGATGCTTTCTAAGGCACGGATCTACCACTATCATTTGTAAACCTAGAGTCAGTTTATTAGCATCTTTGAGTAGTAGGGCCAAAGCATCGATAGATTTTAAGCAAAATGGCCATCCACTGGACACTGGGTCTAGTTTTTTGTTTGTTTGTTTTTTTTTTGTTTTTTGTTTTTAATTTTTTGTTTTTTGTTTTTGTTTTTGTTTTTGTTTTGACCAGTATTCCACAGGTTGTTTTTATGGCCCCAGAGCTTAGATCAGAACCCCACTTTCTTTTCCTGCTCATTCCTCTATATAGAGTGACAGGCTTAGTCAGGTCTTACAGGGCTAGGGCTGGTGCACTAAGCAAGGCCTTTTTTTAATCTCTTTAAAGGCCTACTGGTGTATTGGGGTCCATGAAAAAGTCCCAGTCTCTTTAGTAAAGGGGTAGAGTGTGGCTGCCAGAGTGGCAAAGCTTGGAATCTAGAGTCTACAAAGCCCAGCCATTCCTACAAATTCTCTCACCTGCTTTAAAGTTGTTGGGATGGGGATTTGAGTTACAGTCTTTTTCCAAGCTTCTGTCAGCCACCATTTCCTTTCCCTGAGACTATAACCCAAATAGGTTACTTCTGTCTGGAAATTATGAACTTTCTTAGCAGATGCCTTGTATCCCAACTCGCTAAATTCTGCCAGTAATTTTTCAGTTCCCAGTCTGCACCATTTTTCGGTGGTGGCAGCAAGAAGCAGGTCATAAACATAATGAAGAAGAAAAATTTGGGGGATTTCTGACCTGAACAGTGCCAAGTTCGAGTGGAAGGCTTCATAAAAGAGAATAGGAGAGTTCTTGAATTTTTGAGGTAAATGTCTCAAAGTTAGTTTTTCCAGCCTATCCCTAAAATGGGTCTCTCCACTTGAAAGCAAAGATTACCTGACTCATGGGATGTAGTTTAGGCAGAAGAATGTGTCCTTCGGGTGCAGGACTATATTACAATGTCTGTCAGGGTGGAGAGACCTAAGTAGATTGTAGGAGTTAGGGACAGTAGGATGAATATCTCAAACTCTTTTGTTTACATTTATTAAGTCTTGTACTGGAGATAAACATTAGTGCCTGGCTTTTTAACTGGTAGTAATGGAGTATTCCAGGGAGATTGACAAGGGACCAAAACACATAGTTCTATGAGCCTTTGAATGTGAGGTCTGATGCCCTCTTGGGCCTCTCTGCTCATGGGGTATTGTTGTACCCCAATAGAAGTCAAACCAGTTTTCAGCTTCACAATGATGTGGGGCACAATGTTTACCTCTCCCATACCTTCCATCTCTGCCCAGGCTTGAAGAAAATCTCTCTAACAAGGTCATTATAGAATTTTTCTCGATGTGACTTGAGGCTCATATAATCTATATACTTCTTCTATTTTTGAAACTAAAATTATATAGAGATGGGCTTATCAAGAGACTGAAGTTCCTTCCAAAGAGAAGCTTATTTGGGCTTTTAATGTGATAGTAAGTCATTACCCAACAATGGCGTTGACATTCAAGAATGTTGAGGAAGGAATGAGTTACTTGGCTTCTTCTTAAATTAACTTTCTTATCAGTGGTCCAAGAGTATGGTTTCTGATCAGTAGCCACAATTACTACTTTTTTTTTTTTTGTTTTGTTTTGTTTTGTTCTTTTTTGTTTTTTGTTTTTTGGTTTTTTTTTTTTTTGGTGGTTTTTTGTTGTTGTTGTTGTTGTTGTTTTTGTGGTTGTCCTGCAATTTCTCCAGTGGCTCTTTCAGGACTGAAATCTCTGCTCTAGTATCAATAATGAAATCTGTGGGTGTCCCCTCCACAGTTAGGATTGCCCAGGCTTGTGGAGGGGTCTTAGCCCTGACTCTCCTAGTCATCATCTTTTAGCGGAAAAACCTTGAGTTGTCTGGTATTTGTTTCTTTTTTGAGACAGTCTCTTGCCCAGTGTTCTTTTTTTTATAGTATGCACATAGGTCCTTATCTAGAGGTTGTGGAGGTCCGCTGGAGTTCTGAGGTCTTCTTGGCATTGTGTTACCCAGGTACTCTTTCTGCCTACTTTGTCTACCTTTTCTATAAACTTCTTTATCACCTGTGAATACAGCAACAAACCTAGTTACATTTTTTTCAAGGCTTCTATCTCGTCTATTTTCTCTTTACTCAACCTCTCTCTTTTTTCTTTGTCTTTTTTCTTCTTCAGTATCAATCTGTTTTTAATATATTTTATTAGGTATTTTCCTCATTTACATTTCCAACACTATGCCAAAAGTCCCCCATACCCTCCCGCTCCCCCACACCCCTACCCATTCATTACCACTTTTTGACCCTGGCATTCCCCTGTACTGGGGCATAATTAGTGTGCATGCCCAATAGGGCTCTTTCCAGTGATGGCCTTTTAGACAATCTTTTGATACATATACAGCAACAGTCAATAGCTTTGGGGTACTGGTTAGTTCATAATGTTGTTCCACTAATAGCATTGCAGCTCCCTTTAGCTGCTTGGATATTTTCTCTAGCTCCTCCATTGGGGGCTCTGTGATCCATCCAATAGCTGACTGTGAGCATCCACTTCTTTGCTTGCTAGGTGCTGGCATAATCTCACATGAGACAGCTATATCAGGTTCCATTCAGCAAAACCTTGCAAGTGTATGGAGTGGTGTCAGTGTTTGGAGACTGATTAGGGGATGGATCACTGCATATGGCAATCTCTAGATGGTCCATCCTTTTGTCTAAGTTCCAAACTTTGTCTCTGTAACTCCTTTCATGGGTGTTTTGTTTCCAATTCTAAGAAGGGGCAAAGTGTCCGCACTTTGGTCTTCGTTCTTCTTGATTTTCATGTGTTTGGCAAATTGTATCTTATATCTTGGAGGTATTCTAGGTTTCAGGGCTAATATCCTTATTAATGAGTACATATCATTAGCATTCTTTTGTGATTCAGTTACCTCACCCAGGATGATGCTCTCCAGGTCCAACCATTTGCCTATAAATTTCATAAACTCATTCTTTTTAATAGCTATACTATTAGTAGTAGAACTCCATTGTGTAAATGTACCACAATTTTGTAACCATTTTCTATGGAGGGCATCTGGGTTCTTTCCAGATTCTGGCTACTATAAATAAGGCTGCTATGAACATAGTGGAGCATGTGTCTTACTAGTTGGAACAGCTTCTGGATATATGCCCAGAATTGTATTGTGGGATCCTCTGGTAGTACAATGTCCAATTTTCTGAAGAACCACCAGACTGATTTCCAGAATTTATTTAAAAGCTTGCATTTCAAGCAACAATGGAGGAGTTTTCTGCTTTCTCCACATCCTTGCCAGCTTCTGCTGTCATCTGAATATTTGATCTTAGCCATTCTTACTGGTGTGAGATGGAATTTCAGGGTTGTTTTGATTTACATTTCACTGCTGATTAATGATGGTGAACATTGTTTCAGGTGCTTCTTAGCCATTCGGTATTCCTCAGGTGAGAATTCTTTCTTTAGCTCTGAGCCCAGTTTTTTAATGGGGTTATTTGATTTTCTGGAGTCCTCCTTCTTGAGTTCTTTACATATATTTGATATTAGTCCCCTATCTGATTTAGGATAGTGAAAGATACTTTCACAATCTGTTGGTGGCCTTTTTGTCTTATTGAAGGTGTCTTTTGCCTTACAAAATATTTGCACCTTTATGAGGTCCCATTTGTCAATTCTAAATCTTACAATACAAGCCATTTTTCTTCTATTCAGGAATTTTTCCCCTGTTCTCATGTCTTTGAGGCTTTTCCCCACTTGGTCCTTTACAAGTTTCAGTGTCTCTGATTTTATGTGGAGCTCCTTGATCCACTTACATTTGACCTTAGTACAAGGAGATAGGAATGGATTGATTCACATTCTTCTACATGATAACCACCAATTGTGCCAGCACTATTTGTTGAAAATGCAGTCTTTTTTTCCACTGGATACTTTTATCTCCCTTGTAGAAGATCAATTGACAATAGGTGTGTTGCTTCATTATCTGGGTCTTCAATTCTATTTCATTGGTCTACTTCTCTGTCACTATATCAGTACCATGCAGTTTTTATCACAATTACTCTGTAGTACAGCTTTGGGTCTGGCATGATGATTGCACCAGAAGTTCTTTTATCCATGAGAAGACTTTTTCTATCCTAGGTTTTGTTTATTGCCAATGTATTTGCAGATTGCCCTTTCTAATTCATTGAAGAATTGAGTTGGAATTTTAATGGGGATTTTATTGAATCTGTAGATTTCTTTTCGCAAGTTGGCCATGTTTACAATGTTGATACTGACAATCCATGATAATGGACATTCTTTCCATCTTCTGTGATCTTCTTTAATTTCTTTCTTCAGAGATTTGAAATTCTTATCATACAGACCTTCTACTTCCTTAGTTAGAGTCATGCCAAATTATTTTATATTATTTGTGACTATTGAGAAGGGTGATGTTTCTCTAATTTCATTCTCAGCCTGTTTATTCTTTGTGAAGAGAAAGGCCATTGACATGTTTGGTTAATTTTATACCAGCTAAATCACCGACGTTGTTTTCAAGTTTAGGTTTTCTCTGGTTGAATTTTTAGGTTCACTTATATATGCTATCATATCTTCTGCAAAAAGTGATATTTTGAATTCTTCTTTTCCAATTTGTATCCCCTTGGTCTCCTTTTGTTGTCAAATTGCTCTGTCTAGGACTTCAAGAACAATGTTGAATAGTTAGGGAGAAAGTGGGCAGCCTGTCTAGTCACTGATTTTAGTGAGATTGCTTCGAGCTTCATACCATTTCATTTGATGTTGGGTACTGGTTTACTGTAAACTGCTTTTATCCTGTTTATGTATGGGCCTTGAGTACCTGATCCTTCCAAGACTTTTATCAAGAATAGGTTTTGGATATACTTAAATGATTTCTTTGCACATAATGAGATGATCATGGGGTTTTGTCATTGAGGTTGTTTATATAATGGATTATGTTGATGGATTGCCATATATTAAACCATCCCTGTATCCCTGGTATAAAACCTACTTGGTAAGGATGAATGAAATTTTTAATGTGTTCTTGGATATGATTAGGGATAATTTTACTGAGTATTTTTGTTTCGATATTCATAAGGGCCATTGTTCTGAAGTTCTTTATCTTTGTTTGAACTTTTTGTGGTTTAGGTATCAGAGTAATTGTGGCTTCATAGAATGAGTTGGGTAGAGTACCTGCTACTGCTATTTTGTGGAATTGTTTGTGCAGAACTGGAATTAGATATTTTTGAAGGTCTGATAGAACTCTGCATTAAACCTATGTGTTCCTTTGTTGTTGGTTTTTTTTTTTTTTTTTTTTTTTTTTTTTTTTTTGGTTGGGAGACTATTAATGCCCGCTTTTATTTCTTTAGGGTACATGAGACTGTTTAGATCATTAACTTGATCCTGTTTTAATTTTGGTTCCTGTTATCTGTCTAGAAATTTGTCCATTTTGTCCAAGTTATCCTGTTCTGTTGGGTATAGCCTGTTGTAGAAAGATCTGATGGTGTTTTGGTTTTCTTCAGGATCTGTTTTTATGTCTCCCTTTTCAATTATGATTTTGTTAATTAGGATGATGACTCTGTGCCTTAAGGGATGCTAGCTAAGGGTTTATTTATCTTTTTGATTTTCTCAAAGAACCAAATTCTCTTTGGTTGATTATTTAAGGAGTTTTTCTTGTTTCCACTTGGTTAATTTCACCCCTGAGTTTGATTATTTCCTTCCATCTACTCCTGTTGAGTGAATTTGTTTCCTTTATTCTGGAGATTTTTCGTGTGTTTTCAAGCTGCTTGTATGTGCTCTCTCTGGTTTCTGTTTGGAGGCACTCAAATCTATGAGTTTCCCTCTTATTAATGATTTCATTGAGTCTCATAAGTTAGGGTATATTGTGGCTTTATTTTCATTAAACTCTAAAATGTCTTTAATTTCTTTCTTTATTCCTTCTTTGACCATGGTATCACTGAAAAGACTTTTGTTCATTTTTAACGTGAATGTTGGCTTTCCATTATTTATGTTGTTATTGAAGATCAATCAGCCTTAGTCCTTGGTGGTCTGATAGCATGCTTTGGACAATTGCAATATTTTTTATCAGTTGAGGCCTGTTTTGTGACCAATTATATGGTCAATTTTGGAAAAGGTACCATGAGGTGCTGAGAAGAAGTTATATCCTTTTGTTTCAGGATAAAACGTTCTGTAGTATCTATGAAGTCCGTTTGTTTAATAACGTCTGTTAGTTTCATTGTGTCCCTGTTTAGTTTCTGTTTCCAAGATTTGTCCATTGATAAAAGTGGTTTGTTGAAGCCTCCCACTATTATTGTGTGAGCTGCAATGTGTGCTTTGAGCTTTCTTTAATGAATGGGACTGCCCTTGCATTTGGAGCATAGATATTCAGAATTGAGAGTTCCTCTTGGAGGATTTTACCTTTGATGAGTATAAAGTGTTCTGCTTTGTATTTTTTGATAACTTTAGGTTGGAAATCAATTTTAATCAATATTTGAATGGTTATTCCAGCTGATTTCTTCAGATAATTTGCTTGGAAATTGATTTTCCAGTCTTTCACTCTGAGATAGTGTCTGTCTTTTTCCCTGATATGGGTTTCCTGTAAGCAGCAGACTATTGGGTCCTGTTTTTGTAGCCAGTCTGTCAGTCTATGTCTTTTTATTGGGGAACTGAATACATTGATATTAAGAGATATTAAGGAAAAGTTATTGTTGCTTCCTATTATTTTTGTTGTTAGAGTTTGCATTCTGTTCTTGTGGCTGTCTTCTTTTCGGTTTGTTGAGTGATTACTTTCTTGCTTTTTCTAGGGCATGGTTTCTGTCCTTGTATTGTTATTTTTATCTGTTATTATCCTTTGAAAGGCTGGATTCATGGAAAGTTAATGTGTGAATTTATTTTTTTATCGTGAAATACTTTGGTTTCTCCATCTATGGTAATTAATTGGCTGTGTATAATAGCCTGGGCTGGCATTTGTGTTCTCTTAGTTTCTGTATGACATCTGTCCAGGATCTTCTGTCTTTCACAGTCTCTGGTGAAAAGTCTGGTGTAATTCTGATAGGCCTGCCTTTATATGTTACCTGACCTTTTTCCCTTACTACTTTTAACAGTATATCTCTATTTAGTGCATTTCTTCTTCTGATTATTATGTGTCAGGAGGAATTTCTTTTCTGGTCCAGTCTATATGGAATTCTGTAGGCTTCTTTTATGTTCATGGGCCTGTCTTTCTTTAGGTTTGACAAGTTTTCTTTTATAATATTTTTGAAGATATTTGCTGGCCCTTTAAGTTGAAAATCTTCATTCTCATCTACTTCTACTACCCGTAGGTTTGGACTTCACATTGTGTCCTGGATTTCCTGGATGTTTGAGATAGGATCTTTTGCATTTTGTATTTTATTTGATTGCTGTTCCAATGTTCTCTATGGAATCTTCTGCATCTGACATTCTCTCTTCCATCTCTTGTATTCTGGTGCTGATGCTCACATCTATGGTTCCAGATTTCTTGCCAAGTTATTCCATCTCCATTTTTGCCTTACTTTGGGGTTTCTTTATTGTGTCTACTTTACTTTTTAGGTCTTGGATGGTTTTATTCAATTCCATAACCTGTTTGGTCGTGTTTTCCTTTAATTCTTTAAGGGTTTTTTTGTGCTTCCTCATAAGGTCTTCTACCTATTTAGCAGTGTTCTCCTGTATTTCTTTAAGTGAGTTATTAGTCATTCTTGATGTCCTCTACCATCAAACTGAGATATGCTTTTAAATATGGGACTACCTTTTCGGGTGTTTTGGCGTTTCCAGGACTGGGTGAGGTGGGAGTGCTGTAATTCTGATGACGGTGAGTGGTCTTGGTTTCTGTTAGTAAGATTATTTTGTTTGCCTTCCATCATCTGGTAATCTCTGGAGTTAGTTGTTATAATTGTCTCTGGTTATATCTTGTTCCTCAGTGATTATGTTAGCCTCTATCAGCAGACATGGGAGACTTGTTTTCTCCTGAGTTTCAGTGTTCAGAGTACTCTCTGCAGGCAACATCTCCTCTTGCAGAGAAGGTGCCCAGATATCTGGTGTTGGAACCTTCCTGCTGGCAGATGTTGTGATCCACTCACTAGAAGTACTAAGATCCCATGGAGAGTCCTGTGAGGACCTTTGGGTTGTCCACAGACTCTGCCCCCAATGTTCCCAGTGCTGTTGTGGACTGGAAGGGACTTGTGACCCTGGTCAGACCGGTTTCTCTCCTTCCCTAATTAATGCAATCTCAGGTCCTGCATGATAGGATTGGAGCAGAAGTTGTTTTCCACTCACCAAAGGTCTTAAGATCTCATGGATGTTTCTGTGAGGACCTTGGGGCTGTCCTCAGACTCTGCCCAAAATGTTGCCCGGGTGCTGGCACAGACCAGTGGGACTTGTGACCATTGTCAGGCCAGTTTTTCTGCTTCCCTAATTAATACAGTCTCAGATCCTGTGAGGTTGGATTGTAGCAGAGGTTGTGTTACATTCACCAGAGTTCTTATGATCCTATTGAGGGTCTTTTGGGGACCTTAGGGGTGTCTGCAGACTCCGAGCCCAATGTGCCCTGGTGCTGACTTGTCAATCTCTCTCTTATGGTACACTTTCTCTGCCTCCTTAAACAGATGTTGTAAAGATAATGTTTTCAGACTCTCTAGAAGCTGTAACCTTTTCCTAATGTCAGAAGAAGACTGCCCTATAGAAGCCATGACACCTGTAACCTGCTGGCAAGCTGAAGGAGGGTCAAAGGTAGTGTAACACTTCTATACCTTTAAGAGGTACTCTACAAACACTGCTGGGGGCTCCTTTTTCACTTGTACGATCTCTCTTACCTTGGCCAAATTGGTGGGGCACCTGCCAGCCCCTTTCAGTCCTATTATCAGAGCCCAGCAGAAAATTGTCAATTGTTCCATATGGTCAGTCCTGTCAGGACATGTCAGAGGGAAGCCTGCATCTATTTCTTTCAGAAGTTTTATTGGTAGTCAATTGGCTCCCAGCATGCTCTTTCTTACCTCTCAGAATCCTCTCCTTCTCCTCTGTGGTGAAAAAACCTGTAAAAATTGATGATAGTCATCCCAAGTAGGCTGAAGAGAGAATATGAGAGATTCCATTAGATTAGCAAGGCTAGAGGGATTTTCACGAAGGAGGGTGTGATTTGCTTTCCAGTTATTGAGATCAGAGGAGGAAAAAGGCCATTAATGAAGGGGCTGCAGTTGTCTGGGGTCCGCTGGATGAGGGTCATAAGTACATAAAGGCAGTGCGATGGTTGAGTCTGGTCCCTCTGGGCCTCGAGCTCCCTGTTCTTGGGCTTTAGCAACTGTTCCCTCCCAAAATATCTGGTGGCACTCTGTTGAGAGTTCTTGGGGGGGACCAGTTGGGAATATGCGGGTGGGGTGCTGTGCCATTTTGGAGGTTCTTCTAACTCTGGATAGATCTTGGGAGAAACCGAGAGCTGCAGTTCAACTGGTGCCAGATTTAACTTTTTTTTTTCCCTCTGGATGGCAGAGGGCCAGAACTGGGGAGCCTGGATTATTCTTTTGAACCCAAGGCTTTAAACAGGATGGGAGAGAGGGGATCCTGTGCTAATTTTTTTCTAGATGAGAATGTAGGGCACTCTATCTGGCTGAGACCCTGGTCCCCTCTGTAAAACAACTTTAAGAGTTGAAAACAGAACCAAACCAAGGGTGCCCTCTAGTGGCCAACTAACATCAAAACTGGCCATTTCGTAGAGCAGAAAGTTCTCTAAAATCTATTTCAGACATCCACCGAGAGAATGTGAGTCTTAGTCTTAATTTCAGTCCTGTGCATAAGGGTCAGTCCAAGGGGCATGCTAATAGTCGTTCCCATAATCAGAGTTACATACAGGGGAAAAACCAATATATACACACAAAAAGATTACAATAACCAAGACCAGGCCCCAATAAGATGGCTGAGAGAGCACACACTCACTTGGCACACAGTAACAGAAACAGAGAGCCAAGTGAGCACACTCTCACTTGGCACCCTGATAGGAGATCTCAAGGTATCCCTGGGAATCCCTCAGAACTTTTGGGATGTCCCAAAGGTGGCAGCCGGTTTCTCCTCACATGTCTGTCAGTAACTCTCTTCCATTAAGGAGAGGGAGTTCATTGCTCTCATGAGCATGTACAAATGCAAACCGAGAATAGTGAATTCAAACAGACTTTACACACGACGATAGAGACAAAGATAGAGGAAATTTATAGAAAAAGATAGAGACAAAGATACAGACAAAGATAGAATCCTACCTCCAAGCAGGGTCTCTGAGAATTGGGGTAGGCCAAAAATCTTGGAGAAGAAGCCCCCAAACGTAAGACCTCAGAAGCTGGGCCTCCTCTCAAGTCCCGGGATGAGCTGGCCAGCACCCCTGTGACCCAAGAGAAAACCACAACTGATGCAAAATGAAAGAGGTTTTATTACTAGCTAGCTGAGGACAAAGTCCCTCTGCCTAGCAGGGCAGGTGAGTTTGACACCGAGCTGTGACAGTAAGGGGCTTTTAACAACTAGCTGAGGAATTGGGAGGAGTTGGAGGAGAGTTGGGAGGAGTTGGGAAATGTTGGAAGGAGAGTTCTTCTCTTCCTGTTGTTCTTGGTGAAATGTACAAGGCAGGAGTGGGGAGTGCGTTCTTTCTGAATTTTTATCTCCTTATCCTTGGCACAGGAAGGCAGGCATCTCTGGTTGTAAAGTATACAAACAAAAAGCTTTTTTTGCTGGCTATAGAGAACAAAGAGCTTCTTCCTAGCTGTATCTTCAGAGATCAGGGAAAACAAGCTTGGGGAACGTCTAGGGGCTTTACCTTACTGGGAGATATACTTTAAGTTGGAGTCTCACAGTAGGACATATTTTTCTACCACACACAAAACTTTACACAGAAAATTATTTCAATTATTTATAATAAATATATAATATTTGGTTTGAACCAAATGTCATATCCATATAAAATGAATGGTAGAATTCCAAAAAATCTTGTAATACTTACTTTAAACAATTCATACATTTACACCCCACAGCACTTCTTCATGACTGTACTACCTTTGCTGAGATCCTTCTTCTTTCCAAATGGTCTCTCTCTTATTTTTATAATGGTTCTCCTTTTGTTTGTATGTATATCTGGGTACATCTCATGCAGGTGGTTGTATTGTACTAGTTGCTATCTTTGTGTGATCACAAGGTGTAAAGGACCACAATCTGGTCTTGATCTACACATATAAGGGCATCTGACCCTGAATTGCTTTTTTTCCTAAATCTACTTCTCCAGTTAAGGGATCACAAACACCACTTTTGAAGTACTCTATCAAAATGGGAAAAAAAATGAAATTATTACACCATATCTTCATCTGTTTCTACCTGAGGTGATATATTCTCATCTTTGTAAAATGATGGGCTCTGTACTATATAGACAAAGAAAATGGAAACATAATATGCTATATTAGTAAAAGGGAATAAAGTATTAATGATTTGAATTTGTCAGGAAATACTGCCCATGTGAATTTTTGAAACAGCTTTTAGAAATGACATAATTACATACATGAAATCCGGTATAGGTATAGATGAGAAGTAAGCTTTCAAAATTATAGGGACATTGAATATCTTTACCAATATTATAGAAAAAAACTTCCCTAACTTAAAGAAAGATATGCTCATGAATATACAAGAACCCTACAGAACGCCAAATTATTTGGACCAGAAAAAAAAAAATCCTGCCATCATATAATAGTCAAAACACCAAATCCACAAAACAAAGAAAGAATATTAAAAGCAGTAAGGGAAAAATGGTCAACTAATATATAAAGCAAGAGCGATCAGGAAAACACATAACTTCTCCACTGAGACTATGAAAGCCAGATATCTAGGGCAGATGTCATACAGAATGTAAGAGAGCAGAAATGCCAGCCAAGACTATTATATGAAGCAAAACTCTTTTAACATAGCTTGAGAAAACAAGGTATACTGTGACAAAACCATATTTACACAATATCAACCAATGCATCCAGCACTTCAAACGATAAGAAAGGGACAATTTTAATATAAAGAGGGAAATTACACTCGAGAAAAAGCAAGAAATTAAACTTGAAGGAAACCTAAAAGAAGATAGGTACATGAACAAAATTCCAACTCTAATAACAAAAATAACAAGAAGCAACAAGGAATTTTCCTTAGTATCTCTTAATATCAGTTGACTCAGTCCACCAGTAGAAAGGCATGGAATAACAAAATGGATGTGTAAGCAATATTCAGCATACCAGAAACAAACACCAAGGACAAAGTCAGACATTACCTCAGACTAAAAGGCTGGAAAAAAAATTTCCAAGCAAATGATCCCAAGAAATAAGCTGGAGCAGCCATTCTAATATCAAATAAAATTGACTTTCAACCCAAAGTTATTAAAAAAAGGCAAGGAGGGAAACTTCATATTCATTAAAGTTAATATTTACCAAGATGGACTCCCAAATCTAAACGTTTATACTCCGAATGCAATGACATCACATTCATAAAAGAAACTTTAGTAAAGCTCAAAACATACATTGTACCACACACAATAATATTGGAATACTTCAACAACCCTCCCTCATTAATGGACAGATCCTGGAAACTAAAACTAAAAAGATACACGGTGAAACTCACAGAATTTATGAAGCAAATATATTTAGTTGATATCTATAGAACATTTTATCCTAAAACAAACGAATGTCCCTTCTTCTCAGCACCTCACGATGCCTTTTTCAAAATTGACCAAACACTCAGTCACAAAAGTAATGCCTCAACAGATATAAAATTATTGAAATAATTTCATGCTTCCTATCAGATCACCACAGACTAAGGCTGATCTTCAACAATAATATAAATAATTGAAAACCCACATACACGTGGAATGTGTACAACAATCTAGTCAGTGACAAAACAGTCAAGAAAGAAATATAGAACTAAATTATAGACTTTTTAGAGTTTAATGAAAATGTAGCAACAACATACTGCAAGTTATGGGACACAATGAAAATAGCCCTAAGAGGGACAGTCATAGCTCTCTCTGAATGCCTCTAAAAAGAAACTGGAGAGAGGATATAGGAGTAGGTTGACAACCCATCTTAACTCTATAGAAAAAAAGGAAGCAAATTCACCCAAAAAGAGTTGAAGTCAGGAAATAATCAAACTCAGTGCTAAAATCAACCAAGTGGAAACAAAGGAACAACACAAAAATAATCAAACAAACTGGGAGCTTGTTCTTTGAGAAAATCAACAAGATAGATAAACCATTAGACAGACTAAATACAGAACACAAGAACAGTATCTAATTTAGAAAAACCAGAAATGAAAAGGGAGAAATAACAACAGAAATTTAGTAAATTTGAAATATCATCAGATCCTACTATACAAGGGTGTACTCAACAAAACTGGAAAATCTGGATAAAATGGACACTTATATAGACAGATATCATGTACCAAATTCAAATCAGGATCAGATAAGCCCTGTAATTACTTCTACTACTGTGAGGAGCCGGCCTCAAGGTCGCCATTACAAGATGGCGCTGACAACAGCATTGTCACCATTGCTCATGGTGAGTGCACTCAGGCGTCATGGTATCTTTCCATTACCTGAGCCCTGCCTCTCCCATGGCGTCATCAGGCTGATGGTGGGCATCCAATTCCGGTGGTGCACATCCCCCACCTTACTTCTAACCATACTTCGCAGTGTATATAAGGGAAGGGATTTCTGGTCTCTGGGTCTCCTGTCTTGAAGCTGTTCATCTATCTCTCAAAATGTATTAAAGCTTTACTGCAGAAAGATCCGAGTGTCCTGTGTGCATTCTTGCTGGCAAGATGGTAGCGTGGTCATCTGGTGCCAGAAACCCAGAATCAACATCGCTGGCATTGAAGAGAACCCCTGGAGATGGGGTGGATTCAGAACTGCAGGGAAAATGTAAGTTTCGTGAACCTTTTATACCTTTTAATTTCGGTCTTAATCTAGATTCACCCTAGGAAGGGGCAGTAGAAGCTCTAATGTTGTTCGCTCTGGCCCTCATTCTGTTTCTTATTCTGTCCATCAAGGCTTGTGTTGAAATTTGAGGTCCATCGGGGCTGGTGCTGAAAAATGAGGTGTTGTCAGTCCGACATAGATAAGTGGCAGCACTGAGGTATCTTCTAAGCCTTCCATAGATAAGGGAGCAGAGTGCTGTGTTTACTTTCACTTTGCTTAAGGAGTACTATAAGTCGGGTGTAGATCAGCTGCTGGCACTCACTCTATCATGGGCTCCTCACAGTGAGTGATCACCACATTACAGGCAGTGCTAAAGCAACTCGACCTGCAGGTCGCCTCTCATATGCTGCAGAATTTTGTTAAGGAGGTGGATCGCATTTCTCCCTGGTATGCCTATTCGGAATCACTAACTGTAGCCTTATGGAATAAGCTAGGAAGGGACCTTGACCGTAAGCATGAAGAGGGAGACTTATGCATTGGCACCAAGGCAGTTTGGAAGCTGATAAAAAACTGTCTAGAGGATGAAACCTGCCGACCAGCCAAAGTGGAGGGACAGGGAATACTAGAAGAGGTTCAGGACAGTATGTCAGAAACCTAACAGAATGAGAGAATGGGAGCTCAAAAAAAAGAAAGACATGTCTAAGAAAAAGGGCCCTCCCCGGGATTCAGAAGGGAAGGGGAGAGAGAAAAGAGGGCAGTAAAACTGATCCCTCTACTAAGAAAAAGCCTCACATGTAATTCAACATTACCTTGAATCTTGGAGTGCTTGGGGACAACCCAAATTTCTTAGAACAGATAATGGACTGGCCTACACCTCTCAAAAATTTCAAAAGTTCTGTCTCCAGATGAATGTAGTTTTTTTAACTTGTTTGCCATACAGGGACAAGGCATTGTGGGACATGTCCACCACACTCTTAAAACTTACCTTATCCAACAGAAAGTGTGAGTCGATGAGGCTCTGCCCTTAACACTGAGAGTGGCTGTCTCCATGGTATTCTTTACTCTTAATTTTTTGAATATTGATGAACAAGGCCACACTGCGGCTCATCGTCACTGTTCAGAACCAAACAGGTCTAGAGAAATGATCAAATGGAAATATGTCTTAACCGGAAAATGGAGAGGCCCGCATCCTATTTTAATAAGATTGAGGGAAGTTATTTGTGTCTTTCCACTGCAAGAAGACAAAACTCTTTGGGTTTCAGAATGCCTCATCTGAAGGATCTCCCCTTCAGAAGATGTGGACAAAAGAGGGAATACTGAAACAACGATGGATACTGACCCTTCTACTGCAGATCCTGGTTCCTAGTGTATCAGGGAAATTGTGTTGGGGTATTATGTCCACCTTTCCCCTGCCCATGCCTGTCATGCACAGTGCACAAGTTTTTCCACATGTCTTTACTACTGATAAGGAGCTGGGACTTACCTTTTTACCATTAGATGGGCAAATTCAGGCTCTGATGGAAAAAAAGAACTTTTCCCTCAAAGGAAGCCTGTGCTTTGTAATGATCTCTGACTTGAAAGACCAACGCCAGTGTATATCCTTATATAACCAATCAGTGGCCTGGCTGAAAGCTGCTGCTTGGGGAACACACTCTGAAATAATAGCTAATGCCTTGATAATCCAAGGCTGGTGGCCTAGTTATAAATCCAGGAAAGTTCTGCCCCAGCAACCCAGAATGGCACTCTTTTGTAAAGGAAGATCCTCAGAGGACTACATGCTTCCTTGGACTTGGTTCCAGACCAGAAAACCCTCTTGGGTGGTTGAAGGATTTTTTTTTTCCTTTTCCCCATACATAAGTGTAGAGATTAATGAAATCCTTTTTGGCCATGATGCTAACCCTTTTGGTCAATGGTTATTTTGTTGGGTTAATGAGAGCTGTACCGATCTTTCACCTATGGCAATGATTGGAGGTGGATATAGTGAAAAGGGCCAAATGGGTTTTGAGTGGTTGGGCATTTTAAGTGCTGGTTTGGGGTCATTTGATTGGTCCTCCTCTAATACTAAATATAAAGCATTTAAAAGGGTGAATTATACTGTTACCTCGGTTTGTGTTTGAACCTCTTTCTGTGGGTGGTAAGTAATAAAAGTTTAAATAGTAATCAATTAGAGTTAGATTGCTTGCTTAATGAAAGTTTCTATACCCTTTGTTGGGATACTACTAAGCATCCCTTTGCTTTGGTTACTCATGTGCCTAGATTTGTCCCAGTTCCTGTGGAAGCCTCTAGAATTTAAGCTTATTTAGAGAAAAGAGAGATTTTTGGAATCTCTGCTATTATAGTTGGCTTGGTAGCAACAGCAGCAGTAGCTGCCTCTGTCACTGTTTCGGCCCTTCCCTTGTCTGCTATGGTTCAGACAACACAAACCATAAAATAACCTTTTGGCAAGAGTGACATTGGCCCTGAACAGGCAGGCCATGGCCAACTCCCAGATACAGAGAGGCCTCATGTTGGTAAACCAACGAAAGATCTGGTCCAAGAGCAGGTTTATATTCTGTGGCAATTGGCTCAGCTGGGTTGCAAACATAAGCTGCCTAGCGTCTGTATCACCTTAGGACAATTTGAGAATTTTACAAGAGCAGCTAACCTGTCAAAGGCTTTGTCTCGTTATTTGTTACAGAATTGGACCATAGAATTTGAACAGACATTCTGGGAGCTGAGGATCACCATCTTACAAGTCAATTCGACATGTCTTGACCTGTCATTGATGGAAGGATTTTCTACCTGGATTTCTACAGCATTCTACTACTTCAAGCAATGAGTGGGGGTGGGTTTGTTTGGAGTGGCTGTGTACGGTGGAGTACTGCTCCTACTATGGATGATCTGCAAACTTAAAGCCAAAACAAGGAGGGACAGGATGGTAGTAACCCAGGCTCTTGTTGCTTTGGAGCATGGTGTCTCTCCCGAAATATGAATATCGATGATGCCCAAGCAATAAGGTTGCTGGCCATCCAGCTCTACAAAACCCTGAGGTGAGTCTTGCTGCATGGGGTGGAGCGGGTGTGCTTTAACAGCCCAGGAGATTTGTGAGGCTAAGCACTGCACTGGAATGACTTTGTGGTCTAATTTGTTTTTCTTCCTGGGAGATATGTCATCTTTCAAGAAGGTTGAGTGTCCTAATGTCCTTCCCCCAGGAAAGACGACATGGGAGCTGACCAAGACCCCTGTGGGTGATGAGCCTGGGAAGAGGTTTTGTGTAAGGACCCTATGCTTGCACACTTGGGATTTGACCTCTATCTCCACTCTCAGTACTGGGTGGCCTGTTGCTTCTAACATAAAAGAAAAGGGTGAGATGTGAGGAGCCGTCCTCACGGTCACCATTGCAAGATGGCGCTCACAACACCATTGTCACCATTGCTTGTAGTGAGAGTGCACAGGTGTCAGTGTATCTTTCCATTACCTGAGGCCTGCCTCTCCCATGGCGTCATCTGGCTGATGGTGGGCAGACAATCCCGGTGGTGCACGTCTCCAACAATACTTCTAACCATAATTCACAGCCTATATAAGGGAGGGGTTTTCTGCTCTCTGGGTCTCCTGCCCTGAAGCTGATCATCTATCTCTCGAAATGTATTAAAGCTTTACTGCAGAAGGATCTGACTGTCCTGTGGGTGTTCTTGCTGGCAAGAATGTAGTGTGGGTCATAACACCCCTAAAGAACTAGAAGCAATCGTTAATAGTCTCCCAACCAAAAATAAGCCCAGGATCTGATGGGTTTAGTTCAGAATTCTATCAGATATTCATGGAGACCTAATACCAATACTCCTCAAACTATTATGCAAATTTAAAAGAGAAGGAACACTATTTAATATGTTCTATGAAGCAAGATTACAACTATATACAAACCATACAAAGACCTAATGAAGAAAGGACTCTTTATTCCAATTTCCATTATGAATATCGGTGCAAAAATACTAAATAAAATCCTTTCAAAACAAGTCCGAGAATACATCAAAAAGATAATCCATCATGATCTAGTTGGCCTCCTTCTTATGATGCAGGGAGAGTTTAATATCAAAAATCCATCAATTAAATACATTATAGAAAACAAACAAACAAACAAACAAAGAAACAACAAAACTCAACTACAAATACCACATGATCATCTGATTAGATGCTGAGCAAATAGTTGGATAAATACAATGCCCATTGATAATAAGTCCAGGAAAGATCAGGAATTCAAGGCATACACCTAAACATAAAAAAAAGAAAAGAAAGCCCAGGATTTAACTTTAATCTAAATGGTCAGAAAAAGGAAGGAATCCCACTAAAATCTGGGACTGGACAAGGCTGCCCACTATCTCTCTGCCTATTCAATAGAGTACTTGAAATCCTAGCCAGAGCAATTATCCAAAAAAGAGAACAAATGAATACAAATTGGAAAGGAAGAAGTCAAAATGTCTCTATTTCCAGAAGATATGATAGCATGTATCTATGACCCCAAAAATTTCAACAGAGAACACCTAATCCAGATACACATGTGTTTTGCAAATTGTATCTTATATCTCGGGTACACTAAGTTTCTAGGCTAATATCCACTTATCAGTGTTTAAATATCATTTGAGTTCTTTTGTGATTGTTTTACCTCACTCAGGATGATGCCCATCCTGATGATTCCTAGGTCCATCCATTTGCCTACGAATTTCATAAATTCATTTTTTTAATAGCTGGGTAGTACTCCATTGTGTAAATGTGCCACATTTTTTGTACCCATTCCAATGTTGAGGGGCATCTGAGTTCTTTCCAGCCTCTGGCTATTATAATAAGGCTGCTATGAACTAGTGGAGCATGTGTCCTTCTTACTGGTTGGGACATCTTCTGGATATATGCCCAGGAGAGGTATTGTGGGATCCTCTACTAGTACCATGTCCAATTTTCTAAGGAACGGCCAGACTGTTACAGAGAAAAAGTTTGGAACTGAGACAAAAGGATTGACCATCTAGAGACTGCCATGTCCATCCATCCCATGATTAGCCTCCAAACGATGACACCATTGCATACACTAGCAAGATTTTGCTGAAAAGACCCGGATATAGCTCTCTCTTGTGAGACAAGGCTGGGGCCTAGCAAATACATAAGTAGATGCTCACAGTCAGCTATTGGATGGAGCACAGGGCCACCAATGGAAGAGCTAGAGAAAGTATCCAAGGAGCTAAAGACATCTGCAACCCTGTAGGTCCAATAACATTAGCAACTAACCAGTACCCCGAAGCTCTTTACTCTAGCTGCATATTTATCAAAAGATGGCCTAGTCGGCCATCACTGGAAAGAGAGGCCCATTGGACATGCAAACTTTATATGCCACAGTACAGGGGAATGCCAGGGACAAAAAAATGGGACTGCATGGGTAGGGAAGTGGGGGGAGGGTGTGGGGGACTTTCTAAATGTACATTCTAAATGTAATTGAGGAAAATATGTAATAATAAAACATATTAACAAAATAAATAAATAAGACTGGTATGAACATCATAGAGAATGAATCCTTATTACACATCAGAACTTTTTCTGAGTATTTGCCCAGGAGAGGTATTGCTGGATCTTCTGGTAGAACTATGTCAATTTTCTGAAGAACAACCAGACTGGTCCAGGTCTCTGCCAAGTGTATTCTGCAAAGGCCCCAGACATCCGGTCACTTTCCCAGCCAGATGAAAGGTGGTCCGCCCAGTGCAGATGTGCTTTGCCTGAGCATAGGCAACAGACATCTTGGTTCTGTGACCCCGCAGGGTTTATTCTGCACAGGTGACAGTACGGACTACAAAATCCAAAAGCTTCTGGGAGAGGCTGGAGACACAGAGCTTCTAAGACAGCCCCGTTTTCAGGCCCCAGACAGCTGGCCACTGTCCCGGCCAGAGGAAAGGGGTCTGCCCGGTGCGGGAGCGTTTGACTAAGCATCCGCAGCAGATATCTTGTTTCCAGGACCCAGTTGAGAGTATTCTGAACAGGCCCCAGACATCTGGCCACTTTCCCAGCCGGAGGAAAGGGGTCTGCCCAGTGCAGGAGTGCTTTGCATGAGCATCAGCTGTAAACATCTTGGTTCCAGGACTCCTCTGAAAGTATTCTGGACATGTGAGAGTGTAGAATACAGAAGCTAACACCTTCTGGGATAGGCCAAAACAACTCAGGTTCAGGACAGGTCCTGTTTTGGGCCTTCGTCTTCGGCCAGGAGGGAGGTCTTAAGGCCATATATCTGTGCACCTTCCCCGTGAGATTAGAGCTTGCCTGCAGAGAGTGCTCTGACCACTGAAACTCAGAGGAGAGATCTAGTCTCCCATGTCTGCTGATAGAGGCTAACAGAATCACCTGAAGAACAAGCTCTAACCAGAGACAACTATAACAACTAGCTCCAGAGATTTCTAGATGGCGAAAGCCAAATGTAAGAATTGTACTAACAGAAATCAAGACCACTCACCATCATCAGAACACAGCACTGCCATCCCACCTAGTCCTGGGAACCCCAACACAACCGAAAACCTAGACCCAGATTTAAAAGCATATCTCATGAAGATGGTAGAGGACATCAAGAAGGACTTTAATAATTCACTTAAAGAAATACAGGAGAACACTGCTAAAGAGTTACATGTCCTTAAATAAAAACAGGAAAACACATCCGAACAGGTGATAGAAATGAACAAAACCATACTAGACCTAAAAAGGGAAGTAGACACAATAAAGAAAACCCAAAGTGAGGCAACGCTGGAGATAGAAACCATAGGAAAGATACCTGGAACCATCAGCTACAGAATACAAGAGATGGAAGAGAGAATGTCAGGTGTACAAGATTCCATAGAGAACATCAGCTCAACAATCAAAGAAAATGCAAAATGCAAAAGGATCCTAACTCAAAACATCCAGGAAATACAGGACACAATGAGAAGACCAAACCTAAAGATAATAGGAATTAATGAGATTGAAGATTTTCAACTTAAAGGGGCGGCAAATATCTTCAAAATAATTATAGAAGAAAACTTTTCAAACCTAAAGAAAGTGATGCCCATGAACATAAAAGAAGCCTACAGAACTCCAAATAGACTGGACCAGTAAAGAAATTCCTCCCAACACATAATAATCAAAACAACACATTCACTAAAAAAAGATAGAACATTATAAGCAGTAAGGGAGAAGGGTCAAGTAACATATAAAAGCAGGCCTATCAGAATTACACCAGACTTTTCACCAGAGCCTAGGAAAGCATGAAGAGCCTGAACAGATGTTATACAGACACTAAGTGAACTCAAATGCTAGCCCAGGCTAGTATACCTGGCCATAATCTCAATAACCATAGGTGGAGAAACCAATGTATTCTATTTCTCTATCCCTGTGTAATTTGTTGACAACTTTATGAAGTATTATAACTATCTATCCTAAAATTTAACATTGTTGTTTCTTATTATTAATCAGTAGTTTGAAATAAGTACTTATTATGGCACTACCTAATGCAGATAAAAATATTCATAATTATTTTTTAAACAACATTGTGTATTTATGTTTAGGTAGGCATGAAATTATTAAGACAAAGTATTCTGTCCTCATTCTAAAATCAGTTCTAGGTAACAGTAAAATAGTTCCTATGATCTAGAAGTAAACACAGAAAAATAGACAACAGGAATATATTACTTTAAACCTAGATGATATATATGTTCACAGTATATTTCAAATGAGTCACTAATCTTGTTGTCAGGGATCACAGATGTGTAATCTGCTTGATTACTTTCTCTGCTAGTAGCATAAATAGAACTTTCTGCCACTATATAACAGCAAGCCCTAAGAATTAAATTTCAAGATTGGTTATAACTTTATTTATTCATGTTCTATTACTCGAGTATGTGGTTTCTTCAGAAAGTGTTGTAGTATCAAGTTTTTGACTGTAACCAAGAGTAATGCCACTTAACTGTAATATTTTAAATAAACTTCCTAAATTGTGGCATTCCATAAGGGAATAACAGACATAATCCTATCCTCATGCTTACCTAAACTTGTAATCTCTAATGTTTCCTCCTCCTATTATGTTGCATGTGTTCTGTCATTCCCTCCTTCCATAAAGGCTTCATCCTTTCTTCCATGACATGTGCCACTTTGGTGTTCCTTATCTCCACATATATTCCAAGTTAAACATAAAATCTAAAAGTTGAAGCTAGACCAAATGTGATTACAGACACGTAGCATTTCTCTTTATAGGCCTGACTTAACACATTTACTATATAGTATTTTCAAGTTCCATATACTCTCTAGCAAATTTAGTTACAACTGATTGCATCTCCTAGATATGTTGAAAACAAAAGCAACAAAAATGACTGAGCAAGTATCACTAGATAACAATGCTATCTTTTCTACACTCAAGTGTGATATAGGTGAGTCACCAATTAGTTCTATTTTTAGATATTTTAAGCAAATTCCACACTGATTTTATCCTGGATGTACCAACTTAAACACCCACCAGCAGTAGTGCTGTACTTTATTCCCACATCGTTAATGCTTCTTGACTTTTGTTTTCCTGATTGTACTCATTCTTCAATGGATGAGCTAGAATTTAAGTTTGGAGAAAAAAAGAGCACCAGAAAAATTTTTTGTGGGAGCCATAGCTAGTGTTGAAAGGTATAAGGAGTAATGTAATAAAGGGAATTGTTTCCTCGAGGTGAGAATCCACCAAGCTAATCCTGCAACTTGTGCAAAGAAATGTCCTAAGGATTTGTCTGTTTATAGCAGAAAAACAACATATCAAATTTATAAAAAAGTATTCAAGGAAGCAGGCAGGTTCTATCTTAAAGAGGCAAAAGAACTTGGCAACATTCACCATGTAGTTCTTTCGTCAGATTAATGAAGGATACAGAAGTAAAAGAGTCATGGAGTCTTCCTATGTGGTTATGGAAAGCCACTGAGTGCATCCAGGTTGCAGAGAAGTCCCTGATTAGATGCCTAGAGAGGCTTTTTGTGAAGGTATGAAAGGGAAGCCTATATTGTGATATAGCACTCAGGATGTAAGAAGGCCCACAGCTTTGGGATATCTCTCAAAGAAAGCTACAAACAAAGAATGGAACCAGCCCAAGACAGAGAAATATATTATAGTCATGAAACTAGATAGGAAGAGCTTTTTAAGCCACAATGTACATAAATTTAGGATTTGGGGTTTGTCTAGATAGATTTGATCTTGATTTATTCCAGTATTTCCTGTTTATGATTCTTTTCCTCTTATTTTGGATGAGAATGTATATTCATGTCAGTGTACTTTGAAAGTAAACAATGCTTTGACTTTGATTTTATATGGTGATACAATTAAGAAATTGTAATCTATTCTAAAAGATAAAATATGATTGTAGTTGTATATGGAATTTTTTCTCATGTTAAGCATGATTATGCCCTGGAAATTCATATACTTTATTTGCTGTTGTATATTGGATATTGGATACTATGCTAGGCATAATATTGCTTTCCTTTGGAAATTAACATAATATAAGGAGATATGATTGTATGTCTTATTGACAAGAGGTAAACTTATGATGGCTAGTCTTGGTTGTAACCCTGATAATATTAGGAATTCACTAAAACTCTGGGAATTTGTTGCACCTGTGAGGAATTTTTTTTCTTGATTTGATTATGTGAGATAGGAAGACCAACCCCAAATGTAGATCCTTTGTTCTGTTGTAGAAACAACTCTACAATATAAATTTCATTGATGTTAGTTTTTTAATAAAAGTGTGTAGCTAGGACTAAATTTTAGTAGTTTCAATCAAGAAAGTTTTTATGATCTTACACTCTTTCTGTCTTTTATTACAGTTTTTTCTGAACACTGAGGTAGAGATTTGATGGTGACCTCTCTTGTAGGACTGAATGTTAGAAGGTACCTCAGGCTTTGCATATTATCTGGCTCCAAGTCTCTGTATTTGTTTCCATCTGCTGCATGAGGATACTTCTGTGATGATGAATGAGCAAGATACAGATCTGTGAGTATAGCAAAATGTCAACAGGAGTCATTTAACTGCTATACTCCTTTAGTAGAATAATAGTATTTGGTCTTTCTCTAGATCCCTGGCATTTCTAGTTTCAGGTTCTTGGCCATTCAAGCATTGTTGAGTATGGTTTCCATTTAATGATATCTGTGATTGTATATGCTTGGCACAGGGATTGGCACTATTAGGAGAAGTGGTCTTGGAGTAGGTGTGTCACTATAGGTGTGGGCTTAAAACCTTCATCTTAGCTGTGAGGAAGTCAGTCTTCCACTAGCAGCCTTACAGAAGAAGATGTAGAACTCTCAGCTGTGCCAACTCTATGCCTGCTTGGATGCTGCCATGTCCCACCTTGATGATAATGGACTGAACATCTGAACCTGTAAGCTAGCTCCAATTAAATGTTGTCCTTTATAAGGATTGCCTTGGTCATAGTGCCTGTTCACTGCAGTAAAACCCTAACTAAAACAGCATCTTTAGAGCCTCTTTGTCTAAGAAAGTTAACTTTGGGTATTTTGTTTGTTTGCTTTCCTATCATACAGGTTCTTTGTGTATATTATGTTTTCTGGTTTGGGGTTTTGATTAGATAGAGTATGTGAATGTGTGTTTCTGTATCTATATATTGTGTGTGTGTGTGTGTGTGTGTGTGTGTGTGTGTGTGTGCATTTGTTTATTTTCTTTGGTTGTTTTGTCCTATTCAGTTAGTTTGGTTTATTTCATTAGTATTCTTTAGATAATTATTTGTTTCCTAAAAAGTGACAGACAGTAGGAATCTGGATTAGAGGAGAATTGGGAAGGAACCTGAAGGAGTAACTGTTATGGGAAACTGTAATCAGAAAATACATCTCAAATATAGCTTCCCCTCCCTCCTCTTCTTGAAGTCCTTCCCAGGCGCTCACCTTCCCCAATGCATTCCTCCTCTCTTTCTCTTCAGAAAAGGAGAGACCTCCCATGGATATAAAACTGCCTTGTCATATTAAATTACAGACTAGGAACATCCTCTCCTACTAAAGCTAGAAGGGGCAGCTCAATCAGCTTAAAATGTCTTAAAGGCAGGAAACAGAGACAGGGAGACACTGTTCTCATATTGTTAAGGGTTCCACATGAATCCCAAGCTACATAAATTTTGCATATGTGCCAAGGGCCAAGGTCATTCTCATGAAAGGTACCTTGTTGTCTCAGTGTCTGTGTGGCCCCAAGAACTCAGGTAAGTTGATTCTGTGAATTTTCTTGTTGTTTCCTTGACCTCCTTGACTCCAGTAAAACTTCTTTCTTTTTCACAGATCCCCTAAAGTCAAATAAACTTTTGGCTGTGGTTCTTGCATATGCCTCCATCAATTGCTAGTTGAAGTCTTTCTCATGACAGTTATGCTAGACTCCTATTTGCCAGTATAGCAGAACATTGTTAATAATATCAAGGATGTGCTCTATTTCTTGGCATATGTCTCAAGCTGGTCCAGTCATTGGTTTGCCATTCCCTCAATATTTGACCTAACTTTACCCCTGCGCATCTTGTAGGCAGGAGAAATTGGAGGATGAAGTTTTTATAGTAGGACTGGTGTCCCATTCCCTCCATTGGAAATCTTGCCTGGCTACAGGAGATGGACATTTCAGGCTTCATATTACCCATTGCAAGGAGGGTTAGTTACTGTTACCCTCAATTCACTCTCTTAGATTCTGAGGAATTTCTATTTCTGTAGGTTTCTAGCTCATTCCAGAGATGAATTCCCCCAATCCAGTTGTCTCTTCCAGTACTCCCTCCCTTAATTCTTTCCCCTCATGATCCTTCTGGTTTGCATCCAAACACCAACTCTTGTCCAGTGCTAGTCCCATGTCCAATGAAAATGCCTAGTCTATATTCCAATCTCAGTGAGATATCATTTTTGGCATCTTTGGATTACAACATGGTTATCCTTTATAATCAGTACCAACTTATATGTGAATATGTACAATGTTTGCCTATGTGGTTCTAGGTTACCTCACTCATGGTGATATTTTCTTTTTCCATCTTTTTTTTTTACAAATTTCAAATTGTCTTTGTTTTTAATAGCTGTGAAGTATTCCACTGTGTAAGTGTACCACATTTTCTTTATTCTTTTTTGGATTGAGGGATATCTAGGTTGTTTATAGTTTCTGGCTATTATGAATAATGTCTCTATGAACATAATTGAGTAAGTACTCTTATGGTGGTAGGATGGAGTTTCCTTTTGGTATATACCTAGGAGTGTTACAGCTGTTTTTTTGTTTTTTTGTTTTTTGTTTTTTGGTTTTTTTTTTTTATACAACTACTCCCAATTTTCTGAGACGCCACCATATTTATTTCCAAAGTTGTTGTAGAAGTTTACATTCGTACCAGCAATGAAGGAGTCTTCCATTACTTCCACAACCTCAATATAATGTGCAGTCCTTCCTTGACTTTTTTGATAACTTTGTTTTGGACGTCGATTTTGTTTGATATTAGAATGGCTACTCCAGCTTTTTTCTTCAGACCATTTGCTTGGAAAATTGTTTTCTAGCTTTTTACTCTGATGTGTTTTCTGTCTTTGTCCCTGAGGCAGAATGTGCTGTCATTTAAGTCTTAGATATTAGCCATTCTGATGTTTGTAAGATAAAATATCAGAGTCATATCATTTTGCATTTACCTTATGACTAAGGATAATGAACATTTCTTTAAGTGCTTCTCAGCCATTAGATTCCTCTATCAAAAATTCTTTGATTAGCACCTTTCCCCATTTTTAATGTATAATTTGCTATGTTGATGTTTAATTTGTTGAGTTCTTTATATATTTTGGATATCAACATTCTGTCAGATATAGGGTTGGTTAAGCCATTCTGTAAGCTGACATATTGTTCTATTGGCAGTGCCCCATGCCTTACAAAATATTTTCAGTTTAATGAGGTTTCATTTATCAATTGTTGATCTTAGTGGCTGAACTACTAGAGTTCTGTTTAGGAAGTCATCTTCTGTGCCAAAGATTTCAAGGTTATTCTCCACTTCCTCTTTTATCAGATTTAGTATATCAGGGTTTCTTGATCAGATCGTTGATCCATTTGGACTTGACTTTTGTGCAGGGTAATAGATATGGATCTACTTGTAGTATTCTACAAGCAGATATCCATTACTACCAGCATCATTTGTTGAAAATGTTTCATCTATTCCACTGTAGAGTGTTGGCGTCTTGTTAAAATCAAGTGTTCATAGGTACGGATTCACTTCTGTGTCTTCACATCAATTTATTGATCTACCTATCTGTATTTATGCCAATACCATGCAGTCTTTATTACTTCTTCTCTGTAGTACAGCTTGAAACCGGGGGTAGGGAACTGGGGGAAGTCAACAGAAAGTTCCAGATTCCAAGACACAAGAGGATCACAGGACCCTACGGGGATGACATTAGGTGAAATCCCCAACAAAGGGGAGAGAGTACCTGTAGAAACCATATCCAGAGGTTAGGAATTTGGTCTGGTTGAAAGATGGGTTCCCTACCATTTTCAAAAATTTTGACCCAGAATTGTTCATGTTGAAAGGAAATACAGGGACAAAGAGTAGAGCATAGTCTGAAGGAAAAGCCATTCAGAGCCTGCCCCACATGGAGATATATCCCATATGCAGCCACCAAGCCCAGGCACTATTGCTGATGCCAACAAATGCTTGCTGAGAGGAGCCTGATATAGATGTTTCCTGAGAGGCTTTGCCAAATCCTTACTGATACAGATGTGGATGCTTGCAGTCAACCATCGGAATGAGCTTTGGGACCCGAATGTAGAAGTTAGGGGAAGGACTGAAGGAGCTGAAGAGGTTTGCAATATCATAGGAAAAACAACAATATCCACCAACCAGACTCCTCAGAGCTCTCAGGAACTAAATCTCCAACCAAATAAAATACATGGAGGGACCCATGGCTCCAGGTGCACATGTAGCAGAGGATGGCCTTATCTGGCATCAATAGGAAGAGAGACTGTTTATAGGAAGTATACTGTTTTTTTTTTCAGTTAATTTTGCATCATGTCACGTATGTATACTACTGTATCTGAATAGCAATAGTTTGACTTTTTCCTTTTCAATTTGTATACCTTGATCTTCTTCCTTTCCTTATTGTTGTTGCTAAAACTTCAGGTGCTATACAGAATAGATACAGAGAGTATATACTTTTACCATATTATTGCTTTTTAGGGAATATTTTTTTTCTCCATTTAATTTGATATTGCTTGTCAGCTTTCAATGTATTGGCTTTATTATGTTCAAGCATGTGACATGTATCCCTCATCTCTTTAAGAATTTATCATCAAGGAGTGATGGATTTTTTTGGAGTCTTCTTCAACATTGACTATGATAATCTTGTGGTATTTTTTCCTTTTAGTTTGCTTACATGGTAGATTACAGTGAAAGAGTTTGGTATGTTGATCCATCCCTGCATATGTAAAATGAACTCTACTTCATCATAGGGGTGATATTTTTCATATATCTTTGAATTCTGTTTACAAGTATTTTATTGAATATTTTTAAATCGATGTCTATAAGGGCAATTGGTACGAAATTACCTTTCTTTGTTGAGTCTTTGTGTGACTTAAGTCTCACATTGACTGTATTCCCATAAAGTAAATTTTGTCAATTTTCCTTCTGTTTTTATCTAGTGAAATGATTTGTGTATCAGTATTAGCACTTTTTTGAAAGTATGGTATAATCCTGCTCTAAAACCATCTGAACTTGTCTGGTTTTGTTTGGGAGATATTAAATGATAGGTTATATTTCCTTTGGCTATAGGACTATTCAAGTTGATCTTGATACAGCTTTACTAATTTGTATCTATTGAGAAAATTGTCCTTTTTATTTTTTCTATTTTGGTTTTCCATGTTTCTGGAGTACAGGTTTTGAAGTGAAACCCAATGATCTTGGTGTCTGTTGTTATGTCTTCCTCTTCATTTCTAATTTTGTTAATTTGTATGCTTTTGCTCTCTTTCTTTTAGTTAGTTTTGAAAAAAGTTTTGTCCATCCTGATGATTTCCTCAAAGAACCAAATATTTGTTGCCTGATTCTTTGTCTTGTTCTCTTTGATTTTTTTTATTGATTTTAGTTTTGAGTTTGATTATTTCCTGCTGTCTATTTATATTTGGTGGCTGTGCTTCTATTTGAACCAGAGCTTTCTGACATGCTGTTAATTGGTGAGAATGAGATCTCTACAATTTCTTATGAAGACACTCATAACTATGAACCTCCATCTTAGCTCTGTTTTCATTGTACCCCATTTACTTGGAATTTTGTGCAATTCATTGAATTCTAGAAAATCTTTAATTCCTCTTTCCTTTTTAAATTTCCTTCTAATTGCCCTGATGGTTGAAAGCTGATGGCTTCTGGAAACTTAAAACTTTCTGGCTTATTTTGTGGTTAAATTTGCCCACCTTTGACGATTAATACCTGTGGTTTAATAGTGGAGTATTGATTTAGGACACAGTGCCTTCCCTGCTCAGTGCTAAAAGTTCTTTAACCTTGTGTAGCCAGAGAAATTCACATTCACAAGAAAAAGTACTCGTTTCAAAAGAAGGCTTTAGACTTTATTTCTAGGAGAGAGAGAAAAGGGGGAACTTATTTTCTATTGTATTCAATTCTCACACTTTCTCAGAATACATGATAATATGGTATTCCAAGCTTCTATTTTATAAAAGGTACTATCAAGTTCACAACATTACTACAAGTCAATAAATCAAATAAGGAATGTCAGGAAGAATGTTTACCTGCAAGTCCATTGTGATTGGTTATTAATTGTATATTCATTAGCTGCTAGTAACTCCACAAGTTCATACAAGTTTTAACTAAAATTTATGTCAAGGGTGTCAATCATCTGCCTAGTGTCTCATTCATTTTGAAGTTTTATACAGATAAATCTAGTCAATATTTCATCTTTTGTCTTTGAACGTCTTAGAAATTGTTCATTCTCAGTTTGTGAAAATACATATCAGATAATGCATTCACATCTATCATAGAAGGAATAGTTTCTCTGATTATAAATTTGTTTTAAGCCTGCATTTTATCCTAATGCAATTAGTCTTTGACACAAGAAGTCTTACAGAACTTCAACTGCAGCTTTTCAATAAAGAGCTCAAAATTACTTATGTACATTTAGTAATTCTATAAAATTATATAAAGTAGTAAGAAATCATTAATTTATTTACATAGCATTACTACAAGAGAGTACATGTTTGTTGATCTGCATCCAATAGGATGGGCTATATGCCAGGGAAAATTATACTCTAGAATACTTAGAGGAAAGATCGATTCCTCAAATGAAATGTATGAAGGCCTTGCAATTCAGTGATCCATCACATCTGTCCAAAATGTTGGACTTTCTTCAGAAAGTCACTCATTAAATTTTCTCTCTCCTAGTGACTTTTTTCATTCGTTATTGTTTCTATTTCCACTTTCAGGTCTTAAACAGTTTATTCAATTACTTCACATGTTTCATTGTGCATGCCTCTATTTCTTTAAGGGACTTATGTAGTTCTTCTTTAAAGACATCTACCATCTCCATAAAATTGGATTCAAGGTCATTTTCTTGTGCTTCACCTATGATGGAACAGCCAGAGTGTTCTACAGTAAGGCATCTGTGGCTAAGTGCTGTCAGGTTTCCCAAATTGTTGTAGAGTGTGTTCTTAGATTGTACTCTAGCTACTTGAATTTTGAGATTATTATAGGTTTATATTGATTTCTACATATGTAATTGTTAAATGCGTGGATTTTTGTTGTTGTTGTTGTTGTTGTTGATGATGTTTTTATTCCCTTGGTCTCTGTTTTCTCCAGGTTTTCTGGTCTTAATGCCTTGGGGTTCTAGTGACCAGGAAGTCTTCAGGTTCAGGAGGGTGTCTTTGTTGAGAGTTTTGTGACTCCTCTGTCTTCTGAGGTTTTGGGTGTCAACATTACCTCTGGGTTCCATAGGTAGGGCCTTCAAAATAAATAAATAAATAAATAAAAAGCAGAGATCTTCAGCTCAATTTGTGGGAAGTAATATGGAGTCAGGTCATGGGTTGCACTTTATAGTTGTTCAAAATACTTGAAGGGGAGTTGAGCCTAGAGCCTAGAGTGGAATGTTACCTGGGGTGCCTGAAGTTGGTCTAGACTTTTTGTTTATAATTTCAGCTAACATCCATGTTAATCAAAGGGTGTGTAGAAATTATTGTGTGTAAAAAAATGCCACAGAAGTTAAAAAGTACATGATGAGAACTTATAACTTTGTCTTGTTACTACCTCTGTCCCAACATGGTCCATATCAGCCTATTCAACTTTTTTGATATTGCTGATGTAACATAAGGACCTGTATAGTGCTGACCCTCTGTCTAATAAGACCCAATATTTTATTAATTATGCATGAGCCTATAATGAGTATTAGAAGTAGGATTAATAACAGCCCCATCAATGCTGACAATAAGGTAGCCTTTCATGAGGATTTTGTGAACCATTCTTTGAACCATCTTTCATTAGCCTCTCATTGTCACTTTTGTTTCTTTAGCCTCTCTCTGAGTTTGGCCATGGAGTCCCTTATCACCCCTGAATGATCTATATAGAAGCAGCACTTTTTCTATAAGGGCTGCACAAAGACTTTCTTCTTTGAGGAATTGCTGCAGTCTCTGACCTGCAGAGACAAGAACAACAGGGACACAAAGATAGCTTCATGCAACTTCCTTCTTGATTTAGGACAAGGGCTATTCTTATACATTCCTGGCACTTGACCTCATCTCACTCCAAACCACCTAATCCAATCAGAAACACACACACACACACACACACACACACACACACACACACACACACACACACACAATGCATGAAACGGGCAAGAGCTCAGGTCAGTCACAGATAGGCTGACAGATCCCGATCACTAGGAATAACCTAACTTGGTAGGCAGCTTACATATGCAGTTTCATTGAGCACATTCGGGCAAGGCAGTAAACGTGTGGGGTTCACGGGGCCTGGTAATGTTTCAGAGCGCCATCTTGCCCATGTGGCCATACCTGCTTCCTGCATCTCCCACTTTTTGTTGTATTAGTTGAACTTTGATCAGCATCTGTCTTAGGTCACCCCCATCCATTCCAAATCCTTACCCATCAATGTAGTGACAACTCACTTTCCCCATACTATCTTTGGTTGATATGTGCATGTGAGGCTCTATCCTGTCCTTGCTTTCTGAACCAGTATGTTGAGCCAGCATTGGGGGGCTGTTCCTGCTTCCAAGATTGCCATAGTCTTTACTAAGTTGTTTATCATCCCTGTACAACATTCACATACATGCCATACACCAAAGCATTCCTCCACACACAACAAACAGCAGGAATGCCCAAAAGGCCATCCCTCCTCAATTTTTTTAAGAATTCCACAGTTACCAGGATGATATCCAGCCGTTACTTTGCAGTTGCAATGTTAACACGAGTGTTGTTCACAGCAATAATCGATGCTTGCAGTTCCTTCATCTTTGTGTTGAGATCATTACTCCAATTTCCTAGCAGCATCGCACCAATTGCATGCAACAGTTTTGCAGCTCTGTAAAAATTCTGATACTGAACAGAGTTTACAAACATTCCTGACTTATGAGTAATGCAGGAATCAAACACCAACTGCTCCAAAATATTCACCTGTTCCTGCAACCAATCCACTCTTTGGTTAACCATAAGGATACCAGCTTTCAAATTTGTATTAATTTGCTCTTGTATGGCAAAAGCACTGGCAGTATTAGAGGATAAATCATTGGGAACTAAAACAGTTCCAACTGAATTAGTATACAACTGCCTCCACCCTAAGTGGCATTGGCAGAGGGAGTGCTTTCACTATTCCCCATAACAGTCTTTCTTGTGATGATACCACTTGCAGGTGCATCAGGATCAGGCAGAGGGTCTTCAGGTATATCATCTTCATCCACTTTGCATTCTCTCCACGGCCTTGTCAGTCTACCTGAAACTAAGACTGGGTTCTCCTAATCCTTTGGAAACACACAGACAGCTACTTGGAACCATACCAACATCTGATGTGAACCTTTCCATTTTGCCATGAGGACATCCTTCCATTTTATAGATAGAACCACACCCTGCTGAGGGGTACAATGCTGGTCTACAGCTGATTTTCCATTCTTATCCAAATTATTCTTATAAGAATAAAGAGGCTTACATTTAATTTTTCCCTAGGAGATTTAAAATGCAATCCTATTCCCACTTTTTGTTTTAAAATGTGTCTTTGATATGGCATTGGCTCTTTCTACAATTCCTTGTCTTTGGTGGTTATAGGGTAGTCCGTGGATAACTTTTATACCTAATGCATTAATAAAAAAAATGTAAAATCTCTGGGAGGCATCAGCAGGTTCATTATTAGTTTTTATCTGTCTAGGCATCCTCCATGCTACAAACAACTGAAGGCAATGAGATATATCATTAGGGGCTTTTTCCCCTGTTTGGGCAGTAGCAAATATAATGCCTGAATATTTATCAATTCTCACATGAACGTATTTAAGATTTCCATCTTAATATGTGGGTAATATCCAAGTGCCAAACATGAAGAGGCTTAATACCTTGGGAATGAACTCCAATGGGCCTTTGTGACGACAAGGACACACAATGTACACATTTTAACACAATCTCTCGAGCCTGTTCTCTGATAATCCTAAACTTTTGTTTCAAGGTGCCTGCATTAACCCGAAAGTTTCTATGGTAATCTGCAGTAAGTTGTACTGGAGAGGCACTTATAAAAACAAGCAGGTAATGAGTACATGAGTACATTCATCTGCAACAGAATTTCCCCTGGCTATAGGCCTGGGCAATCCTGAATGAGATAAAAAATGTACAATGCAAAAAGGTTGTTTTCATTGCCAATTATTATTTATTTATTTATTTATTTATTTTTGCAAGGAGGAGAGTAAGGTACATACAATGGAAGTGGCTTTAATTACCCAAAGCTTTCTAACTGCTGCACGGCCTGGACTACATACTGACTACCTGAAACTAGATTAAAAGCTACCTCAACCTCTTGAAACAATTGAAGGATACATATAATTCAACAGCGTGTGCAGATTGATAGGGAAATACCTGAGCTTGGGGTTGATTTCCTTCAACATCCACCATGCCCACAGTGCCTTTGGATCAATCAGTAAATACATTAACAGTACATGGGATTGCCTCAGTCCAGGCAATTCTGGATTATATCATAGGATTTCTCATGAGAAACTGAAGCCAAGGACTGGTGGGATAATAATTCTGGAACTGACCAGTCATGCTGGTTCAAACAATGGCCCAATCATTATTAGTGGACACAAGTACCTCAATCTCTTTCGGAGTATAATGGCATGATTATTACATCTGGTTGATAACCAAAAGCTCCTAGCTCAACCTTTAACACTTAAGAATTAGCTGGGCTAGGCTTTTAGGGTACCATGGCAGTACCTTGGCTGGGGGAGTGATATAAAAATACCCAACATAAAGACCCTTTTTGCTAAAATAGTCCCATGGGAGACTAATCAGTAGCAATAACACAAAAAATTATAGGCAAGGTGGGATCAAACATATCAACTTGAGCCTTGGCTAAACCTTGGTCCACCTTTTGCAAACAAGCTCTGGCTAAGGGTGTTAAGTGGCCAGGAGATTGTAAATAGGAATCTACTTTTAAAATATCGAATAAAGGGTGTAATGCTGCATTGGCAAGATTACAATAGGGCCAAATCCAATTGATATCTCCTAACAATTTCTGAAAATCATTCAAGGTATGCAATTTATCTATCCTAATTCCAGTTTTAGTGGCTCGACAACAGTATGTCTCAATTTAGTGCCTAAATAGTGTTTTACTTCTGTCTTTTGAACGTTTTCTGGGGCTATCACCAAATTTCACCTCTCCAACTGTTTAGTTAGGGTTCCAAAACTTCTTCTACTTCCACATTAAATGATCAACAAATCAAAATATCATCCATATAGTGGTATAAATATACTCTAGGATACTGTTGTAGGATAGGTCACAATGCCTTATCTACATAAAGCTGGCACAGAGTAGGATTATTTGCCATATCTTGGGGTAGAACACCCACTCATATCACAAATGAGGGGCAGAATGATTAATTGATGGCAAAGTAGAGGCAAATTTATCATCAGTCGGATGCAGAGGAATGGTGAAAAAACAATCTATCAAATCTATCACTATTAAGGTCCAATTTATTGCTAACAATGAAGTCATTGGTAACCCTAATTGCACTGATCCCATGATTTCCATCTGGGTATTGACTGCATGTAAATCATGGAGTAACCTCCATTTTCCTGATTTCTTTTTTATAATAGAAATAGGTGTATTCCATGGTGAAATAGATTCTCTAACACGTCTGCATCAAGTTGTTCTTTAAACAACATGTGGGCAGCTTCCAGGGTTGCCTTAGGCAGAGACCCCATAAAATTGTAGGCCCAGAGGCTGCCGCCACCCCCACAAAATCTGATTTTTGGCCTAGTGCCTGTTGAGTGAGACGTTAGGGGATGACCATCTACATCCCACTTGGATTGACATTCTCAGGCCCAATGATTTCCTTCGCAATTGCAGGGACATATCTTGGGCTGCAGCATGCCTGTCTGAATCTCCAGTCTTCCTTTACTAGGACAGTCTCCCTTGAAATGACCTGGCTGCCAGCAAGAGCAGCATCTCCAGTTGATTCCCCTCTGCCATCCACCCTGATGAGGAGTTTGCCTTTGAGCCTGAACTATGGCCCTGCTAAGCCCTAGTTGTTCAGTGGAGTGTCCACCATATCTTGGCAAACCTTTGGCCATACATGCAGCAGATTGCTCTTTTAAGGGCATATGGTGTCTCTGCAGGGTTTCTTGGCCTGCTCATAGGCTAATTGCTTGATCAATGGCATCGCAGCATCAACATCTGGAAATATTCTCCTGTCTGTTTCCACTAGTTGTGCTAGGAAGTCTACAAACTTCTCATTGTGTGCCTGTATCACCTTAGACAAGCTGACCTCAAGGTCTCCAGTGCTTGATAGCATCTTCCAAGCTGTAAGAGCACAGCTATTAATCTACTAATAAACTTGTATAGGGTAACCTGTTTGATTGTTTGCAAAATTCCCTAACCCAATTAACATGTCTATATTCCAGGCTGCATTGTGGAGTCCAGTGGTAGCATTAGCTGCAGCCTGCTCAAGGGCATGATCAATATAAGCAGCCTTACATGTTAAATAACCTCCTCCCAAAAGAAGAGCCCTGCAGAGGTTCTTTCAATCAAAAGGATTCATACAGTACTGCTCGAGAGACTCAACCTGAGTTATGGTCAACACAGCCTGGACCCCATAAGCCAAAATGTTCCTTCAATCTTTGTACAGCCTTCCAATGCAAGGGTTCATGATACCGTTGCCCCTGTTGATCCTGAAATAGCGGGAAGGTCACTACAACAGAGGGCACATTGTACTGGCTAGTTTTGTGTCAACTTGACACAGCTGGGGTTATCACAGAGAAAGGAGCTTCAGTTGAGGAAATGCCTCCATGAGATCGAACTCTAAGGCATTTTCTCAATTAGTGATCAAGGGGGAAAGGCCCCTTGTGAGTGGTGCCATCTCTGGGCTGGTAGTCTTGGGTTCTATAAGAGAGCAGGCTGAGTAAGCCAGGAGAGGCAGGCTAGTAAAGAACATCCCTCCATGGCCTCTGCATCAGCTCCTGCTCCCTGCCCTGTTTGAGTTCCAGTCCTGACTTCCTATGGTGATGAACAGCAGCATGGAATTGTAAGCCAAATAAACCCTTTCCTCCCCAACTTGTTTCTTGGTCATGATGTTTGTGCAGGAATAGAAACCCTGACTAAGACACACATTTTTCCAGATTTCTGCATGAAGACTATGCTTATCCCTTTTGCCTCCCTCATCTTTATATGGGGGATGAAAAGGCAACATAGGGGCTGAGGGTTTGGGCAGTCTAATGTGCCTCAAACACAAGAGGTACATCCAACTACAAATTTCATTGCTGCTATCAGTTCTGTCACTGTCACTTGTAGACCCTTCATACCTAGAATCCTTCTTCTCTTTCTTATCTTTCGTTTGTTGTTTAAGCTGTTTAGGTTTTCTGCTGCTAACCTGAAAAGCAATCTCCTTAGCCTCCTCAAATGCCACTGCTCCTTCCTCTATTTCAGCTGTGTACTTTCCACTGGTGTCCCTCAAGCATGCCCTGACCAAGTTCCAGATGGCTAACATCCCTACACGTAGAGGACTTTTCATATGGGAATCTTGGAGATCCCTTCCCAAACACTCTCAGCACAGTTGATTAATATACCCTTTCTCTAAAAACCATGGGGCTTCCTTGGAGGGGTTGTCTTGAAATTAGTCCACTGTCTCTGCTTTCATGTTAATATTGCTTGTTTTAAGAAGCTGGGTCAACACCATTTCTACTTTCACTTTAGATGAAGTTGAACCCATATTGTATAAATTCCCTCCATCTCTCTATCTGAGATCCTTAATGCATTATCCCTCCCCCCCTCCCTGGGAACATGACAGGTCTGTGCTTTCTTTACTTACCCTTGTTTACCATTATGATGTGTTCCCTGTACGGGCTACCACTTGCCAAAGAGACAAGATGACAGGGACATCAGACAGGTTCACAAAGCTTCCTTCTTTACTTGAGGCAGGTGCTATTCTTATTCACTCGTGGCAACTGACTTCATCTCGCACCACACAACCTAATCCAATTAGAATCACACATGCTCCATGCATGAATCTAGCATGAACTCAGAGTGGTCACAGATAGGCTGACAGATCTGGATCATGAGGAATAATATAACTTGGCAGTCAGCTTAGGCATGCAGTTTCACTGCACATGTTTGGGCAAGGCATTAAACATGTGGGGTTCACGGGACCTGGCAATGGGCCAGGGCATCATCTTGGCCCATGCAGCTGCACATGCTTCCCACAGGAACAATAAATCTAAGTCTCTTACTCTCTAAGTCTATTGCAGAGAGTGTAATCCAATATTCTTCTAGATGACTGATTGACATGTCTGCTGTTATCGCTGTCTGCAATCATTCTAGACCTAGCTTCAGTTGTTGGGGTGCAGTTACAAGGGCAGTAGTCCCCATACGGACACCAGCTGCTAGCCTGATCCCCATAACCATTGTGAGGATGAGATAAATAGCTTCTTTCTTTTTCCTGGGATTTTTGAAGTCATAAATGTCCAGAACTTCGCTATTAGGGTGGTAGTAAATCATAGGTGTGGGGAGCATTGAGCAATTGCCATCATGAGCCTCCGCTGTGCTTAACTGGTAAACAATAATGTGCGCAGATGCAAGAGTAAATTCGTGCCAAGTCACTGCCCATCACGGGGCGTAGAAGTGGGGTGATGAGTGAGCAGCTAATCAGGAGCTGACACGTCACATGGAGGGGTATATAAGCAGCATCATTTTCCTCGTTTGTTGTTCTTCTTTCACCTGTGCAATCAATGCTCTCCCAATAAATGTGTGCAGAAGGATCCTGTTGCAGCGTCGTTCTTCCTGGCCAGTTGAGAACCTGCAAGAAATGGTGCCGAAACCCAGGATGAGAAACATCTTCGGTTACAAGGGAAAACCCCCTGCTACAGGGAGAATTCAGAACTGCATCTCAGGGAAGGTGTGGTTGATAAAGTTTCCCGTAAAACAGACTGTTGAGAAGGATCCGGCATGGATTCAGAACTCTTCAGCTGGGGAATGGTGGTAATGAAGTGTTCCCGCAACACAGACTGTTGAGAAGGATTCAACTGCGTGGATTCAGAACTCTTCAGTTGGGGAACAGAGGTAAAAGAAAATTAATGTGAGTCTCTGAGAGGTATGCTCTCTTACGCAGTAGGTCCAGTAATTTTCGTTGGGGTTGTGTTGCTTGCTTTCTGTCTTAGCCTTGATATTATGCTATTGCCTTAATTTTTCATCATCCTGGATACGAGAGTATCTGCTGGGGGTAGCTCAGCAGACACATAAGATCATAAAGCAAGTGTAGATAAACTTGTGGATCGACCTTGGGGCTAAGAACCTCACATAGATAAGTGAGTACTTCAAGGACACTTTATCCAGGACAAGAAATGTGAGCTAGCTGTTAAGGAAGGGCAATGACTTTTGTAAGAGCACCAGGGAAACATATCAGAAACAGAGAGAAATGAAAAAGAAGGCACAAATAGAAAAATAAAATAAATAAATAAATAAATAAATAAATGAATAAATAAATAAATAAGTTATTTTGGAGCTCTCCTAGGGACAGAATAAAAACGGGATATGTCCTGCTCTGGCTCCTATGGAGATATTTTTAGCTTTGGAAAACTTTATCTGCTGGCTGTCCATCCTTTAACTTGTTTGAAAAGCAGCCTCAATTTGCACAGCAGAAAGTGATCAAAGCACTGTGGCTGGGCCTTAGGTTCAGCTGAAAAAGCCCTGCTGAGTGCCGATTGCAAATGGAGCTCTTAAAGGGGCAGGCAGCCGCATATAGACAGACCTTCTGGTCGGGGATTTGGAGAGAGATTAGATTCTCCTTGCTGAGATGTCCTATTTCCACTGATCAAGCTGAATTTGCATGGAATAGATATATGATGCTTGATCAAGGTTGATTTGCACAACATACAGGATATCCAGTGCAGGTATTTGAGCAGGTGAATCAGATTGCCATAAGGGTATGGAAATCATTGCCCACCGGTGTTGACAGTGTTGTAGAACTCCAGAAGGACAATGAAGCACTGAATCAGGTGAGGGAGGAGCATTCTCAATTAGTTTGGGAGAGAGGGTCTGTTTGTATTTCCTCAGGACCATCGACAACAGCTGCAGGTCCCAGAGAGGCTGACCAGAGCAATTCAGGGCAGGTGGAGCTGTGAGGAGGTGGATGTTCCTTTGGCTGGAGGTTCTCCTGCTAGTGAAAACTGAAGAGCTCTGTGTTCCTTAAAACTATGCCATTGACGAATTAGGGTGTTTCCTCAATTCTTTACATCTAACGCCAGATTTTAAGCCTTAATGGAACTCGATTAGCATCCATCATTGCTAGCAATTTTACCTCTGCTTTTTCTTACTTTAAGGAATGGTTGGGGGTAATTTTGTTTGCTGCTGCCATCTGCTGTGGGCTTGTGTCCATGCTCTGGTTAGTCTGCAAGCTCAAAACCCAAAACAAACAAGACAGTGGCAAGGTCGTTATCACTCAAGCACTTGCAGCCATTGAACAAGGGGCCTCCCCTGAAATTTGGCTATCCATGCTTAAGAATTAATTGACATCTGAGTTCTCTGCTCTTGCGCTCCTCGGTTCTGTGGAAATGAGAAAGACTCAACAATTAAAGCTCCCCTTAGGCCAAGTGAGTAGGTTGTTGACTCTTATGGATTGTTGGGCTAAGCACCGCACAGGAGTCGCTCAGAGTTTTGGGCACTACTAGAAGACAAGTAGATCTGCTTGAGGGTTGAGTGTCCAAGTGTCCGTCCCCTAGGAAAAAAACGGCACGGGAGCAGGTCAGGTTTGCTCTGGGTAAAAGCCTGTGAGCTTAAGAGCTAATCCTGTACATGGCCCCTATTTCTGCACACTAGGGAACCAACGTCTATCTTCATCCATTAAAGAGTGGCTTGCATTGTAATAAAATAAAAACGGGGAGATTTCTTGCCACGCTCAACTGGCCAGGAAGAACGATGCTGCAACAGGATCCTTCTGCACACGTTTATTGGGAGAGCATTGATTGCACAGGTGAAAGAAGAACAATGAACAAGGAAATTAATGCTGCTTATATACCCCTCCATGTGATGTGTCAGCTCCTGATTAGCTGCTCACACATCACCCCACTACTACGCCCCGGGATGTGCAGTGACTTGGCACGAATTTACTCTTGCATCTGCGCACATTACTTGTTTACCAGTTAAGCACAGCGGAGGCTCATGATGGCAATTGCTCACGGCTCCCCACACCTAGGGACTAATTGTGTTACTGCACAACAATCTCTTGAATGGACAAAGACAGCTGTAGCAACACATGGGGCCAATCTGGAGCTACAACCCCCCAATAATATTTACCAGGTCATAGAAACTGGAATAGTCCAGGTATGATTGCATAGGTGTCTATGAGAAGTAGGCATATCTCCTATATATTTCCCTAACCCTGAAATTTCGGCTAACATGAACCTATTTTTATACTACCCCCAGGGTCTAGGGCTTGCAACTGAAGTCACAGCAATTGATCCATCTAGTGCTTCTCCTTCATAGTAAGTGTGCACAGCTGTTTGTGATACTGGTTGCTGAGAAAGAGTCAGAAAATCTTCCTCACAACCATATCCTGGCTAATCCGGAGTTGCTACACCTGCACCAGACTCTTTCCTTATACCCCTCCCATACCCCTATCTTTAGAATAGACATTTTTTTTTTTTAGATCTGGAAATCCCCGACTCCCCACCTTCTCCTTTCCCCGTGATGGCATATAAAATCTGGAACCTCTTTCCCCTCGTGGTCAACACCTCTACCCCTACATGGTATCTGAGTTGTCCCCAGAGCTCTGACTTTCCCTGTATAAAGCCTCATGTGGTTTACATCAGTCTTGCTCTATCGTGAATTCTTGGGTGTCGGATATTGTACAAAGGCCTGAGCAAGGGGCTCTTCTCAGAGTCTTTCATTTTGGGGCTTGCCTTGGATCAGCGTGACCACCCATATCTCCAAAAACCCACTTGGAGGTGAAATTTTTTTTGTCTAAAATTATTTCTGTGAGCTGGCGAGTTTTAGTCCTGAAACTGGCAGTAGCTACGTTTTGTGAGAAACAGTGACTTTGCCTTGTGGTTAGGCACTGAGTGTGAACAGCAGACATGCTGGAATCAACGGCTGCTTCTTGCTCTGAGGGACACCGTGAGCGAGGGCGATGACTCCAGGATTCCGTCTGGAGCGGATATTGCACTTTCCTGACCTTCTGCATTTCTAAGTTGATTTTGTTTGTACGTTAGAACATGGGCATTTGTCAGTGTGTATTTGTTTTTTGTGTCTATTTTCAGGTATTTGTCAGTGGTTGTGTGTGTTTTGTGTCTGTTTTCCATGATATTGGACAGACTGTAATGCCCTACCCCCCCCAAGTTTGACTTTAGGCCACTGGACTGAAGTTAGATCAAGGCCCATAATTTTTCAGTAGAAATTAAGAAGGAACCTACGCAGACTTTCTTGAGCCACTGAATGCCCTACTTTTAATGTAAAATGGTCACTAAAGGGGACTTTTGTTTTGAAGCTTATCTTTGAAGTTAAAGCCATTGTTTTTCAGAGTGGAACTGGGTCCTCCCTGGTTAACAGCCTTTCAGAATCCACCACCATAAATCAAACCATGGATTCCCTCATGCCTCTCAGAGCCCTCCCCAGCTGCTCCCATGAACGCAGGTGGGTCAGCACAGTGCCCGCGCTTTCTGCCCTAAGAAGCAGTAAGCACAGTGGTGATGGCAGCAGCAGTGGTGACAATGCAGACACTGCCTGAACCAGTGTGATTTCTGGCCTGGCGGCAAAAAGGCATGCAGGCCTACTCCTCAAGCCGCTCCCACTCCCCAGGTCTCTGCATCCTGCTCTAAGTTTGCAAAAGGCACAGTCTGAGGACAGAGTACCTGCAGCTGGGACCCGGAGCCGACAAGCGCAGAGTACCCCAGCAGATGAAGCTCCTGACACCACTTTTGCCTTTTCCTTTACTAGCTGTAGGCAACCCACCCACAGACAGGCAGTCTCTGCAGACCCTCCAATATTGGCCTTTCTCATAGGCTGATCTGTACAATTGGAATGCTGCATTCCCTCTGGACCGGCCAGATTAGAACTACAACATAGCTCAAGGTAGGCTGAGGTTGACAGTTTACAGGCCAGGATCTAGTCTTAAAGGGAGCGATGAGACACCCCACCAATTTGTCTAAGGTACGAGAAGTGATGCAGGGGCCTACAGAGCCTCCATCTGTTTTTCTAGAAAGATTGATAGAAGCATATAGATACTATACTCCTTTTAACCTTACCTCTGATGGTCAACAAGTCACGGTTGCTATGGCTTTTGAAGATTACATGCCATGGCTTTACAAGATTTAGTTAAGGAGGCAGAAAAGGTATATCACAAGAGAAAAACAGAGGAAGAGAAGAGAGAGAGAGGAAAAAGTGAGAAGAAGAAGAGAGGGAGAATAAGAGGGAAAGAAGACAGGAGAGGAATTTAAGCAGAATTATGGCCACAGTAGTAGGGGAACGTAAAGGAAGAAACAAGCCAGATAATAGACAGACAGGTTCCCTGGGCAACAATGAACCCAGACCTGAAAGAAGAAGGTATGCCCAGAAGATTTTAGAGAAGGACCAATGTGCCTATTGCAAGGAAAAAGGACATTCGGCACGGGAATGCCCAAAGAAGGGAAGCGGCCCTAAGGACCTGCCTCTGAAAAATGATGAATAGGGGAGGGGGCTCCCCAAGCCTAGGGTAACCCTGATGGTGGAGGGGACCCTCATGGACTTTTTAATTGACACAGAGGCAGAGCATTCTTTCTTGAAATATCCACTGGGAAAATTAAGAAATAAAAGAACCATAGTGATTGGAGCCACCGGTCAGAAACAATACCCCTGGACCACTGCACACACAGTAGAACTGGGGAAAGGCCAAGTGAGTCATTCCTTCTTGCTCATTCCCGAGTGTCCCACACCGCTTCTAAGAAGAGATCTTCTGACTAAATAATTGCCTAGATTAGATTTATCCAAGAAGGGCGGAGAGTAAGTTGGGAATCTCCCACCTCCGTAGTCTTAGCCCTGCATGTTGAGGAAGAATACTGATTCCATGAAGGCATAAAGCAAACGGAGGTGCTAGACCTAAACATTGGTTGAGTGTTTTCCCTAGAGCATGGGCAGAGACTGGAGGAATGGGAATGTCTGTCAGAGTTCTCCCTGTGGTTGTGGGACTGAAAAGGGATGCAACCCCTATAGTAGTGCAACAATACCCGATGAGCCGTGGAGTAAGAGATAGAATCAGGCCATATATTCAGAGACTATTAAAATTAGGTATTTTGGTACCTTTCCAGTCACCCTGGAATACTCCTCTACTGCTGGCAAAGAAACCTGGCACCAGTGACTATCGACCAGCCCAAGACCTGAGAGAGGTCAATAAGAGGGTTCAAGAGTTTTACCCAGCTGTTCCTAATCTCTATAACCTCCTCAGCTCACTCCCTCCTAAGCAAAAATGATACACAGTACTTGATTTAAAAAATGCTTTCTTTTGCCTGAAGTTACATCCCTCCATCCAGCCCATATTCGCCTTTGAGTGGAGAGATCTTGACATGGGACAAACAGGACAATTGACCTTGAAGCACGTACCCCAGGGGTTCAAAAACTCCCCCACCCTTTTTCATAAGTCTCTACATCGAGATTTAGCCTCCTTCTGAGCTGAAAACTGCCAGATAACTCTGCTTCAATGTGCTGATGACTTGCTCCTTGCTTCAGCCACGGAGAGAGAATTCTGGCAGGGGACCAAGAGATTGCTAGGCGAACTGGGTGAGTTGGGTTAATGGGCCTCTGCTAAAAAAGCCCAGCTATGTCACATAGAAGTAGTCTACTTGGGATATACTCTCCAGGATGGAAAACAGTGGCTAACAGAGGCTAGAAAAAGGACTGTGACTCAAATACCAACACTGGCTACTCCAAGAGAGGTGAGAGAATTCTTAGGCACTACTGGGTTCTGCAGACTTTGGAAACCTAGGTTTGCAACACTGGCTACCCTCCTGTACCCCTTGACCAAGAAAAGTGGAGAATTCAGATGGACATCTGAACATCAGAAAGCCTTTGAAAATATTAAGGAGGCCTGCTGACTGTGCCAGCCTTGGCATTGCCAGATCTAACCAAACCCTGCATCCTCTATGTTGATGAGAGGGCGTGGGGGCCAGAGGAGTTCTTACTCAGGCTCTAGGGCCCTGGAAGAGGCTGTTAGCATATTCGTCTAAGAAGCTGGACCCAGTGGCCAGGAGATGGCCCACATGTTTAAAGGCTGTTGCTGCAGTAGCACTACTCATTAAGGATGCTGACAAATTAACTCTGGGACAGCAAATAACTGTGGAAGCCCCTCACTCTCTTGAAAGCACTATTTGCCAGCCCCCAGACCTATGGATGGCAAATGCCTGGATGACTCACTACCAGAGTCTGCTGCTGACTGAACGGGTCATGTTTGCTCCTCCTGCTATTCTCAATCCTGCCACCTTTCTGCCTGAAACGGACAACTCCTCACCTGGTCACTGCTGTGCAAACATCCTTGAAGAGGAAATTGGGATTCAAAGTGATCTACGTGACCAGCCATGGCCAGGTGTTCCAAACTGGTATACAGACAGAAGCAGTTTCCTAGTGGAAGGTAAGAGGATGGCAGGGGCTGCAGTGGTAGATGGTAACCTAGATGTGTGGGCTGGCAGCCTGCAGGAAGGTAAGTCAGCTCAAAAAGCTGAATTAATTGCCCTGACTCAGACCCTTTAGATTGCTGAAGGGCAGTCCATCAATATTTGCACGGATAGCAGGTATGTTTTTGCCACAGCCCATGTCCACGTTGCCATGTATAGGCAAAGAGGGTTGCTGACGTCAGCAGGCAAGGACATAAAAAATAAAGAGGCGATTCTGAGCCTCCTTGAGGCTATTCATCTGCCTGCCAAAGTGGCCATTATACATTTTCCTGGACATCAAAAAGGACACAATGCTGTGACAAGGGGTAAAAACATTGCTGATGTTAAAGCTAAACAGGCTGCACTTGTCCCTAAGATACTGCCCTTCAGGACTCAATACTGCCCTTCAGGACTCAACAGATAGAACCTCTCCAGAAAGTTGCTCTGCCAGAACCACAAAAAGAAGGGGACAGATTTTTGGAAAATATACAATCCTGTGGCACCTGGGAGTCAAACACTTCAAACACTGGTAAAACTTCTACTTTTTATGTTTTAAGACTCTCTGATGTTGCAGAAGCAATACTTAAGAACTGTGTACCATGTGCCATGATTAATGCAGGATTTTCAAGATATGCTCCAGGGAGAAGACTAGGAGGAGATCGCCAAGGAGCCTATTAGGAAGTAGATTTTATTGAAGTAAAGCCAGCTAAGTATGGTAATAAATATCTTTTAGTTTGTATAGACACCTTTTCAGGATGGGTGGCGGCCTACCCAACCCAAAAAAAAAAAAAAAAAAGAAACTTCCTATGTTGTGGTTAAGAGAATCCTAGAAGAAATTTTCCACGGTTTGGAATACCTAAGGTAATTGGGTCTGACAATGGATTCACCTTTGTTGCCCAGGTAAGTCAAGGACTGGCCATCCAACTTGGGGTTGATTTGAAATTACATTGTGTTTATAGACCCCAGAGTTCAATCTAGGTAGAAAAGAAAAAAAAAAAGAAACTTGACTAAATTGACCTTAGAGACCCACGGTGGGAATAACTGGACAGCCCTCCTTTCCTTTGCCTTGTTCCAAGTCAGGAACACACTGGGAATCTTTAAGATCACTCCATTTGAAATCCTGTATGGGAGAGGGGGTCTCCCCCGCTTACTGAAGTGAGACAGTGTTATATCCTTTAAAATTTAACCCTGGTCCTTCATTGTTTACACTCATGAAAGCCCTAGAAGTCGTAAGAAACACCGCCTGAGAGCAGCTCAAGGAGGCCTACGAACCAAGAGATTTGGTGATACCACACTAGCTCTAGGTGGGAGATGCAGTTCTCGTCTGACGACATCCAGCTGAGAATGTATAACCTTGTTAGAAAGGCCCTTGAATCATGCTGCTGACCACTCCCACTGCTGTCAAAGTAAAAGGCATCTCTCCTTAGATTCATGCCTCTCATCTAAAGTGAGCTCCTGACGAATAAATCCCCTTAGTTGATCACACTCATTTTTATACTGATATAGCTTCAGGTCAGGGATGGTGATTTCTCCTGAAGTTCTTTTATTGTTAATTATTTCCACTATTCTAAATTTTTTGTTTTTATTTTTCCAGATGAATTTAAGAACTGCTCTTTCCAAATCTTTGAAGATTTATGTTACAGTTTTGTTGAGGATTGTGTTTTTTTTAATAGATTACTTTTGGTTGGATTGCCATTTTTACTTTGTTAATTCTACAAATCCAAAACATGGGAGATCTCTGTGTTTTCTCAAGTCTTCTTCCATTCTTTCTTGAGAGACATAAACATTTTTTCATACATATTTCACAGTACACTAATCAGAATGCCCAAGATCAAAAATTCATCAGTTGGAAAGGAGTAGAGAAAGAAAAACACTTCTCCATAATGTTGTTTGGATTTCAAAGTGGTAGATCCACTCTGGAAATCCATCTGGAGGTTCCAAAATAATTGGAAATATATCTACCTGAAAACCCAGAAAACCACTCTTGGTCATATACCCAAAAGATACCCGACTATGCCACAAGGGTATGTGCTCTATTATGTTCATAGAAGTCATATTTATAATAACAAGACAGTGCAAACAACCTAGATGTCCCACAATGAAAGAGTATATACAGAAAATGTGTTCCATTTACACAATGGACTACTATTCTGCTATTAAAAATGAACATATCATGAATGTTGCTGGAAAATCCATGGAAGTAGAAAATATCATGGAGAGTGAGGTAAGCCAGATTCAAAAGGACATTCATGGTTTGTACTCACTAAAATTTCATATTATTCAAAAAAAGTACTGAATACTCTGGATGCAACCCACAGGACTCAAGAAGTTTAACAATCCGAAGGGCCCAAGTGAGGATGTTTCAAACCCGATTGGGAGCAAAAGAAAGCACTCATAGAGCAGGGGAAAAAAGGGAGGGAGGAGATAGAGAGGTGAAATTGGGAACATGATCAGATATTGGGCAGGGAACATCACTGAATCTCTGATAATCAGCAGAACAAATTGAAACAGGCATTCTCAGGAGGTAGAAGGTGGGGGAACCCCCAGAATGCACAGTAGATCTGGGATGTAAGAGACTCTCAAAACACAAAGGGAGGGACCTTCCTATGCTCTAAAGTATGGAGAGGGAACTTGTAGTTCCCACTTCCGGTGGATGGACAGGACATGAAACGGTGAGACACAGTTGCCAACTCACAGTCAAAAATCTGACCAAGAATTGTTCCTGTTTGAAGGGAAAAAATGGAGAAGATAATGAGAGAAAGGAGGTCCATTGACAGGCCCATATTGGGATCCAGTGCACAGTGAGGCTGGGAATCATGACACTCTCTATTGACGCTGTGGTGTGTATGCCAAAAGGAGCCTAGCAAGGCTGTCTGCTGAGAGACTTACCAATTACCTGAAAGAGTCAGATGCAGATACTAGCTGACGAATAGACAGAAGTTGGGGATCCCTGCAGTTGAATTAGGAAAAGGCTGGAAGAAACTGAAGAGAAGGACGACCTGTAAAAAGATCATAAGTCTCAATTACCCATGATAACAGAGACCTCTCAGACACTGAACAACCAACCAGGCAGCATATATCACCTGATGTGATAGGAGGCCACGACACATACACATCAGATTACATACAGACAGTCTGGCCTGTCCTTAATGAGAGAAGATGCAACTAATTCTTGAGAGACTTGAGGCCACATAGAATAGGGAGGTGTGGTGAATTGAGAGTAGTTGTGAGGACATCCTCCTAGACATGGGGGGGGCAGAGGAAGGAGGTAAGTGATGATGGAGAACAGTTTGGTGACAGATTAGGATAGGAATGAATTCTGAAGTTTTAAAATTATTTAAATAATAAAAAAAAGAAAAGAAACATTACTTCAGACCAAGTTCTCTTCTGAACATTAATGAAAAATCCTCAATAAAAGACTCATAAACTGAATCTAGGAACTAATCAAAAATATCATCCAAAATAATTCTGGTAGATTAGAAAGGAGATAGTTACAAGCAAAATTGGATGGATGAGCAGTTAGGCATTCCAAAGAGCAAAAAAAAAAAAAAGCTATCTCCCTCTATTCTCTGGGACTGGTTATTGCTAGTCTATTTTTGTTTGTCCTTATATATCAGATTGATATTTCCCAAGTGTGGTTCCTCCATGCCCAGAAACCTTATTTTTAGTCTTACACCTGAACAAGCTTCCTTTAATTTTCAGCTGATCTGCTCAGGTTTCAGTATTAGAGAGCATCTCAGCAGAGCTTGCAGCTCTATAACCCTGCCACTCCCACTGCTGCTGCTTTCCAACTAGCATTTCTGGACCCATCACGTGTTCACCTGCAACTTTACTCCAAGATGATTTGGCGGGAATCAGGTCCCTACCCCTGCTTCATAAATGAGTTTCAGAAATAGTAAAATTGAGCTTTGTTCAGAATTTTGCCTTAGCTACATCATTCTCTTCTCTGCCTAGCTCCCTGTTCTCTTCCAGGTTTCCAAGATTCCTTTCCAGATTAGAACCCAGACATGTGAGCCGCTGGCCAGACACAACACATTTGAATTGGTACTTGTGTGTGAATTACACATCTACATGCTCCTGAGGCTGTCAGGAGTATAATCTGTTTCACACTCAGCAACACTGAGTCTAGGAGACTAAAGGCAAGCTAATGGTTAACAGAAAGAAGGTATTGAAACAAAGTTGCAGAGTGTTGAGTCCTGATACAATGAAAGGCAGAGATGACCATGCCTTAAGTGCTTCTCTCTCTGACATGCAAATACCAAACAGAAGTCAATTTCTTTCTTGATCTCTTGAGGTTCTATGCCCCTTCAGGGTTCTCATTCTCTAAGCTCTTCATGCATGCCCGACATGACTAGGTCATGTTATGTCTTCTGCTGATCAGAGGAAAGATTTGTCCTGCTTTAGAGCCTGGCCCCATGAAGTTAGAACCCAATAAAAGCAGACCTAATGATTTATATGAACTCAGGCTGTGTCCTTTATTATCATAGCACAAGGAATGCTAAAATATGGATAGTTATGGTGAATTTGATCCTGGCTCATTGCCACAAGACTCTAGGTGTCTGTGGAAAGGTTTCTCTTGGCTGCATGAGCTTTGCCAATTTAGATATCTGAAGCCTTATGTAATGGACCTTGGCCCACAAAAATCCTGATTTCTTTTCTCCAGGTTTTTCCAGCATGAATCCTAGATACTGCTGAAATATTACTTCTGATTCAGACATTGAGCAAAATTTTGTGTATGAGACCTTACAAGAGAGCTTTATACAATGCCCATGTCTGCCTTCAAGATAAACAGGCCAGATCAGAACTACCTTTACTGGGATGCTCCATATTCTCTGCCTAGAAATCACTGTATTTTCCCCAGGACCACTTTTTCTTTTCTCAGTTTGAAGTCTAGATTACTTCTGCCTCTCTCTGATCTCTATGCTCCCCATTATCTCTCCCAAGTAGATGCTTCAGAGATGAATCATCTCTATAGAAAGGGCCTGAATGGTTTAAGAGAAGTTCAAGTTGCTACAACAGTAGTGGTATCAGAGTGGGTGACCAGAACTCTCCAGGTTACAACAGACTATTCAGAGAAGGGACTGCAGATATCGTGGTGAATTGTGGAGAGCCGGTACGTGCTGCTAGCAATCGCGTGCATGCCGCCAGTAATCTCTGAGAACTGCCATGTGTGCCGCGAGCAATCGCCATTATAAGATGGTGCGGGCCTCAGCTGTGCCTAACTAGTAAACAAACCTTGTACGCAGGTGCGAGAGTGAATTCACTCCTAGTCACTCCTATTCTCGGGGTGTAATGGTGGGGTGATGGGCAAGCAATGAATCAGGAGCTTTCATGCCATATCAGGTGCTGAAACGTCACGCTGCGGGTTATAAAACCAGCGCCATTTTCCCGGATCGGGATCTTCCTGAGAAGCAAGCAATAAAGCTCTTGCTGTGGAAGATTCTGGTTTGTTGCATCTTTCTTGCTGGTCGAGCAGGACGCAATAAGTGGTGCCAAAACCCGGGAACTGTCATCACACCAGCGCAAGGAAGATCCCTCGTTCGCGGGGTAGAATCAGAACTGTGGGACAAAAGGCTCTACAAGGTACGTACAATCTTGAAATTTCTCCAGAGTTAGAAGCCCTTTTGATTGTTTGCATGGCGATTACACTTTTCCTTTCGGTTTCATTTTGTTTCCACCACTGGAACTGCTGACTGGTTCTTAGTCGCGGTCAGGCCTGGACAGCGCCTGGACAGCGACCAATTTCAGTCCCGATCAGGCCTGGACAGCGGCAGTATGGGAATCTCCCATTCTATAGTAGTGGGTTTATGCTCAGTCCTGAAGCAGTGTGGCCTAAAAATCGCCACTAAGACCTTAGAGTGATTTGTCAGAGAGATAGACCCTGTCGCACCATGGTATGCTTGCTCATTGTCATTAACTGTCCCCTCTTGGGACAAACTGAAAGGAGATCTAGTTAGGGAACAGCAGAAAGGCAAACTTAAAGCAGGGATTATGCCGCTATGAAATTGGTGAAATCATGTTTAACAGATGAGGATTGTCAGCAAATGGTAGAAGCGGGGCAGAAAGTTCTGGACGAAATTCAAGAAAGTCTATCAGAGGTAGAGCGGGGAGAGAGAGTAAAAATAGAGAGGAAACAAAGTGCACTGAAGAATTTAGGCCTTTCCACTGGCCTTGAGACCGAGGAAAAGAGAATGTCAGGGAAAAATACCTGGGGAGAGATTAGAAAAAGGGATGGAAAGGGAGAGAAGAAGGGAGATCGAGCTGGAGAGGCACATAAGGAAAGGAGCCTCTACCCACCACTAGATGAGTTTAAGCAGCTAGCTGTCAGTAGCTCAGAATCAGATAAGGAACTTAGCTCCTATGAGGAAACAGACATAGAGAAGAAAGTGAAGGCTGTGAGGGAGAAAGATACCAGTCAGATGAAAGACGAGTTAATCAGTTACAGAATAACATGAAAGCAGCTAGAGACAAATGTCAAATCTTTGCGCGGTTGTCTTCGGATCTGCAACTTCAGGGTTCTAGTGCACCTCCGCCTTATGTGCAGAGGCACCATCCAGAGCCTTATGTGCAGAGGTATCATTCAGACTCATTTATTCCAAAAGAGGAACAGAGGAAGATACAACAGGCATTTCCAGTTTTTGAAAGAGCTGAGGGAGGGCGTGTTCACGCTCCAGTAGAATATATACAGATTAAGGAGCTTGCAGAAGCAGTCCATATTATGGAGTCAGCGCTAATTTCAATGTAGCACAAGTTGAAAGGCTTGGGACTCACGCTATGACTTCTGGTGATTGGCAGACTGTAGTAAAAGCTGCAGTCACCAGTATGGGGATGTATCTTGAGTGGAAAGCTTTGTGGCAGGACTCCTGTCAGACGCAGGCAAGGGCCAATGCCATCATGGATGGAGACCAAAGGACATGGAAGTTTGAATTGCTTACAAGTCAGGGACAGCATGCTGCTAACCAAACAGATTATCATTGGGGAGCGTACGCCCAGATCTCAACTGCCACTGTTAAGGCATAGAAGGCACTCTCTAAGAAGGGAGAGGCAAGTGGGCATTTGACCAAGATCACTCAGGGCTCCCAGGGGTCGTACTCAGATTTTGTGGCTAGAATGACAGAGGCAGCAGGGAGAATATTTGGAGATACAGAAGAAGCTTTGCCTTTAATTGAACAGTTGATATATGAACAGGCTACCCAGGAATGCAGGGCGGCTATTACACCTAGAAAAAGCAAGGGACTGCAGGACTGGTCGAAGGTTTGCCCTGAACTTGGAGAGCCACTCACTAATGCCGGTTTAGCAGCTGCCATTCTACAAGTGCAAAAATGCCCTGACATGGCTGACCTCAAACTCTGCTATAATTGTGGCAAACCGGGACACTTAAAAAAGGACTGTAGAGCCCTTGTCAAAAGGAGAGCACCAGGATTGCACTAAGTGTGGAAAAGGATATCATTGGACTAGCGCTTGTCATTCAATCAGGGACATTCGAGGCAGGCTCCTGCAGCCAGGATTCCCTCAAGCAGTAGATAATGACACCATTTCAAAAAACCAGTACAGGGCCCTCAGGTCTCAGGGCCCGAAAACATACGGGACCTCGACAGGCAAAAGGTGGACCCCACAGTCCACAGGGCAACAGAAGGCTCAGCTGGATTGGACCTCCGTACCACCACCCAATTCATGCTGATCCCTCAAATGGGAGTGCAGCCTATTCCTACTGACTATAAAGGACCTCTGCCATCTGGGAGTGTCGGCCTAATATTGAGCAGGGCTTCCCTTAGACTACGAGGTCTTATTGTTCACCCTGGAGTTGTAGATCAAGATTATGAAGGGGGACTTCAAGTTCTCTGTTCCTGTCCTCAGGGTGTCTTTTCTATTTCACAAGGAGATAGAATAGCTCAGTTAGTAATTCAGCCAAGCCTACATGGCTGTTTTCCCTCTTCTGGTGTCCCTCAAGCTACCAGAGGGATTGGTTCTACTGGAAATGATTCGGCTTATTTAATAATGCCTTTAGATTCCAGGCCTTCTTTAGAGTTAGTTATAGAAGGAAAACAATTTAAGGGGATTTTAGACACAGCAGCAGACAAAAGTATTATTTCTTTTCACTGGTGGCCGAAAACTTGGCCAGTTATTCAGTCATCACATTCTTTGCAAGGTTTCGGTTATCAGTCCTGTCCCACTATTAGTTCCCGTTCTTTGAGCTGGACAGTGCCTGAAGGTCAAATGGGACGATTCACTCCTTATGTCTTACCACTCCCATATCTCTGGGGGAGAGACATCTTTCAGGCACTAGGACTGACCTTAACTAATGCATGCTCGCCACAAGCTGTTCGAATGATGAAGAAAATGGGCTATAAAGAAGGAAGGGGATTAGGAAAAGGAGAGCAGGTTAAACTTGAACCTATCCCTCAAAAAGGTAATAATGGGAGACAAGGTTTGTGTTTTTTCTAGAGACAGCTGTTGAGGGTTCCATGCCCATACCATGGCTTACAGAGGAAGTTGTATGGGTTCCTCAATGGCCTCTCTCTTCTGAAAAATTAGAAGCAACCACAAAACTAATTTATGAACAGCTACACTTGGGTCATTTAGAGCCTTCTACCTCACCCTGGAATACACCTATTTTCGTAATTAAGAAAAAATCTGGCAAATGGCGCTTATTACATGATCTTAGAGCAATTAATGCACAAATGTGTCTGTTTGGACCAGTTCAGCGAGGGCTACCATTACTTTCTGCCTTACCCAAAAATTGGGAAATTATAATCCTAGGCATTAAAGATTGCTTTTTCTCTATACCTTTATGCCCTCAAGATAGGCAAAGATTTGCGTTTACCATCCCAGCCATTTATTACTTAGAGCCAGATCAAAGATACCAATGGAAGGTCCTACCTCAGGGGATGGCGAATAGCCCCACCATGTGTCAACTGTATGTACAATTGGCACTTAAGTCAGAGAACATTTTCCATCATTACAGGTGATAATTTATATGGATGACATTTTGATTTGCCATAAAAATTCACAGTTATTGCAAGATGCATACCCCATATTAATAAAAACGTTAGGGCAATGGGGATTGCAGGTGGCCACCGAAAAGGTTCAAGTTGCTCGAATGGGAGCCTTCCTAGGGTCACTCATTTATCCTGACAAAATTGTTCCTCAAAAATTAGAGATTCGCAAAGATCAACTACATACCTTGAATGATTTTCAAAAATGTTTAGGAGATATTAATTGGCTGAGAGCATTTTTGAAAATTCCATCACCAGAATTAAAGCCCTTATTTGACATATTAGAGGGAGATACCCATATCTCCTCCCACAGAGCACTTACCCCAGCTGCATGTCAAGCTTTACAAATTGTAGAAAAGGCCCTACAAGATGCTCAATTACAATGCATTGACGAGTCAAAGTCATTTGAATTGTGCATATTAAAAACTGCACAGTTACCAACAGCGGTCTTATGTCAAAATGGGCCCTTGTTGTGGGTCCATCCTAATGCTTCCCCTGCAAAAATCATTGAGTGGTATCCTAATGCAGTTGCTCAAATTGCACTTAGGGGGATAAAAGCAGCCCTTACTAATTTCAAGTAAGAACCTTATATAGTAAGTGTACCTTATACTTCTGCTCAAGTTCAAACCCTGACAGCAAAAACCAACGATTTGGCAGTCTTGGTTGCCTCCTATTCAGGACAAATTGATAACCATTATCCAAAACATACAATTTTACAATTTGCCTTAAGCCAAGCTATAGTGTTTCCAATAATAGTCAAACACCCACTTCCGGATGGGGTAGTAGTGTATACAGATGGATACAAATCTGGTATAGGTGCATAGGTAGTAAATGGCCAAGTAACATCTAACCAGTATAATGAGACAACACCCCATGTTGTAGAGTGTTTGTTAGTTCTAGAAGTCCTTGAAACTTTCCCGGGACCGCTCAATATTGTATCTGATTCCTTATATGTGGTCAATGTAGTTAATATGCTTGAAGTTGCAGGAGTAATTAAACCATCTAGTAAGCTTGCTCACATTTTTCAAAAGATTCAGTCAGCCTTGTTATACAGAAGACATCGTGTCTATATTACTCATGTTAGAGCTCATTCTGGCCTTCCTGGCCTCATGTCTCATGGAAATGACTTATCAGACAAAGCCACTAGAATCGTGGCTGCTGCTCTGTCTTCACAGGCAGAGGCTGCAAGAGAATTTCATGAATGCTTTCATGTGACAGCTGAGACATTACACTGCCTTTTCACTTTAACCAGGAAAGAAGCTCGTGACATTGTCACCCAATGTCAAAACTGTTGTCGATTTTTACCTACTCCTCATGTAGGGGTAAACCCTTGTGGCATCAGGACATTACATGTCTGGCAAATGGATGTCACTCATATTTCCTCCTTTGGGAGAAATCAATATTTACATGTTTCTATTGACACATGCTCTGGTGTAATGTTTGCCACACCTTTAACAGGTGAAAAAGCTTCTCATGTTATACAGCACTTCCTAGAAGCGTGGAGTGCGTGGGGCAAGCCCACAATTCTAAAAATGGATAATGGGCCAGAGTATAATTCTACATAATTTCAACAATTTTGTCATCAAATGGATGTCACTCATTTGACTGGCCTTCCTTATAATCCTCAAGGAGAAGGCATTGTGGAACGTGCCCACCGCAAACTCAAATCTTATCTTATAAAACAGAAAGGGGGAGTTGATGAGACTTTGCCCTCAGTGCCAAGAGTAGCGGTATCTATGGCACTCTTTACATTAATTTTTTGAATCTCGACGAGCAGGGACACTCTGCAGCTGAGCGACATAGCTCAGACCCTGATAGACCAAAAGAAATGGTCAAAGGGAAGGATGTCTTAACTGGTCAGTGGAAAGGCCCGGATCTTATCTTAATCAGATCCTGGGGAGCTGTTTGTGTTTTTTCACAGAGTGAAGACAACCCATTTTGGCTGCCGGAATGACTCACCCCCAGGATATTCATTAAGGATGTGCAGAAGATGCTGACCTCCCGAGGACTGTTCCTGATCCTGATAATGCTGAACTTGTCATAGGTTCCTAGTATAATGGGCGAGCAGAGATGGGCTATTCTCTCGACTTTCCCTAAACCAATGCCAGTTCGCCATGATGCTATAGTTTTTCCAAAATTCTTTACTACTGATAAAACAGTGGATTTGCCATATTTACCCTATGATCCCACCCGAGCATCATTAGGAGAAAATCGTTCTTTACTAGAACAGGGTTCTTTATGTTTTCAAATTAATGGACCAGGAAATTGTATCAACCTCACAGCCTGAGCTTTGGGGAAGTTTAATGAGCATCGAGGAGGTTGCGTGAGCACAACCCAAGATACTTCCAATGTAGAGATAACCTTTACAAATCGGACCTTTTGGCACGAGGTAAATTGGGTTAATGGTGCATTTCTACCACCTAACTTTTCAGACAAAAAACGTCCACACCAACCAAAAATAGCCCCTCATTGTAGTTTGGAAGATGAAGGGCTGATCCTGCCTTGGTCTGATTGTCAATCCTCCATCACTCATTGGGCAGATCAGAGTAAAACCTTTTCCTATTCTCCCAACATGATAGATAACCCAGAGAAGGAATTTGTTATGAAAAAGGGACTTTTCATACAGGACATTAGAATGCATCCCTTTCACAAGTGGGTGCATTGTGGAGTCAATGGCAGTTGTACAGAACTCAATCCTTTGATCTTTATCCAGGGAGGAGCAGTTGGAAAGGCTTCTTTTACTGGCATCTCAAGATTTGCTCAGTATTGGGGAATACGTGATGCCTCCCAGGACTCTTATGGGTATAGTAATACCAGTGTAGAGATCACTGGGTTCAATAAAACTTTGGTAAACCAGATTAATTATCCATCTACCCCAGTCTGTGTTTACCCCCCTTTCTTGTTTACTCTTTCAAATGATTCATTTGAAGTCTGTTCCAATGATTCTTGTTGGATTTCTCAATGTTGGAATGTAACAAAGAACACCCGTGCGATGGTGGCACGGATCCCACGTTGGATCCCTGTTCCGGTGGATACACGCTCCACCTTATCTATGTTTCGACAAAAGAGAGATTTTGTTGTTACTGCTGCCGTGATCATAGCAATTTCAGCCAGTGCAGCTGCTGCTACAGCTGCAGGGTATGCTATGGTTAGTGTGGTTCAATTGGGCACAAAATTAAATCAGCTTTCAGCAGATCTGGCTGATGCCATCACTGTCCAAACTTCTGCTAGTACCAAGTTAAAGGGAAGGCTGATGAATTTGAATCAGCGCCTTGACCTGGCGGAGGAACAGATAGGTGATCTATACCAGATGGCCCAGTTGGGTTGTGAAAGAAAACTGCAAGCTCTGTGCATTACCAGTGTCCAATATGAAAATTTTACTTATGCAGCTAATCTGTCTAGACAGCTTTCTTTATACCTTGTAGGAAACTGGTCTGAAAGATTCGATGAGACCCTTGAGGTTCTTAGAGTGGCCATTTTAAAGATCAACTCAACACGAGTGGACCTGTCATTGACAGAGGGCCTCTCCTCCTGGATTTCATCTGCCTTTTCTTATTTTAAGGAATGGGTGGGGGTAGTTTTATTTGGCGTTGCCACCTGCTGTGGACTTGTGGTCATGCTCTGGTTGGTTTGCAAGCTCAGAACCCAACAAACACGTGACAAGGTTGTGATAACTCAAGCACTTGCTGCCATCGAGCAAGGGGCCTTTCCTGAAATCTGGCTATCTATGCTCAAAAATTAATTGACATTGGTGGCTGGCCTCTTTTATAGAGTTCACCCTAGTTCATATAGTAGTTAATGTCACATAGCACTGTGGTATCCAGGGACGGGCAACTTTCCTCATGCACAGATCAACCTAAGACACGGGGCCTGGTGGCAATAGGGTTACCCTATGACAAGAAAGACTGTGACATTGGAGGAATGACCTAAGACAGGAGCCATAGCGGATGGGCAAAGTTACACAGGCCTAGACCAGCCTCAAGTTTTTATAAAATAAAAAGGGGAAGATGTGGAGAGCAGGTACGTGCTGCGAGCAATCGCGTGCGTGCCACCAGTAATCTCTGAGGAGAGCCGTGTGTGCCGTGAGCAATCGCCATTATAAGATGGCGAGGGCCTCTGCTGTGGCTAACTAGTAAAGAAGCCTTGTACGAAGGTGCGAGAGTGAATTCACTCCTAGTCACTACCATTCTCGGGGTGAAATAGTCGGGTGATGGGCAAGCAAGGAATCAGGAGCTGTCATGCCATATCAGGTGCTGAAACGTCACGCTGCAGGTTATAAAAGCAGCGCCATTTTCCCGGTTTGGGATCTTCCTGAGAAGCAAGCAATAAAGCTCTTGCCGTGGAAGATTCTAGTTTGCTGCATCTTTCTTGCCGGACGAGCGGGAAGCAATAGTGAATAGCGTTTACCTCCCTGCTGTTGCTCTCCTAGTACTGACCAGAAACTGAGGTGCCATTTCCAGCAGACTGTGCTAGGACATAGTCATAGAACACATCTTCCTTCTAAAGCAGCTTCTAGGCTTCATTGGAAAAAACTTAAATCTGTGAATATTGGGAACAGAGTCTGTACATAGCTCAGTTGACAGAGTGACTGCCTAGCATTTAGGATGCCTAGGACTCAGTGATTAGTGCTGTCTTTACTTTATTGCCTTTGGTGGATCTACTTATTATCTTGTAATCCACTTGGGATCATAGAAAGGGATATCATGATGACCTAAGGTCAAGACTGTCAATGATGTTGGTTAGAGTCTTCTCTTGTATCCTCAGGCTAAAGAGACCTCCTACCAGAGTGACTCACGATACTGAGAAACTCAAGTTTCTATTTCATTTTTTTGAAGGCCTCTTAATTCAAAGAGTCATTGCGATTACAAGGTGTAACCATCACACACTTTATCTCTTTTATCTAGGCGATTTCCCAGTGTTCTTTACTTGGTTCATCAGCTCTAGGATTAAATGGAAAATAGCAACCAATAGTATTAAAATCTTGGATAGAACAGATATATAGCAGTAATTACTTTGCCTGAATATATTAGTACAAAATCTGACATAACTGAACAAATGGAAAATAGGCTTGTGTCATGGATTAGAGGGCCTAGATCTTTTTCACAGCAGGTTATGCACCCTTTAGGATCCTCTGTAGAAACAATGAGGTACAATGGTCACTGATCATTCTTAACAGAGAGGCCCTTCTCTACAGGTAACAGATTCCTAGTTCCACATTAAGTTAATTCCTGCTAAGACGGTCTATAGTGTATGACCATGTTAAATTCATGCAGGAAACTACTGAAAAACAAAGCATTGTTCCAATCAGCAACAGACAGGACACAGAGCTCTGAGTTTACAGCCAAGGGGAAATTTAAGTCATAGGGGTTAGGCTAATATCCTCTGATCTAAATTGTTATGATCATGTCTTAATAGCTATGTATCTTAGTACCTGAAAACTATTTCCCTACATTCATTTGCTTATTCATGATTGGAATATATATTGTATGCTTTCTCATTTTGTGATTTGTTAAATTTGGAACTTGGTATGAAACTGTTAATAATCCGAATGTACAGTATTCAATTGCATTATATATGCCTTAAACACCATGAGACGGAAGGAAATGAATATAATAAATCTTTTTTTTTTGCCATGTAATACAAACTTATTCAGAAAACCTACTGAAAGACCCCCGTGGGGAGTCCCTTCTCGGGCAAGCGCGCACCCTGTAGGACACTGAGACCGAACTCACTGTAATTATACAAGGCTTTAATGCCACACAAACACACAAACAACAAAGGATCGCTCAAGCCAGCATGGTGGGGACGAAACTCATGCACCGCACAGGGGGCAGGGGAGTTCAACCCCAGCACAAACTTTTTACAGGCTTATAAAGGCAAAAACAACAAACCAAAAACAGGGGAGCCAAAAGAATTTGCGCCATTACACATAATTGGCTTATTTAAATGGCGGTGGGATGATTACAAATTAACAGGGTAATATGTGCCTGCTATGATGTAGAAAGACACAAGGTCTTGGGACTTCTCTAGGTCAGCAAGATACCTGGTCAATGTATGATTTATGGGGTCTATAGGGAGGTGCCATCCTGCCAAATGGCCATTTGGTCTGTCCTGATAGCAGTGGCTAGTTCCTGCTTTCTCTTTTTAATCTTTTCTGGCCGGACATTCTTAGCTACAGGGTGAGTTTGGCTGTGCCTGGACCCGCCTGGGTCTATTCTTCAGCCCTGAATTTCTTGAACTTACATACCACAATGCTATAAGACCCAAAATTATGAGTTTTTGCTGTTCATTATCCACTTCTTTTAGTGGATAGCTCTAATCTTAGAACGACCTTTCTTCTTGTTGAAGAGTCTGATATTGCTGTCTGAGGACCATGACTTGTATGGTGTTTATTTTATCTTTAACAAAAGCAACCAGCTTATTTAAAATACATGGCCCAAAAGAAAGCAGGAGGAAAAAATAATCAGAGGGCCTGTCAGGGTGGATATCAGTGTCATAAAACAGGGAGACCTGTTAAACCAATTTTCATACCATCCTTAATATGCTTCTCTTTCTTTGCTTCATTTTTCTAACCTTTCTCTGAGCTTAGCCATGGAGTCCCTGATAAGACCAGAATGGTCTACATAAAAACAACACTCTTCTTTTAGTGTGGCACAGAGTCCACCTTCTTTGAGAAAAAGTAGATCTAGCCCCCTCCTGTTGTAAAGCACTACCTCTGATAGAGAGGTCAAAGATTCTTCAAGTTTGGTGATGGACTGCTCTAGTGCTCCTAGGTCTGCATCCATAGCGGTTGTGCAATTCATGAAAATAGTGGGGGGTCTGTATCAAGGCAGTTGTGCCTGTGCCGACCCCAGCTGCTGTTCCTAGACCCAAAAGGACTGCTAAGGTCATGGTAATGGGTTCCCTTTTATACCGGGTCCAGTGGTTTAATCCATTGACAAAAAACTGTCATCATGATACAGAAGCCTCGAAACACTCTGAACTAAACGACAATAATCTTTAGAAGTATTAAAAACAGAAGTAAATACACAGGAAGTGACTCCAGTGTTGCAAGCCCATACTGTGTCTAAGGGAGGGACTAAGTACTGACCTCTATTATTAGAAGACTGGAGATGATGAGTCTGATTACAGAGATATCGTTTGTCATGTGGGACTTGTTCCAGGCAAAGTCCATTTCCCGAGACACCTGCTAATGTTAGTTTTCTGTTTTCTCCCCAAGGACACTGAGAATTGTCCTCAGCCTTATTGTATGTCTTGACTTGAGCAACTCCCTCATAATATGGGGGATTGGAGGCATAACACAGCCAACAAGACTTAGTGATGTTGGGATTGGTACAATTGAGTACCAAAAAGCCCCCTGTACCAGACTAAACAGACGGTTTTCAGTATCTGGGGGAGTAGGGGCAATGTAAGTTTCAGGTCTGAGGAAGGGGTATAGACTTATGTTGGAATAGCTGGACCAACTAGGGTAGGTCCGGGAAAGGTAGGTCTGGGAAGGGGCATTGGAGGTTTTTTAACAAGAACGGGGTTAGGTCCTACTGCCTGGGTTGGGGGACACTTCATCTTTAGCAGAATCTTAAATGTGAATCCAGGGCCTGTCCCTGTCACATAAAATGTTAGGCCCCACTGTCTTCCCTTTATCCAATCTTTTTTGTCTCTTTTGCTTTTTGAGTAAAAGTGATGTTTAAGGAATCATGGCCCCTATTTCATCTGGATACTATAATAATATTGAGCTAGAGAAAGGGTCCCAATGAATGGTACCAGTGGTTTCACATCTCCACTGACTACAGAAGATGCCCTCTATTCCCCCACACCAGCGAGCCTCTTTTTTATTTACCCTATCCCTGGGACAGACATAAAAGGGCTCCTGACCAAGTCTCCTCTGTTTAGACCTACTACTACAGCCTGGTATATCTGCAATTGTACTTTCCTTGGGAACTTAACCCCTGGTTATATGGCCGCTTGTGATAGATTACCTCATCTTGGGGCACCGTTTCATGTGACTCTTAAGGGATATCCCAGGCGTCTTATCCATCTATCAGGGCACAGATTTCAGGAAACAGAGGGGGACACCATGTATAAGGGGGGGGGGCACCTTTGAAGTACTCCATACAGTATCTCCAGCTTGAGAGATGGCCTCCCATGTCAGGGTCATAAGAGTGTGAGGATTATTACCCAAGGTTTGGGTACAGCGAAGGCACAGTTTAAGAGAATTATCAGTAGCGGCCACTGTCCAATTTTCTCTGAGGTCGTCTTCATCCTGGTTGGGTGCCTTTTTTTATGTGGGATGCGTGGATCCATGCAGCGATCCTGTCTACCTTTGCGACCTTGGCGGTGGTCAGCAGCACTAGATAAGGTCCCTTCCACTGGGGCTAAAGCATGCCAGCTCGAGGTTTTCAGACCAGAACTGAGTCCCCGACCTGGAACCCGTGGGGCACTGCAGTGGTCCCTGGTGTGTAGGCTTCTTTGATCTGGTCCCAGATCTGTGTTCTGACAACTTCTAAGGCCTTTAAATGGGTAAAAAGAGAAGAGGGTGAGGAAGAGTCAGCACTGGAATCCAATATCCCATCAGACTCGGTCAAGGCGATGGTCCCCCATGTAGAATTTCTAAGGAGTAATGCCGAAACACCCAGGTGTGTTTCGGGCCCTAAGGAGCACAAAGGGAAGGAGGGTCATCCAGTCTTTACCGCTGGTCTCAATAGCTAATTTAGTTAGGGTTTTGTTTTAGAGTCCTGTTCATTCCTTCTACCTATACTGAGCTCTGGGGTCTATAAGCACAATATAACTTCCAATTGTTCCCCAATTGTGTGGCTCATTCCTGACTTACCTGGGCAACAAATGCAGGCCCATTATCCAAGCAAATTACCCTGGGGATCCCAAACCGGGGTAGGATCTCTTCAAGGATCTTCTTGGTCACCACCTGAGCAGTTTCAGACTTGGTGGGGATGGCTTCTACCCATCCTGAGAAAGTGTTTATGAAAACTAGTAACTCTTTATTACCATATTTTCCATGTTTGATCTCAGTGAAGTCTACTTCCCACTAAACTCCAGGTCTATCCCCCCGTTGTCATTTTTCTTGTTCATTAAAGGGGCGTGCAGCATTAATTAGGGCACACACTTCCAGGATTTAGTTACTTGTTCGTCTAGTAGCCTGAGCACATAATAGTTTGAGGACTGGATTAAATCACAAAATGTCTTTGCCCCCAGATGTGTCATGGGATGGATGCGTTTTACATATGCCTTTCCTTCTCTATAGGGCAAAATAATTGTTCCTTCTTTTGTTCTTGCAATCCCATGGTAGCTAAATCCTTTGGACTTCCCTTTTTCTTCAAGATCTTCAATCATCTCATAATCTTTGGAGGTGTATTCAAAACTGATCTCTGGGGTTTCTTTTGGTTCTTCTATAGTCTCTAGAGGCAGCGCAGGGATGCCTTGTACCACCTGTTGGGCCGCCCAATCTGCCATCTGATTTCCCTGGGCTACAGGACCTTGCCCCTTTGATGGCCAGGGCAGAGGATGATGGCCACTTTCTTGGGCATGTGTATAGCCTCTAGGAGGGCCAAGATTTCTTCTTTATTATTGGTTTCCTTGCCTGCCAAAGCAAGTAGCCCCCTTTGTCTATAGATGGCCCCATGAATGTGGGCTGTGGCAAAAGCATGGTGGCTGTCAGTGTAAATATTGATTGCCTTACCTTCTGCCAGCCGCAGAGCTTTAGTTAGCGTCAGGAGCTCAGCCTTCTGAGCCGAAGTTCCTTCTTGAAGGCTACTTGCCCAAATTACCTGTTTTCTGTCAACCACTGCCTCTCCTGTTCTTTATTTTCCCTCCACCACAAAGCTGCTACCATCTGTGTACCAGTCAGACACACCTGGCCAAGTTCAGTCAGTCAGATCCTTTCTCGTTCCAGTTTCTTCAGCCAGGATATCAGCACATTGGTGTACCGAGGTGGAGTCATCCGTCTCGGGGAGGAGGGTGGTAGGATTGAGGATGGCAGGTGGGGTAAAAGTCACTCGGTCATTTAGCAACAGGCTCTGGTAGTGGGTCATCCGGGCATTTGTCATCCAATGGTCAGGGGGCTGTCATACAATACTCTCTAACACATGGGGAGTGATTACAGTAACATGCTGACCTAGAGTAAGCTTGTCAGTATCTTTAACAAGTAGGGCTACTGCAGTGATGGCTTTTAGGCAGGAGGGCCATCCACTGGCAACTGGGTCCAATTTTTTCGACAGGTAGGCCACTGGCCTCTTCCAGGGCCCCAGAGTCTGAGTCAGCTGGTTCATCAACGTATACGGTGGGTGAAAGGCTTAGTCAAATCTGGCAGGGCCAAAGCCTGGGCTGCAAACAGAGGAGCCTTTATGCTGTTAAAGGGTTTTTGGTGTTCCTCTGTCCAGGTGAACGGGACTTTTTCTTTAGTGAGTGGGTACAGAGGGGCCACCAACATCGTGGACCCTAGTATTCAGAGTTTACAAAAGCCTGCCTTTCCCTGAAACTCACGTACTTGTCACACAGTGGTGGGGGTTGGGATCTGCATCACAGTCTTCCTTTGAGCTTCGGTGAACCACCGCTTTCCTTCTCGGAGGGAGTATCCTAGGTAGGTCAAGTCCATATGGCATAGCTGAGCTTTCTTAGTGGTACACCAATTCACTTTTTTCATTTAGAAGCTTCTTGATCTCGTCAAGGCACAGTTCCTGGGTTGAAGCTGCAAGGATTAAATCATCTACATACTCCAGGAGAAACATTTGGGGGTTCTGTTCCCTAAAGGGCACAAGGTTGTGGTGGACCACTTCATCAAAAAAAGTGGGTGAATTTTTGAACCCCTGTGGCAGCCTAGTCAAGGTTTGCTGACCCATATATCCTCCTTCAGGGTCTCGCCACTCAAAAGCACACAGAAGTTGACAGCTCAGGTGTAATCTGAGACAGAAAAAGGCATCTTTTAAATCCAGGATGGTGTACCAGGACCGTTCAGGTGGTAAGGAACTCAGCAAGTTGTGAGGGTTGGGCACAGTTGGGTGAATGTCCTGTACCCGCTTATTGACTTTTCTTAAGTCCTGGACAGGCAGATAGTCATTTGTCCCAGGTTTAAACACTGGCAGGAAGGGGGTATTCCAATGGGACTGGCACGGGACCAATATACCCTGTTATAGCAGTCTCTGGATATGTGGTCGAATGCCGGTTTTAGCCCCTTGACTCATGGGGTATTGCCTGACTGAAACGGGTTTGGAAGCCACTTTTAGCTCGACTATGTTGGGTGGCACTTGCCTAGCTAATTCCATCCCAGCCTGCTCTGCCCAAACCTCTGGAAAAGCTGTCAACCATTCTTTAAAGGGTAAAGTCTCAGACTTCTGTTCGTGGAGGTGATATTCTTCTTCTAAATTTAAAACTAAGCATGCCACTGGATTCTTCTTCCATGATACCTCAGGTCCGTCAGAAGTAAACTGGACTTGTGCTTTCAATTTTTTTTAAATGTCCCTGCTTAGCAGGGTGCTGGGCACTCAGGTATCACAAGAAAATAATGTGTCACTTTATTTTTTCCTATGTCTAAAATCCTTTTGGTTGCCCATGGATAAAGCTTGCTACCAGTGGCTCCCATAACTAAAATCTTCTTTGATCCTAATTGTCCTAAAGCTTCAGTCAAGACTGAATATTCAGCTCCTGTGTCTATTAGAAAATTAACGGGGGTCCCCTCCACAGAGTTAGTTACCCTAGGCTTGGGGAGGGGGACCGAGCCCCGACTTCCCTGGTCTTCTTCATGGGCCAATACTTTGGGGCCCTTCTGCTTCTTTGGGCAGTCTCTGGCCCAATATTCTTTTTTTTTTTTTTTGCAGTATGTGCATTGGTCTTTCTCAAGTGGCGGTCTCTGTTCTCCTGGGGTTCTTCTTGCCCTGTTGGGCAGGTACCCTGACTGACCCTTCTGTGAACTTTCTCCACCTACCACTGCGGACAAAATCTTAGTCAAGTTCCTATCCTGCTGGCGTTCATGCCGGTTTTCTCTTTCCTCTACCTCTTTCTCTTCTCTCTCTTGCTTTTCTTCCTCAGTCTCTCTCTTGTGGTACACTTTCTCAACTTATTTTACTAAATCCTGCAGAGTATAATATTGGAGCCCCTCTAACCTCTGTAACTTTCTCTTAATATCAGAGGCAGACTGACCAATGAAAGCTATGGCTACAGCTGCCTGCTGTCCCTCCAAAGAGGGATCAAACGGGGCATATCTCCTATAAGCCTCCATTAGTCGTGCTAAGAAAACAGAGGGCAGCTCCATTGAACACTGAAGGACTTCTCTTACCTTGGCCAAATTGGTGGGTCGCTGTGTGGCCCCCTCTATCCCTGCCACTAGAGTCCAGCAGTAGACTGTGAGAAGCTCCCTATCTTTCACAGTATTGAACTCCCAGGCAGAACGGGCCAAGGGGAAAGCTGAATTTATAAGGTTGGGGAGATTATTGGGGGTCCCATCTGGTCCTGGGATGATTTTTTCTGGCTTCTAGCAGGATCCTCTCTCTCTCTTCAGTTGTAAAGGGGACCTGAAAAAGTTGCTGGCAGTCATCCCAAGTGGGCTGGTAGAACATTAGGAACTCAAAGAGTCCTGTTAAGCCTGAGGGATTCTATGAGAAAGAGGAGTGATTAGTTATACATATCTGTTATACATATCTGCCAACATAGCTACCAATGAAAATGGCCAGTACTGCAATGGGACTAACTGCCCCGGGGCAGGGTCAGGTCCTCCTACATAAGCTCTTAAAGGCAAAGCAACAGTGGAATCTGGTTTAGATTCACTTCCCTCTGAACTATGGCCTTTGCAGCTAGGAGTCCCTCCCACCGGTCCTGTTACAGAGGCCACCCTGGGGTCTGATGGGGTGGGCAGCTCTGAGGAATCAGGATTAGAAGTTCTTTGGGGGTAAGGGGGTGGGAAGGAGTCAAGGAAAAAGGCATCATCAATTTCAGGATAGATCCTCAGGGGGGCCGATGAAACGTGCTCTGGCAGACCCGCAGGCATCATTTTCGGTTTCATGGCTACTGCCACCATCGCTGCCTCAGCTCCGGAAGTCCAGGAACCCAGTCAGGGTGGCAGATTTTGTACCAGGTCCTGCTACACAATTATATACGGTACCGGATCAGGATGCCCTCCTGCGGTCTGAAAAATAACTTGACACCTAGAATAACAGGCAGGCTAAAATTTCCCTGCGAAGGCCAGCCCACACCAAAAGCTGGCCATTTCGAGGAGCAAAAAGTTTGCCAAGGTCCCTTCTTGACATAGAAGGAAAGATTGTTGGCCCTAGTCATAACGTCTGTCCAATGGTTCTGAGTAAGTGTTAGTGGGGTCATCACAGACTTTCCCATGTTAAGCTCTGTCACACACATGATAAAAATGATTACAAAGGCTACAAGACTCAAAAACAAAACCAGTCGCCTACTCTGTGTCAACCAGAGTTCCTGAAAAGAATCAGACGGCCTAGTAACAGGTCTCAGAAACAGATCTTCAAGGAGAAAATTTATCTCCTGACTTTTCCCGATGGGGTTCACTAGGCATCCCTGGCCCTCCCCCTGACTTCCCTGAATGTCTCCCAGGGTGAACAAATGGTAGACACCTAGACACATCTGTCCTTATCCACTTTGCTCTCCCTTCGAAGCACTGTCTCATAAGAGCATTTTCAAAACTGAAACTGTGATCTCACAAGATTTTCAGACAGAATATAGAGACAAAACCAAGACAAGATAGAGGGCCTTACCTCCAAGTGGGTCTAGGACCCCTGGGTGGTCACGCACCTCCAGGCCAATTCACCACATGAAAGACCCCTTCAGTGAGTCCCTCTTCAAGGATGTGCGCACACAGTAGGACACTGAGGCAGAACTCACTGTAACTATACAAGCTTTAATCTCACACAAACACACACACAAAAAAAGGAGCACCCAAGCCAGCATGCTGGGGTCGAAACTCATGCACCGCCCAGGGGGCAGGGAAGTTCAACCCCGCCCCAAAATTTTTACAGGCTTATAAAGGCAAAAACCACAAACCAAAAAGAGGGGAGCCAAAAGAATTTGGGCCATTACACATGATTGGCTTATTTAAATGTTGGCGGGATGATTACAAATTAACAGGGTAATATTTGCATGCTCAGGTGTAGGGAGGCACAAGGGCTTGGGACTTATCGAGGTCAGCAGGACACCTGGTCAATGTATGATTTATGGGGTCTATAGGGAGGTGCCATACTGCCAGATGGCCATTTGGTCCGCCCTGATAGCAGTGGCTAGTTCCTGCATTCTCTTTTTTATCTTTTATGGCTGGACATTCTTAGCTACAGGGTGGGTTTGGCTGTGCCTGGACCCGCCTGGGTCTATTCTTCAGCCCTGAATTTCTTGAACTTACATACCACAATGCTATAAGACCCAAAATTATAAGTTTTTGCTCTTCACTACAACATCCAAGATTTTACCTCTTAATCAGATCTCTAACTTTTTAGCTCTAAGTTACTTTGGGTTTTGCAATTTTCACAGGGTGTCTGACAATCTCAATCACTACAGCCTGCTGCTGTTCTTCAACAATTGTCAGACAGGCAACCAAGATCCTGCTGTTTCTATCAAAGAAAGTCCCACCCATTCCTCTTGTTCAAAAGTGTGGCTAGACAGGCACTCTCAGGCCAAGGAGGCCTCAATAAACTTTATCTGAACATTCAGGTGCTCTCAGGCACTCCTTTGTTGAGCCATGCCCAGGCTTCGAAAAAAAACAGCCCAGTGGATAAAAGTCATTTCATTTATACCTGGCTGTCCACTTTGAACAAATGAGCAATAATTCTGTTTTTGTGAAATATAGCAGGTAATGAATATTTTACTTTCAGTCAGTGGAAACTAACGGCTGTTCCCATTAACTCTTTCACACCAATTACCATTTTTGCTTCACGATTCCTTTAACATTTTTGATTTCCACAGTATTCACACCAGGATGAATACTGAGACATTAAGACCAGGGACATCATTAGAGCAAAGGTAAACAACTCTGTCTCAACATATGTTTTTTCACAATGGAAACAGACCAGAGACCATGGGGATGCACAACTCTGAATAGTTTATAAAGGGCCCTGTAGATATCTGTTCCTGTATATTGAGGGGTGTGTTTAAGTGGAAAAAACTTACAGCTGTCGTTTGGGAATAACACATATAAACCTCAGTGTTTTGTTTTTGTTTTTGTTTTTTTTTTAAATAAGAAATGTTGACAATTACAGTTCTTATACATAGGGAATATCTGGATTAAGAACTAGTCCTTACCCAGACTTCACACTTCCTCTGACCCTGACTCTGTACCTTCCAGGCTAAGAATAGTCTTGATGGCCTGATTTCCCCAGTAACAGGCTATGCAGCAAAAAGAACAACAAACTTCTCAAGATGCAACCAGTATAATAAGACATGGTTCATGTCTAATTGTTTACACAGACAGGCAGAATACAGTACCACTACCAAGATTTGGGAATAAGTAGCCAGTGTCTATGAAAATCAAAGAAACCTTCTGCAGCATCATGATCAGGAGTAGTGGAAACTGCAAGCTTTGTGGCTGCAGTGGTGAATACTTCTTCACTTGACAGCTCATCCCAGATTTATCACACTAACCTCACAGGCCACTGTGAAGAATACAAACACTTTGGATGTGGACAGCTTAAGACAGAATGCTACCCAACAGGATGCCTTACATAGGCTCTATGTGGTAAGGTTGCTAGAGAAAGTTAGAAGTGTCTGAAGGCATTACTTGGGAACTGTGATGAGGACATCTTCTAAAGAAGTATTGTGAGACAGAAAATTAAAAAAAAAGTTGATGTCTGCTTAGAAGGGGTTTAACCTCAGGATTTGGTGATAAAATCCAGTAGATTTGAATTCAGGACTGAACTGCACAAGAAGGCCCAGAATTGCTAGGACTATACAGAAAAATCCATTTCCAGATAAATTAAACAGAAAAAAAAGGAGAGGAATGAAATGAAAATAGAAGAATGTCAGTGTCCTGATGGTAAATCCTGTCTTTGTGAGCAATAATCAACAAACTTTGAAAGGAATAATGCAACAATGTGAAAAAAAATGGACACACCATTTGAAATATCTTACATAAATCATTAAAAAAAATCATTAAAAATATCTCACTAAAAATGGCAATATTTGCAGGGTATTGGTGGTGCACATCTTTAATCCCAGCACTTGGGAGGCAGATGTAAGCAGATTTCTGAGTACAAGGCCAGCATCGTCTACAGAGTGAGTTCCAGGACAGCCAGGGGCATATAGAGAATTCCTGTCTTGAAAAAATCCAAAAATCAGACCATACACACAAATAAGAAAACAAACAAACAAACAAACAAAAACAAAAAACAAAACACACACACAACACAGAAAAAACAGAAATAGAACAACATAAGGCAATATTCCCTTTCCGTTTTGTCTTATGGTTTTCTTTTTTAAATGTGTTATTGCATCTCAGAGATGCCTCCTCCTTTATAAACACTGGCATCACAAACACATCATAGATATGAACTTGCAACATCACCACAGGTGGTTTACAACTCCTTCTACTTCAGTGACACAAGGGACTCCACACACATACTCCTTCCATAGAGTAAATATATCCAATATCATACAGATTATTCAAAACAACGGAAATATCTTCAAATTATCTCAACACTTATGCCCAGTGATCAGGTGTCTCAGCTTGAGGCTCCCAGTGATCTATTCTTTATAAGTACTAGCTTGTAAAACTGTAAATGAGTTGTCTATCTGGAACCCTTTATAAGATCCTGTCCTCAGCAAGGATCCTGTTCAAAGCCATTAGCCACTTTTTTTTTTAATGTGCACATTTAATGGGATAAAGTAATGAGACTTTTCCTAATTGTAGAAATGACCTCGTCTCTTTATTTCCCCCCACATTTTTTATTACATATGTTCTTCTTTTACCTTTCAAATGCTATCCCAAAAGTCCCCTATACCTCCTGCCCCCTGCTCACCTACCCACTCACTCCCACTTCTTGGCCTTGGCATTCCCCTGAACTGTGGCATATAAACTTTGCTAGACCAAGGGCCTCTCTTCCCAATGATAGCCGACTAGGCAATCTTCTGCTACATATGCAGCTAGAGGAACAAGTTCTGTGGGAACTGGTTAGTTCATATTGTTGTTCAACCTATAGGGTTGCAGACCCCTTCAGTTTTTGGGTACTTTCTTTAGCTCCTGTATTGGTGGCCCTGTATTCCATCCTATAGATGACTGTGAGCATCCACTTCAGTATTTGCAAGGCACACTATTTCATACACCAGCAAGATTTTACTTAAGGGACCCTGATATAGTTGTCTCCTGTGGTGTTTTGCCCTCAGTCACTTCTATGCTTCAGAAGAAACAAAGCTCTAGTTGTGTGCCATGCAGATCATGTAGAGGGCTGTCAATATCCCCTTTCCTCCAGCAAAGCCTCACAAACAGTCACAACGATTGTCTTCCAGGACAACTTTGAGTGCCTAAGATAAGGATCAAAGCACCTCTGCTTGCTCCAATGTCTAAAGGCCACTGCAGATTAAGAAATTCCCTAGCAAGACCCTAAGATTCACAGTCCAGGACCATTTCAGCAACCCATTACTTTTCTAGGGTCCAAACTTGTTGCAATTCTACAGACCTATACATTGTACCCTTAGAGCCCTTCTCAAGAGCAGGCAGCAACTGCTCCAACTGCTTTCTCCACAAGCAGCTAAACAGAAAAAACCTGCAGAGGCAGGTGATCTGCTCCTGGTTCCACCAAGGTGACTTTGCCTTGTGTGTGGGGTGGTAGTGGGAGTTACCTGCTGTGAGACCCTTTTCCTGTAGTTGTGTTCATCCACCAAAGCACTTGGAAAGACAAGGAAAGAGTTCCTCATTCAAAATCCCTCCTCCTGCCTGTGGTGTTTGTGTTTCTAAGGAGTGGTAAATCCGCTCTATTTGGGGGGTTCTTTGTGTCTTTGTGAGTCCACACACAGTGATTGCTCTCTCCTATCCTACCTTTCCCAGAAAAATTAGAATCATAGTCTAGACATCATTTCTTTTATTTTATAAACTTTGATGGTGGGTATGGTTGTTTGTGTACATGTCATTTTGCTTGGACACTTCATGTGTAAAATACCTGCAGAGGCAAGAAGACACTACAGCAGCATATGCTGCTGGAAATGGAGGAAGTGAGAAAGAGAAAGGAAGAGGGGGACTATTAATACATTTTAAAGCTTTCTAGTTAAATCTGCTCTTCAAGATAAACAATTGAAAGTGTAATTAGTCGCTGGCCTTGTTATATTAATACTGACTATAACAGTAAAGCATTTGAAATGTTTTGTAAACAATTTATTAATTTTCAAATACAGGGTAATGTGGAACTTTAAAAAAATATTCTTAAAAAAAAACAAAGGACAAGATAAATTATATCCCCATGCACATTATTTAAATCACACTTTAAGAACTTTGAAATTTGGATGTCAAAGAACTTAAAAATGCCTGAGACATAATCATGTCTAGGTCAAATGAAAATAATCTACTTATTGGTATATGGCTTGATCCTAAGTAGCTACTTTATTGGGAAATGGACAAACATAGGTTCTCTTCACAGAATGCTGCATATATGAAGACTAATTTTTGTGACAAACTAAAAGGTGTGTTTGCTTAGTGCCCTGACTGTAGTGACAAGAAAGCTGTATTGGGTATATGTTTTTGACCCACCTTTGTTTATCATTTTCCCAGTTTGGACAAGCTAAGATGCCTTAGTTCAAGGTTTTTAAGACTTATGGGACATAGCACAGTAGAGACTATGTAATCTGATTTAGAATGATTAGTCTCAGGATAGAATTATAGTGATTCATCTTCTAACCTCACTGTGAGCAGTTATTCTAATTCAATATTGGTCTGGTCTATTAATAATTCCAATATTAGATGAATTAGGGAAGATAGCTAAAATCTTAATTAGCTAGCAAATTTAATTTGGATCACAGCCTCCACTCCCAGAGAGGCTACAGCCTTTCTGCTATTCACAAAGCCACCTCCCCCACACCTGGATCTCTAAGACTAAGCTTGATCATTGCTAATTTGCAACTGAATGGGGTACCTGGACTTCTCCAAAGAAACTTTCACACTGTTGCTTATCACAGTCCCACCTTTGTTTCTCAAGCAGGTCATCCAAGTCCTTCAACCTGACTGTATCAGATATACAGCCTTGTCTCCAACAGCGCAGGTGGCAGTTATTGATCTTCATTCTAGTACATATTATGACTTCGGTCTGAATTGGGAATAAGGTGTGGTAATGAGGGCTGGACATTCAATGACAGACATCCAGATCTCAGAACCATATCAATCTAAGACAGAGGTACATGCCAAAAGCCATGACTGTTGATAACACAACACAGAGCCATGTTTTGTGTGAAATATAACACAAACTAGTTGCACTTAGCATCCATAATGGAATTTGATGCTTCAGGAAGATCTAAGATTTCCTAAGGTAGGTGTGGCCTCCTGCCACCATAACTCCCAGGCAAGACTATAGAGCATAAATACATTTTATGCCTCAGTACAGCACTTTTTAAAATATTATTAACAGGGGAGGGGGATATAACCTCCTCCAACCTATGCAGGTTCAGACCTTATGCCATTGAGGCAGGGCCACCTGCAGTGCAGCTCCTCAGCTAGTTTCCTTTGATGTTGACACTACCTGCCATCTGCCATGAGGCCAAATTGGTTCTCCAAGGTTTTCTGTAGTTAACTGCAATCTGTGAATTTGGTGACTTAGTGCTAAAAGGCTGTGCTGACAACTTGGTATCAGGAAAGCAAGAAATTTGGCATGGCAGAGAATGGGTTTCCCCCTTTATAAGTGCAAACTTTTATTAAATATTTGAGCCTAGATCAGAAAATTGTCTTGGCTCCATTTTTCTCTCACCTATATAGTTCCCCTCTCTTTTCAGCCTCTGTTTGCCTCCCAGGTGAAACACAGTTCAAGTTAGGTAAGGCCTGGTTTCCAACAGTTTTGGTCCTGATCTTTATCACATTGAACACAAGACAGAATTTTACACTAACACTAAAGTTATTTGCCTGTGCTTAAAATTCTGATTACAAAACACTTCCTTTAGAAGAGTGGAGTGGTTGATGAACACCAGACACTTACTTAGCAATAGTTGGCCTATGAATTTGGAATAAATTTCTTATTATGTGGAAGATTCAAGTTGAATTAAATAGTTTTACAACAAGCTAGGAAGGAAGTAGACATGAAGGAAAAAAATTCTAGAGTAGATCAGTACTAAAACTGAACTAATCTTAGGGTTATCTTTGTGGTAGTGGGGAGGCTAGAGGGAGAGGGAGAGGGAGAGGGACAGGGACAGGGACAGAGACAGGGAAAGGGACAGGGGCAGGGGCAGGGGCAGGGGCAGGAAGGAGGAGGCAGAGACAGAGGTAGAGCAGAGGCAGAAATGGAGGTGGAGGTGGAGGCAGTGGCAGACTGAGGACCTAGAATTGCAAGCCACAGAAAGGAGTGTAATTGAGGCATTGTCTCCATAACAACTGAAAGCAACATAACCTAAGGGCATCTGTCAATTTCCTGGACAACTATTCACAAAGCTAATCTTTCAAATTCCAACCAAAATTTTCATAGAATGAGAGGATTGGGATTTCGAAATCAGGTGAACATATTTCTTATTATTCATTAATATTTTTTTACTTAAACTAGCAAAATATATGTATTCATTGTTTTTAATTTCCAATGTATTTCATTATTATTATTATTATTATTATTACTACTACTATTATTATTATCATTATTTTTGTTATTTTTATTACTAAAAATCAGTTTTTCAGTACAGTTCTTGTTTTCCTCCTGGTTCAATTTGGTTAGAATAGCCGCTAATTTTCTCTCATTGATTAAATAGGTTGTAACTTCTTTTGCTTTTATGTTGTGAATATAAGTTATGGTTGTTAAAAGCCTGTTAAATATACATGACATTGTCTAAAGCTAAAATTCATATATGTTAAAACTGTATTTAAAATCTATTTGTAATATTAACCATGGTAGAAGCAAAAAATAATCTCAAAGTCCTGTATGAAAGGAAGAAGTGACCAGTTCCTCATTAGGCAGTGACCATTCCATCTCCACAGGAGAATATGCAGTGTAACTGAGGCTTCATAGAATGAATTGGGTAGTGTTCCTTCTGTTTCTAATTTGTGGAACACTTTCATGAGAATTGGTATTAGTTCTTCTTTGATGGACTGATAGAATTCTGCACTACAGCCATCTAGTCCAAGGGTTCTTTAGGTGGGAAATTTTCATGATTGTTTCTATTTCTTAAGGTGTTAAGGGGCTGTTTAGATGGTTTATCTTATGGATTTGGTATATGTCTAGATAATTGCATATTTCACTCATCTTTCGCAGTGTTTTTTTTTTTTTTTAGTTATTCATTACTTAACTATGTAGTTTATTCATTTCAAGTTTTTTTTTTCCAGGCTGCATTCCATGGAATATCTTTGGCTGAACTGGAATTTGCTCTATAGACAAGACTGACAAGGAATTTAGAGATTTTCCCGCCTCAGCATAATAAGTCCTGGGATTAAATGTGTGTTTGCCCCCATTCCCTGGCACCTAGGAATTATTTTTGAAGACTACTTACATACCTTCATATAGTTCAAACCTTATAATATTACAAAATGGAAGCCTATCACAGTGACTCCTGCTTTTAACCAGAGGACTATGGGACTTATGAAATCGTATCTCTTTTGACTTCTAAGACAGCCATACATACATAGCCAATTTGAGGCCAGCCAGTGCTAATCAATACAATTTGGCCAAAATGGAAAGAAAAAAAAAAAAAAAACAAAACAAAGTGAAAGTGCCTTTCTTATTTTAAGAATGGGCTACATTATAATAACACACACTCACTCACACTCAGACTCACAGAAACAGACACACACAGAAACAGACACAGACACAATCAGACAGAAACAGAGAGTGAGGCAGACAGAGAGAGAGAGAGAGAGAGAGAGAGAGAGAGAGAGAGAGAGAGAGAGAGAGAGAGAGAGAGAGAGAGAGAGAGAGAGAGAGAGGGAGGGAGGGAGGGAGGGAGGGAGGGAGGGAGAGAGAGAGAGAGAGAGATCCACAGTGTTGGTGTTGGGAGTCATAGCTACCTCCTATGTGGTAGCAGCAACTCTGAGTAACAGATAAGTCATCTTTTTAGATGCTGGCTCTACTTTTGAATTGGCCAAGAAAAAACTGATGTGATGCAGTCTGGAGCTGACCTTTTGGATTTCATAGGATCCTTGAAAATGGTTTCTGTGCTAGAGAACATAAAGTTTAATCATTCCTGGTGCATCTCACATATCTTCTGCCCAGTCTCCAAATGAGACACACGGAATTTACTGTTGGGGAATTGATAAAGGGTGTTTATTTCTGACAAGAAGCCCCTGAAGGATTACACCAATACAGTTGAAACAACCTTAGCACTTGTCAGAGTGTGGTACCTGCCTTCTTTATGCTTCTCAGTGCAGCTTCATTTATTGTGTTCATTTAGTCCTGGTCAGAACACACCACCGAGCAGAAACAAACATTATTTTCAATTTTTACACACCTTTTATTTTTTCTTTTTTTTTTGTTGTGCATCTTGACAGACCCTTGCAAGCATTAATTTATTCTTAGATGAATTTGGACCTTTTGAGTAATGTTCTCTTCCTACACCTTCCTTCTCTCTCCAGAAATGTGGAGATCTTTACATGACTCAGACTATAAAATCATTGGCTGCTCTTGCAGAGGGTCTGGAATTCAAATCCCAGTGATCATCCTGTGTGTCACAGCCACATGTAAGTCCTGTTCCAGGGGATCTGATACAAGCTAACTTAGGACCTCCATGTAGTCCAGGAATGTTCACATCCAACAAATACACTCATTCAGGTAAAAATGTTCATCCAATAAAAATAATGAAAAGTATGCTGTTTACCAATCGCCATGTAGAACTTGATTTCCAAATGAACACACATATTATCAAGAGCAGTCTTTAAAGTATGCATGTGGGTCAACCATTGTGATATGTTTGGTACTTATTTTTTCTTTCTTTTCTGTTTTGCATCCCCTAGGACCTCACATCCCTATGGCTTGGAGGAAAGTAATCCAGAGTTCTTCCATATTCTCTGCTTCAGTTTCTGCCTCTACTTACCAGCTCTGAATCAAGTTCTGTCCTGACTTTCCTAGGTCATGTAATTTACAAGCTGAGACTTGTAAACAGAAAGAAACCATTACCTCCTTTTGTAGTTTTGGGCCCCGATCTTTATCACATTGAAATCAAGACAGGCTTGCATACTTACACTTATGCTATCTGCCTGTGCTTAAACTACTAGTTACAAACAGTTTGTTCAGAACAGTGGAGTGACTGTTGAATGCCAGACAGTTACCTAGCAATTGTTGCTTTATGAATTTGGGTTACATCTCTCATTATACTGAAGATTCAAATTCAATCAAATGGTTTTAGTACAAGGTAGAGAGGCAACTTAAAGTTCATAGAAAACCAATTCCACAGTAGATCAATTCTAAAACTAAACTAACCTGTATGTTATCTCAGCACTAATAAGTAGCAGTGGGACAATCAAAGGTATAGGAAGGTGCAGAGGCAGAGGTTCAGATACAGGCTGAGGTAGAGAATGTAGAGGCAGAAAAAGAAGGAGAGGCAGAGTCACAGGGACAATCATAGGAAGATTCAGAATCAGAGAATGAATCAGAATTTGTGGTGTGCATGTACCTGGTGTGTGTCTTTGTAATTCTTGGACATTTAGGAAGTTACATTAATTCAAGTCCTGAGAGGTGGGGTGATTGGTTACGACAAAGCTATCAGATTGCAACAAGTGTACCAAGACATGGTTTCTGTCTAATTGGCCACGCAGACACAAGGAATACTTATAAAAGGAGAGATTCCAAAATAATGGCTTTCTTCCTACTGATAAGCCTGCCTCCCGGAGTCTCAGCATAAACGTTAATTATGATTCATTAGAAAAGAGCACACACAAGACTGCAGAATCTCAGCCCACACTATTGAGAACACTTTTTTTTTTTTAAATCACAAAGCCCTCACACAACATTTTAAAAATTCTTTACTGGATTCATCTTCTAAGTATACACTATATGTTATATTTAGTGTATCATAAAATACTAAAGAGGAGTATCTACTTATGCACACTGAAAGTGTACTTCAAACAGAAAGCATTAATACTGTTAATCCATAGATGAAACATGTATATGAAGTAACACTAAGGGAGATTTACACACAATATTTGCATTTCATATGAGGTCCCCAGATGAAACTTAATTGCATCAAAACACATGGCACAGCATGGAACAGGTATGACTAATATTAAAATAGTAAACAGCTGAATGCAGGAAGTATGGAATACAGAGCTAATAAGTTTGGTGGAATACTATATTTACATACAACATACATTAGTGAAAAACTCCTGCTGCATTAACTTTGCACAAGATTGAGTGTCAAAGCTTGTACTTTTTGTCTGGTGTTCGGTGGTTGGTTAGGCAAGTTGCTTGTGGTTTTTTCATAGCCATAGTTAAAAAAGAAGCACTAGGAAAAAAATTAGATTCAGAGATTTTCTAATTCCTCTCTCTACCCTTATTTCTGTCCTATCTAGTTTTTTGGGGTATAAAAAGAAGAACCTAGAAAATATCAAACACAAGCTATAAAAGTGAATCTTCCTTGCCCTCCACCAGAAATCATCAACTGTGAAGAAATACACTTCATCTTCTTTATCATAAATTTTAAAGGAGTCTCTTCAATAGATTCTTGACTGGACTGTTTCTTTTTACTTGTGTGTGTGTGTGTGTATGTGTGTGCCTTGCTGTGCATAATTGCTTCCTGTGTTGCTATCCATTCATGTTTGTGGATTTACTCACAACAAAGCAGATACAGTGCATTGGATTATCTTTTGCTTTTTTTTTTTTTTTTTGCTTGTTTGTTTGTTTGTTTTTGTTTTGTTTTGTTTTGTTTTTTTCTTTTCTGGTGGTAGGAAGTGCATCTATGCTTTTTGTTGGGAGCTATTACTGCAACGCGATTGTCCTGATCTCTGAATTGGGTCTCTCCCGCACCCCCCCCCCATAAGAAAAGAGGGTCAAAAGCAGGCCACAGACACGCTGCTCCGAGAACAACTACAGATTGTTCCAACCCTAAGTCAGTGCTGGATGTCCTGACCTCAAGATGTACCCTGATACCACCATTTTCCTGCTTCCACCAGTAGTTGCCAAAAGAAAAATTTCCGCTGCCCCTTTCTTCCTGCTGAGAAGTACTTCCTCTCCCCACCTACCACACTGCCCCTTCCCTCCTGCTGAGGTGCATTGCTTCTGCCCCATTCCTCCTGCTGAAAGGCACTTCCCTTTTTGCTTGTGCATTTAAACCTTGGTAATGGTTAATACATTAGAGTCCTGATGTAATTCAGAACGTTTCCATATCTTTGTTGGCACAATACCCTCATCTCTCTCTACCCCCCATGTATTTCTTAGGAGAAAGTCCTCTTGAGACCCTCGAATAACTGGACCTGCTGGACAGGTCAGCTTTTGAAGTTACAAATCAAATACTACCATTGAGTGACAAATCTACCTTAGACAGGGTTTTGAATACTTTAACAGAAAGTATTTATTACTAAGAAATTATACTCTTGTTTTTCATGTACTCATGAACTGTTACAGAACTTTTAGTTCCATTTATACCAATTTTATGCAGACACTAAGCAATGCCAACCCACTGCTGACATTTTTTATTGATAATGCAATTTGATCAATACATGAGTTCTTGTTTCTGCCTTGTGTCAGATTGTGTTTTCTTGAAGACTTGTATCTTATGGGCTATAACAAAAACTTGGAATGCTTGTAATGTACAGTTGAGGAAGGTGGTCTGGAGACTCGGGGGTATTTCTGTGTATAGAATGAATGCCAAGTGCCTGGTGTTCTATCAGGGAAATGTTGCTCCTTAGGCTACATGCTCATCGTTTTGTCCTCATATATTTGGGGACAATATTTTTTAGTACCACAGAGCAAACATTACAGGTACTTACTTTTTAAACTGTCAGTAATCACTAAATCTGAAATTTGGGCCTTGGACCATGCTGTTCTCTCAAAGCTAGTCAGAAAATGTTTAGCCATATGAGCCCAATCCTTGCTTTTTATCCTGAGAGTGGAGGAAAACTGGTTTTTCCTGTAAGGGTTTTGCAATTAGAGATTCTGGTGTCAGCAGAGCTTACATGACCCCTATTGAGATTGATCATTTGTAATAGCAATGGAAAGGTGGGAGGATCAGTACCCTGATGGCTCAAAATAAGTCTAGAACACACAGCATTCTTCCCCCTTGTGGGTGCCATCCCTGTCACATTTTGAAGAGAAACAGTGCTCCTCCAGGAAGCTGGAGGAAATTGGCCTGTATTCCTTTGGATGCTGTTAGACCCAGCCTCCAGGTCTGGACTGACTATCATTAAGGCCCCTGTCCCTGCTGCTCTCTCAGTTCTCCACAAAACAAGAGACTCTCTTTAGCTTTTGTGCTGAGTGATGTCAGCCCTGCTTCTCATATACTGATTAACTAGGCTATTTGGGCCTTAGAAGAATGTCTTTTTCTCAACTATCTATTTACCAGGTAAACTGTCAGTGAGAATGGTGAGACATATATTTTTGGCAAGGTTACCATAATTAAGGGCAGGGAATATGAAGATAAGGCAGATTTATTAATATATTTTCAAAGTCTAGCTTTAATTGACACTCTAATGACTGGCACAAGAAACATGAGACTGTGGGTTGACTTCAAAGTGTAACATATGAGGTCCATATAGAAAATCAGGAGATGAATGTTGAGAACAGCGCTGGGCTTTAAAGAATTTGTTCCACCATTTCTTTCCACTATGTCACCATCTTAATAAGTATGTTGTGAAGGCAGGAGATGGTGTAAGAGTGTTCTCATCAGCATCTAGGTCCCCATGGATGCTTGTACACTCTATCACTTCAAGATATCTGTGGCACAGTGGTACCTGATTAACAAAGAAGCCTTTGTAGTGCCACAGAGCAGCAAACAGTGGCCTAGGAGCAGGAAGTAGGAAGGTTGACCATGGCCCTCCTTTCAGGATTTACACTTTAAAACCAAGACACACTGTAAAAACACCCGTGTTTCAGACATTTATCCCATGGAATGTACAGAGAATATCTCAGTCGATTGGTGTGATGGTTTTAGACATGACTGAAAATGCTTTTATGTTAATCTTAGTGTGCTAGTAATCTTATGCCAACTTGTGAAAAACCTAGAGTCACCTACTAAGAGGAAACATCAAATAGGATCTCCCTACATTAGATGGGTCTATAGGCATGTTTTTTGGATTAAATAAAAGTATATATTAATTTATTTTTTTCATGTAATATGGGTTGTTCAAGTTCTTTCCCTACTTTATATCCCTACCATTCAACTCAGAGACACTGTGAAACTTATAGAAGTCATGGACCAAATGGATTTAACAGATTCGTGTGGAACATCTCTCCCTAAAACAAGAACACACATGGTATGCACTCACTGTTATGTGGATATTAGACAAAGAACACAGAATACCCATGATATTATACAGTAAATATCTGCACCGAAGCAGTACCCATACTGTATTCATATCATCATGAATCAGTATGCACAGTTCTCAGTACTGTGCATCTCCTAAAGGAGAATTGCCAACCTCAGATTTAGCAAGGCCTCAACAAGAATTATATCACTGGTAACACCACAATTTGTGGCTTTTAGGCTATATTAGGAGCTGGAGGTCATCCTCCTCATCTCTGTTATTCCCACAGCCTGAGGAAATTAGGGGAGCATGCAGTAACAGCAAGGGTGGAAAACCAGAGACCAGCAAAGGGACTAAGACTGTCTATCAGAATAAAAACCAATCTCTTCTAATATTTGAAATATCTGCCTTTCTAGCCCTTCTAATAAACCTATTTCTCTAATCAGACCTAAAGCCAAAATGCATGGTAGAATGTCTTTAGAATGAAAATACCAGTTGCCACCTTAAGCCTTTGTTTGCAGGGAAGCACTCCCACTGCAGTCTGATTGGAGGATGTTGATTGACCTGCTTGAGAAAAAGAGACCCAGACAATGATAAAGTAGCAATGCAAAGCTTCTTTTGGGGAAGTCCAGATACTTTATTCAGTTGCAAATTGCAAAGCTCTGAGAGTAGCAAGAAAACAGCTTTTCTGGGAGGCTGAGTCCCCAACTAAATTCTATGCAAAAGAGGAATTTTAGTTCTCAGAGTGATACTTATAAGAAGATTCAGGATCTGTGTTCAGCTAACAAATTAATCTCTTGGGCAGCCTTTGTACTCCATCTTCTCATGAAAAAATACAAACCGAGCCCCTTCCCCAGATTATAATCGGATCTGGATCCTTCCATTCCTTAGTTAGTGGGTCCTTTCATTTTATCAATGCATAAGAATTAGTAGTAAATGGATGCCAGTGGTGATCTGCTGCAGACTGACCTTTAATATCAGTTTGCAAAAAATTTAGTTCAAATAAAGTAAAGGCAAGATGTGCCTTTGGTGACCTTGGGGGATATAACTGCCACTGTTTTGTCATAAAAGGCCAATTCTTTAAGGTGTGATGAGCACATTGAACTATTCCATTTGCCATGGGCTTATAAGGAATTCAAGTTTTATATTTGATTCCAAATTCCTTACAGAATGAAATAAAATTTTTACTACAATAGGATGGCCTGTTATCTGTTTTGATATGTTTAGGCAATCTCATTGCATTAAATGCTTGTGGGCAATGACCAATTACGTTTTTAGAAACCTCTCCTTTATGCAGAGAAGCAGAAAAAAGCAAAAAGAAATCCTGAACAAGTATCGATACAAACATGTTCATATTTAAGTTTTCCAAATTCTGCATAATGGGTTATATCCATTTGCCAAATATGATTAGACATAAGGCCTCTAGAATTGACTTATAAACGTGGCACTGGAGATAATGAAATACATTTAGGACATTGCTTTACAATCATTTCGCTTGTTCCTTAGTGATCTTATGTCTTGTGTGTGTGTGTGTGTGTGTGTGTGTGTGTGTGTTTGTGGGTATGTTATTAAAATAAAAGTTAAAAAAAGCTTTGAAATTTTGTAAGAAGAAAAGCTGAGAAAACTGTGCTGAGAAAGCAATCCAATAAGCAGCCTTTCTCCATGTACCCTGCCTATACGCCTACATGTGTCCTGTCTTGATTTCACTCAGTGATGGAGTGCAATGTAGAAATATAATACAAACTAAGCCTTTTTTTCAAAGGGAAGGGAGGAGATGGTTGGTGGGATGGGGATTTGTTGAATGGAAAATGGGAAGGGAGCTATCATTTAAAATGTAAATAAATCCCAAAATTAATGAAAGAAAATATAAGTCCTGTGCAGAAATCCAAAGTGACAACATGAAACTGCTCACCTACAATCTCCTAAGCTCAAATGTGTAGGGCTTGGGCATGCATGACTTCCATCTGTGCCTGCAGGCCACTGAAATCTGCATCAACTATGTGGAGATCTACCCTGACTTCCTGGCACAGATGCTCCCCAAAATGAAGTGGGAAGTGATTGTGCTGGGAGCAGACACCTCAATTTTGGCTGAGGTACTTAAAGATCCAACTGAAAGCTATTAACAGGATGAAACATTTTTGAGGAAGATGTACCCACATGTGGCTTGAGATTGATGTATTGGATGGTACAATGCAATGCTCAGAATCTGGACATCTTTTCCCTATAAGCTGCAGGATCCCCAATATGGTGTTGAATAATGAGGATACAGAGATATAAACTTGTTAGCCACCACACTGTGAGGTGGGAGTGGGTGCACAGGTGAAGGAACACCCTCGTGGAAGAAGGAAGACAGGGGATGTGATAGGGGGTTTCTGGAGGAGTGGGAAACTGGGAAAGAATACAACATTTGAAATGTAAGTTAAAATATATGTAATTAAAAAAAAAGACCAACCATATAATTCAAAGTGAGGGGCTCATCGCTGCCACCGAATATGTAGCAAATGATGACCTAGTTGGACACAGTGAGAAGAGGGGATCCTGGTTCTGAGAGACTCTATACCCCAGTGTAATGGAATGGCAGAACAGGGAAGCAGGAGTGCTTAGGTTGGTCAGTAGGGGGAGGAGGGGCATGTTAATGGGTTTTTAGAGGGGAAAACATGAAATGGGATAACATTTAAAATGTAAATATAGAAAGTATCTAATAAAATAAAATAGTAAAATAAACAACCTTGGGAACAATAAGTTAATAGCAGAATAAAAAAAAATCATAGAAGCTGGGTGTGGTGTTGCAAGCCTTTATTCCCTTGACTTGGTAGGTAGAGGCAGGCAAATTTATGAGTTCAAGGCCAACCAGGTCTTCAGAATGAGTTCTACAACAGCCAGGCCTACACAGAGAAAACCTGCCTCGAAAAAAATAAAAAAAAATAAAATAGAAAGAAATTAAGAAAGAAAGAAAGAAAGAAAGAAAGAAAGAAAGAAAGAAAGAAAGAAAGAAAGAAAGAAAGAAAGAAAGAAAGGAAGGAAGGAAGGAAGGAAGGAAGGAAGGAAGGAAGGAAGGAAGGAAGGAAGGAAGGAAGGAAGGAAGGAAGAAAGAGCAAAGCACCAAAGCACTCATGTGCATGCAGAATAGCACTGGTTCCAAAGACAGCCCTGTCCAAATGATACAACAGCACATGTTTTCACAAAATGGATTCTGAACATGTCCTCAGATTGGTCCTTTGACTATACTATCTAGGTTATTCCCCTCATGGTCACAAGAAACAAAAGGAAGCAAGATAATAGTCTGAAGCCGATGTCAGACTGAAGCCAAGACAAGCCTATGACTCCATCATGTTTTCTGTTTTCAAGCATCCAGAGAGTGGTTCTCAACCTTTCTAATGCTACAGTTCCTTCATATATATTCTTCCTCATGCTTGGTGAGCCCCTACATAAAATTATTTTTTCCTACTTCATAACTGTATTTTCCTACTGTTATAAATCCTAACATACATACCTGACATAAAGATAGTCTTAGACAACTCCGATGAAAGTGTCACAAGGACTTACAACTTGTAGGTTGCATTTCACAGTGCCAGGCAATACTAGTAAGACTAGACAGCTCCTTGATATTTACACTTTCTGTCTTCCAGAACTGTACTAGGATAGATGTGGTCTATTTTAGTTGTTTAATCATGTGATCATCTGTAAAACTACTTGGAAACACATACCCAAGTGGATTATGGAGTCTATTTTTCCTGTCTTGGAATCTTGCCAGTGATGAGTCAGCTCTAATGAAATAGATGAGAAAGGTTACTGGATGAATTCCTACTCAAAGTCATTGGAAACAACAGCAAATCTGTTTTGTCCGCATGGAGAATGGATGAGGATTTGTGCTCCATTATAAAGGTCAATAAATTGACTAATTTGATTCCTGCCTGTATATTTTTGTGTGCTTTGTACTTTTTTCTGCTTTGTGTTGTGTTCTGTGTTCTTGATTATTAACTCTAGGGTCCTTATCATACTTGCAAAATGAAACTTTTCTAAGTTGGAAAAGCTTTCATTTTTGTCCTCTGTATACAATATGATTCTTTAAAAAATCAGTTTTTGATTCCTTTGTACTAATAGTAAGATCAAAATTTCTGGGAAGACACTTTTCATTGAAAATACAGCTTTTCATTCAATAGATGCAGATTAATGTCCCCCCAAATCCTTCTACAACCTCTCCACTTCTTGACCCACCCAAATTCACACTTTTTCTTTCTCCCTTTATTAAAATACAAACAGGCATCTAAATAATAATGATACTATTAATGATACTAATAACAATAATAATGAAGATTAAGATACAAAATAAACAAATGAACCAGAACAGAACAAAGCAAACATAATAAAAAAGAGGCAAAGAAAAAGAACAAGAAATATACATGTAGACACAGAGACATATATGTTCACAAACACTCAGATATCCCATAAAAACAAACAAACAAACAAAAAAAAAAAAACAAAGGACCCTTAAGGTATTCTTTAAAGAACCATGACAATACCTTATTATATAAAGGAACTCCAAGATTGTTATCCAGTTCGATTTAGATTTGCCAGGCAATGCTGAACTAGAGACTTAGATTTAAGCATGGTTTGCATACCCTAGTGGAAATTCGAATGTTTTCCTTTCCAAGCTACAAACTAGAAATAACTTCTGAGATAAAGATAGTGGCATGCATGCCCTTCCCTCTCATTGCTTGGGCTCTTTCTATCTCAGACCTTGCAGGCGCTGTGCATACAGATACTGCTACAGACACTTTTAGTTCAATGCAACTGATATTAGAAGGCCTTGGGTGAGAGTTTTAACCACTTCGACCTATGGGAGTGATAGGATGGTAAGAAATATCAATGGCTCATTTAAACTTTGATTGCTTCATTTTCTATACTCATGCTGGTTTGCAGCATGACCACCTTCATAGTCTCTGTGAGTTTTGACATGATGAATGAACAGGCAATCTTCAGAGGATGTAAAGAATTAAAGCTCAAGGAATGTATGAGGTGGCCCACTAGCCACTCAAGTAAGGTTACTAGCCACTCAAGACTGCGTGCCTGAACTTCATCTCTGAAATAATATACATGGTAGAAGAAGAGGATTGGCTCTTCCACACTGTCCTGCAATCTCTACACATGTGCAGTGGTTTGTGAACAGTTACACACATCTGTACTTAATCAAACACATGTACCCATAATGTAAGTACATTAAAATGTATAAAATCATATAAAAACAAGCAGACCTCCTACTGGAAGTTTCAGAGAGACTACATTTATAGGATTTGGAGCTTGTTTGTTTCCTACAAACCTCCCATGCAGATGGGAGGTTTTACATCTACTTTCCCACGAGTAAGTCTTCGCTTGAAGCACTTGCCTGGGATTCCTGTAGAGTTGGTTTTTCTCACCACATATGAAGAAACCTCTGTGTATTCTGAGTGCCCTAGATGCTGCTGAATTGAAAAATGCACATTTAACACAAACTTCCCACAATTGCTGAAGGCAGGCCCTCCTTTCTTTCTTTTACTGTAGAAGTATCTTTTCCATTTTCTAAACAACAGACAGTAGTAGTTTCCTTCCTAATACAAATGTCTCTGGTTTAGATAAATAGTTTTATTAGCTTCAAATCAGACAATACCATGAAAGTTCATTTTCAGAAGGGTTAAGTGGAATTGAATTTGTGTTGTGTATTACTAACTGAGAGGCCAATTTATAACCACAGAGCACTTTGAGGTGAGTGGAAAAAAATTTTTACAATTATAAAATGCATAAAATTCCTTACCAAATTTTTATCAAACTTGCTTTATATGTAAGATCAACCAAAAATTAACAGACAACTACCAAACAGTTAAAGCATACAACATGCCAATAAATTAAAAGAAAGTGCTTATTTAGAAGTGGGAAAAGATAAGCTTTTATGGAATCTGCTTAATTGTATAAGAAAAAGAAACATCACTTTTCTTCACATGCTCAGAATTTAAGAGGGGGAAACGATCCATGCGATAATCCAGTTCTGTGTACACAAATTTAAGCAAGATCCTCATAATTAATGTGTGAGTACACAAGGCCTGACTCAAATTCTATCATAGATGCTAAAGTCCTGTCACTGCAGGCTCATCAGTCTCACTGTATTTATTATTATTATTATTATTATTATTATTAATTGTTATCATTATTATTATTTGTTGTTAATATTATTATTAATTATTAATTGCTGTTGGTTTTTTTGTTGTAATTAAATAATTTAAATTTAAAATTTATTAAATTTCAGTAGGTGATATTCAAGAAATGTATAAAACTTTTCATATTGACCAGGGAGAAATGACTCTGCACTAAAAAACTAGATCTCATTACCCATATTATTATCTGGTAACAGTGTGCACAAGCAGACCTGAGACCTAACAAAGTTGTCCTTTAGTTCCTCATTTTGCTCACATCAGCATCTGTAAACCATTGTCAAGTTCAGAGGCTAAGAATCTGCATAGTATGTTTCACAGACCAAGTCCTCATCAATGACAGAAACTGTGGCTATGTACTGTGTTTATACTTTATTCCTCACAATGAAGGAACAGCTGAAAGAAAGAAACTGTTGCTCTAAAGGACTTACCAAGAAACTTCCCTGGACAATATTGGTATGAATTAGTACAATTTGACTAAAAGAACTCTTTGTCCACCAGGCTTGGAAGATGTATAAAATGTAAAAATATTAAAGAGAAAAATGTAAAGCTGTACTTGTAAAATAGTTAACAAAACACTCATGGAAGGAGTTACAGAAACAAAATTTGGAGCTGTGACAAAAAGATGGAGCATCTAGTGATTGCCATATCCAGGGATACATCCCATAATCAGCTTCCAAACGCTGACACCACTGCATATACTAGCAAGATTTTGCTGAAAGGACCCAGATATAGCTGTCTCTTGTGAGACTATGCCGAGGCCTAGCAAACACAGAAGTGGATGCTCACAGTTACCTATTGGAATGGGTCACACGGCCCCCAATGCAGGAGCTAGAGAAAGTACCCAAGGAGCTAAAGGGAACTGCAACCCTATAGGTGGAACAACAATATGAAATAACCAGTACCCCAGAGCTCTTGTCTCTAGCTGCATATGTATCAAAAGATGGCCTAGTGAGCCATCACTGGAAAGAGAGGCCCTTTGGACTTGCAAACTTTATATGCTCCAGTACAGGGAAACGCCAGGGCCAAAAAGGGGGAGTGGGTGGGTAGGGGATTGGGGGGATGGGTATGGGTGACTTTTGGGATAGCATTGGAAATGTAAACGAGGAAAATACCTAATTAAAAAAAAGAGAGATAAAAAAGAGTTTATGGTTAATGAGGGTACATTTTTGTTAAGATTTGTTCACATAGCCTGTCTTTCACTTAACTCTATTTCCATAACCAATGGGATGAAATTCTGCCAGGCCTGTCTATCATCAATATGAGTGGATGTGCAACTACAATAGCCAAAACTAGGAGTTATCATGGAAGATCTCTTTTCTGAAGAAAAATTGAGGAAGAGTGGATTGGGGTAGCAAGAGTGGAGGAGAAGTCAGGGAGCAGAGAAGAGAAGGAATACTAGTTTTGGGATGTTGATTGATTAACTAATTTAAAAAATCAGCTCCAGGACAGATTATTTTCTGGTGTTAGAGAAAACTCATCTCAACAATTATTATTAAGGAGAATTTTATTCTCTGTGATCCTAGAGTGAATTCGTATTGGTGTGTGTGTCTGTGTCGGTGTGTCTCAGTGTGTGAACCTACCATGTTTCTTAAAGTAGCTAGCACAAAATAATTTGTCTTTCATGAACTCACAAGCCAGGATTCACTTCTCTGACTACATGGCCATCTTAAGAAGAATCCTCCTGGCCAAGCAGTTGTTATTTCAACATAAACCTGGGATTCAATCTACCCTGCTTCTAATTGGGACCAAAAGTATAAGCCACATGTGTTTCTCTGCCAGACTACTAGTGGATGAGACCCTCGAGTATCCCAGATGCATACCATGTTGGAGAGGGTACATAAGCTCCCATGCACTGACCTTATCAATAAATTAAATGCTCAAACTTTTCTATAGAGAAAACTGCTATACTCATTTAAAATTAAGAAATCACAAGTTGTACATCCCTTTAGGCACAGGAGTAGTATGTAATCATTTAAAAATTCCAGTGTGTGTAATAAAAGCCAAAATAATCAAAGTCACTTTACTGCTCTCTTTTACTTCCACAGAGATGGATAACTAGTATGGACAGTGAGATCTGTAAGTGGACTTCAAATGCTTACAAGTTTCTTAGGTTTGTGTTGGCTTTCAGGTCTTCTTGTGTTCCCCAAGCTTCCTTGAAAATAGACAATGTCAAGGGAGAAACTGAGGTGACAACTACCATGCTTACACTGAAGGAAGACACAGTCTTATCATCTTGTTCATAAATTTACCTGAATCTTTGTTTTGGTATTCTATGATGGTCAACATTATAGCCACTGAAACTATGCCATGAATATTAATTCTTTCTGATTTCAAGGGCCCTAATAGCATTTTACATCTCTTCTGAGAAAAGTGTGCATAGTCCATGGTACCTGAAACCAGAGGATAGTGTCTAAGAAAACATTGCTATGGACACAGATGTCAAACAAAAACATAGGTATGGATACAAATGTCAAACAAATACTCATTTCTTTTATTACTAATACAAAAAAATGTGTGGATAATACAGATAATGAAAGACAGTGGGAAACAACGTAGAATTCTATTGTATCTTTTTTTTTATGATATGAAACATAACTCTCCCAAATTTTCTAGATTTTAAACCTTCTTTACCTTCTGTCCCTGCAATATGCTAATTTTCCTTAGCTTGGCAATTCTGTCTGAGTTTTCTGACTAAGTACATTCTGGTGTCTGAGAAGCCTTGATCATCTGGTAAACATTTTCTCACACAGGTTACATGTATAGGGATGGTCAGCAATGTGGGTCAGCTGGTGCTTAATGAGGTGACATTTTTGAAGGAATGGTCTCCCACATTCAATACAGTTAAACAGGATTCTCTCCTGTATAAAATCATTGATGTTTAACTAAATTTGTATTATGATTAAAGGTTTTCTGGCACCAGGAACACTGATGTAGTTTTATTTCTTAGTGAGTCAGATAATGTATTTTAAAATCTGAACGGTGTTTTTCTGTGTGTGAGGGTGCATGTGTGTGTGTGTGTGTGTGTGTGTGTGTGTGTGTGTGTGTGTGTGTGATATGTATTCAGAATCCAAAGAGACCAGAAGACTTAGAGACACAAGTAGGTTTTTATTCTTGTTTTTTTTGTTCTTTTGTTTTGTTTTGTTTTGTTTTCTAGACAAAGTTTGTTTGTTTACCCCTGGCTTTCCAAAAACTCACTCTGTAGACCAAGGTGGCCTCAAACTCAGAAATTCGCCTGCCTATGCCCCCACCCCCCAAATGCTGGGATTGAAGACCTGTTCCCACACTGCCTGACATTAGACAGTTTTTTTGTTAAACTATATTTGGTGCTATAAACAGAACGGGAAGTTTAACATGTACTGTTTAAGAATTGAGCCATCTCTTTCTTCACAATGCAAAGAATAACAAGAATGAATAAAGTAGAAAAATATTGTATAATAGATATGAGGGCTTATCTATAATTTTTTAAGAGTTAAATAATAACAACAAATGTCAAACAGCTCAATCTGGACATATGTATACAAATTGCCAAGTAACTTTTAACAAAACACACAAGCAATTCAATGAGGGAAGGCTATAAATGTCAATAAATGATGGGGAGCCAATTGGACAATGTGATGAGTGTTCTTGGGTTTGAACTTTACTGCATCAAGAATTAACTAAAATCCAACTGACAGGGCAAGACGTTAATGGACTTTTTTCTTAATAATTTGAAATGGCAAGATCCATTTTGAATCTGAATCTTTCAAGTGGGAAAAGTCACCTTAAACCTGGCACACACTTATATAAATGTTCTGCAACCTATATGAAAGACATGGAAGAAGAAAGTTTGTTTTCTTTGCCTGTTTGCCCTCATTGGGAAGCCCATTCCTTCACTGTCAATATAGGCCATTTTCAGTATTCCATAATACACTGGAGACTACCTGAGACAATCCACCTCATTGACTGAATAACTATGAGGTTCTTAGAATATCAGTTGGTAGACAGCTATTGTTGGATCACACCCTGTAATTCACTTTAAAGTATATTTAAACTACATTTAAAGTATATTATATAACAAAATATTATAAATGATAAAATATATTACATATAAAATAAATTATATATAATATATACACCATAGTTTTATAAAATTATGCATATATATAATTTGTGCTGTATGTTTTGTTTCACCCGAGAGCAGTGACACATAATAGGTAAAAGAGTCAGCCTCACACTCAATCTTAACTTTATACTGTATGTAAAATAATTCACAAGGGCATGTAAAAATAAAATAAAAAATTTAGGAAAATTGGAGTATATGTATGATTAAGAGAGTTAAGAGTTCTAGATTTCATGGAAGAAATATTCACTCTAAGAGAAATAATTGATCCTTACTAAAATTAAGAACTTTCACACTGAGCAGGATGGTGGTGGTGCATGTTTTAAACCCAGAACTTGGGAGACAAAGGCAGGTGAGTTTGTAGTAAACCTGCTGTACAGATTGATCTTGAGGACAGCCAGGGTTATGCAGAAAAATTGTATGTTAAAAAAACAAAGAAAACAAACAACCCCAAAACAAAAAATAACATAGAAAATATATTTTTTTCTGTAGCAGTTCCTGATTCAACAGCGAAGAAGCAATCTAAATAAATTATAACCCAAAAGGCAATATATCCCAGAGTATATATTTCACCGTTACAGTCCAGGTTACACAATGTATACACAAAGGAAAGGAGTTATAGTTAACCAGTTAAACTAGTCAGGTGGTTAGCTTGTAGATGGCCAGCATTACAACACTGTAGAGTGTCTTCTTCGATGGGTTAGCATAGCCCATTCTTCCTCAGATAAATACATTTGTATATCGTCAAATATTAACATTCCTGAAGAAGAGAAAGGACTTGAATTTAATACTGAGGCAGAAGCAGTTGTTGTACCTGTCTGTGAATCATGGCAGGCTGCATGCTGAGGAAATTATCAGTAACGAATTTAGGTGGAGAAACTGGGATAACCAGAGGTAGGCAAGTGGACCAGATAATTGGTTGTAAAATATCCAGTTTCCACTCTGCTCCTGACAAGTCTCATCGCCTGGAGATCAGTAAGGTTGAATGTACCAGAGAACACTAGTGGTCTTAGCAGCAGGAAAAATCTAAAATGAGACTGCCTGAATTCAAAAGGGAAATGTTAAAATAAAATAAAACAATAACAACAAGCAATCTGACTTTCTCCAGCCCCTCTATGGTCCAGTAGCCTCCATGCCTATTTAACACCAACAAACCACTAGTAAACACTAGTGTTGGGCAGATTTGTGTGTTGCTATAAAGCTGCCTTGATCATTTGCTTTCTTGGGTGTTATCCTTCATTAAGTTATTTCTCTCTTTTCCTTCTCTGTAAAATATATAAGACTAAACTTAAAAGCATTTTCTGAAGTGATACATGAGTCCCACCCTCTCTATATAAGATCTGGTTACCATGAGTCAGCCAAAAAAACTCTGCCTGACATTCTTAGGTTGGATTCTGAAAGAGGTGGTTTCTGTTGTCACTGGGGTGTCACTTAGTTCCCCATTCACTAGCAGCACCTAGAACATGGCACTAGGGTACAAAGGCCAGTGGAAGTCCTCCTCTCTCAACTCATGGATGTATTTTCATAAAAAAGATATTAATCCCAGCATCTATTCCACCTCTAGAGAACATGAATGCCAGCCTAGGCTCCTATACCTAACAAAACTCTCAATCACCATAGACGGAGAAAACAATATATACAACGACAAAGCCAATTTTACACATAATCTTTCCTTAAATCCAGCCCTACAAAGAATAATAGGTGGAAAACAACAACACAAGGAGTGAAACTACACCATAGAAGAAACAAGAAAGTAATCTTACAACAAATCCACAAAAACATGCTTCCACCTCTAAGAATAAAACTAATAGGAAGTAACAATCACTTTACCTTAATATCTATTAATATGAAAATTAATATTACCATCATAACCTAATTGAATGAAATTCAAAAATATGAGGAATTAGAAATTGTCCGTTTTTCATTATGTTGTTCCTAATTTGGTAAATAGGATTAATAAGTCCAATATTGTATAATCCATATAGTCTTTCTTCTTGTTTGTACATAACACTGTATTGCTGTGTGCCACATAATGGTCTTGAAAACATGCTTCCCCTATCTCAGCCTCTGTATTAGTAGGATTGTTTATTTGATATTTTTACACTATACTATGGTTTTCAGAACAGCTTAAATTTTTCAAAACTCTTTATAAACCAAAATAAATGTAGACAATTAATTTGGGGGTGGCTTATAAGAGAACAGCAAAGAGTGAGACTAAAGGCTTTGCTTGATATTTATTATTATTGTATAAATTCTGAAGAGGACTTTATAAGTTACTATTATTCTGACATGAATGCTTTTGAAAATCATCACATCCAATGAAACTGAATTCTATCATCAACTAACTTCTGTGACACTCTCCAAGCAGAACAATTCTTCATTGAAACAGTTGATCAATGACTTCATGGATAGACCATCTTAATAAACACCCATTCCTTAAGTGAATGTACCCTGTTACCTGTGGCCTGAGAATGACCACAATCACTCAAATCAAATAGCTTTGAACATAGCAGGAAATTAGTATCCAAAAATCATGCCTACAGTTCATTCCTTGCCACAGCAGATATGTCAACTCTACCCTTAGTACTATGGATGTAAAATACTTTGGTGATGTGAGGGACATTCAAGTACAGCCTTATTACAATGAAATCCAGTGTCCATAAATTGTTCTTCTTTTTTTCTTTTTTTTTGTATCACAGTAAGCCAAGATTATTTTTTAATTTTACAATTATTATATACTTTCTTCGTTTACATTCCAAAAGTCCTCTCCCGCCTCCCCCCTTACCTCTCCTTGATCCCCAACATACCTACTCCCACCTCCAGGCCTTAGCAGTACCCTGAGCTGAGGCATATAACCTTCACAAAACCATAGGCCTCTCCCCCCACAGATGGCCTACCAGGCCATCTCCTGCTACACATTCAAGTAGAGACATGAGCTCTAGAGGTACTAGTTAGTTAATATTGTTGTTCTTATTTAGGTTTTCAAACCATCTCAGTTCCTAGGGTACTTTCTCTAGCTCCTCCATTGGGAGTCCTGTGTTCCATCCAATAGATGATTGTGAGCATCCACTCTGTATTTGCCAGTCACTGGACTATCCTCACACAAGACAACTTCAGGGTCCTGTTAGCATAATCTGTAAGTCAAGAATTTTAAGATCTACTAAAAAGAAAACAAACAAACAAACAAACAAACAAACAACAAACAAACCAAAAGACTATTTATGTTCACCAAAAAAACTAATAGTGATATATTATTTTAATATATCATACAGTTAATATATTTGGAGTTATTTAAAATTTAAGGAAAAAAAGTATTTTCAGTATTGCTGCAGACAAATATATAAATAAGACTATTCAATTGATTGTTGTTTCTATCAAACAACATTTTTAATATTCATTTTTATTGTTACAATATTTTATAAATATTAAGGAACATGATAAAAAATGGAAGGTTTGATAGGGTTTGAGTGGGCATCAGCTGGAGGAGTTGGGGTACAAAATAAAAAGAAGAATGTGATGTAAGTCTGTTTACTCAAAATATGTTTTTAGATGTTAACAAATTCAGATAAATTGAAATTATGTATATTTTCTTATCATAATGCAATAAAAATTAAATCAAAACATATTTCTAGAACTGGTGGGATTGCTCAGCAGTTATGAGAATGAGCTATTATTTTATAGTTCCTGAGTTCTATTCCCAGCAACAACATGGTTGCTTACTACCATATATAAAGTGATCTGATGTCCCCTTCTTTCATGAAGGTGAACCCACAAAAAGAGTACTCATACATTTTAAAAATGATAGACTTAAACACATTAAAATGTTTCTATTATTATTATTATTATTATTATTATTATTATTATTATTATTATTAAAGTTTCTAACTACTTCCTTTCATTTCTTTCCACCAAACCAGCCTTGGAAATCTAATGCACAAGTAGGAAAACACTGGAAGTAAATGGGCGGAATGCTCTTGGATACATGAAATACACACTAGACTAGTTGAAAAAAATGGAAAAACTAGCTGTTAAGGGCAACTGTTGGTTGGGCAGTGGTGGTTCATGCCTTCAATCACAGCACTTGGGAGGCAGAGGACAAGGATTTTTGAGTTCAAAGTCAGCCTGGTGTAAGTTCCAGGACAGACAGTGCTACACTGAGAAACCCTGTCTTGAAATTTAATAATAATAATAATAATAATAATAATAATAATAATAATAATAATAATAATAGAAACAAAAAAGAAAAGAAAAGCACCTATTCTCTGCAGAGGACCAGGCACAAAGCACCCACATTGTGGCTCATAACATATGCACAATCACAGTTTCAGAGAAACAGTGCGCTCTTGTGGCCTCTGTAGGCAACAGAGGCATAAGTGAGAGAGAGGGGCTGCTCAGCCTAGCACATAAGTGAGAGAGGGGACCTGGGCAGCCTAGCATATAAGTGAGAGAGAGGCCCTGCCCAGCCTAGCACATAAGTGAGAAAGAGGGCCTGCAAGGACTAACATCTAAGTGAGAGAGAGGTCCTGGGAAGCCTAGCACATAGGAGAGAGAAGGGCCCTGGGCAGTCTAGCACATAAGAGAGAGAGAGAGGACATGTGAAGCCTAGCACCTGAGAGAGGGAGAGAGAGAGAGAGAGAGAGAGAGAGAGAGAGAGAGAGAGAGAGAGAGAGAGAGAGAGAGAGAGAGAGAGAGAGAGAGGACCTGCCCAACCTAACGCCTAAGTGAGAGAGAGGGCCTGAGCGGCCAAGCACATAGGTGAGAGTGAGAGGGCCTGCACTGCCTAGCACACTCTTCTATCAAGCTGAGGACTAGGAAAGTAGAGAAAGGAGAGTACCAGAGGTTGTAGGAAATCTGCATGCTCCCTTCTGAACTCTTAGGGCAGCATAGACTCTTCTGGTGTGCATGTGTACATGCAGAAGTCCACATTATTAAATGTTTATGCACATAAATATATAAAAAACCAAAAATGCTTACAAGAGCCTCTACAGCTGAAATTAAGTAGAGCCATTTGCTGTATTTCATATGTTACATATTTGTTCTGGATTTTCAAGTTTGTAAGTACTTGTCAACCAACAAACTGGAAATCATTTGTCTTAAAGCCATTAGATTATTCCCACCTTCTAAAATCTCCCTTCAAAGTACTTGGTATTCCGTGAACGCATGCGCAGGGTGTATTCAGCCAATCAGCACAGTCCTTTGGTGAGACCTGTTTGCTCCAGCTGGCATCACAGAGGATCCTCTGAGGCTTCTGTCCTGGTCTGGCCCCTGACAACGGTTTTTGTTTTTTTTTTGTTTTTTTTTTTTTTTTTTTTTTGCCATTGAGGAGCTAAGCACAGAAGGCTGCGGTTGGGAAGGTGTTCTCCTCTTAGATGAGCTGTAAGTGATAGTCTGCCCTGATCAGGGATGTTGGACAGTTAATCGAGGTGTGACAGGGTGGAGAATCTCAGTCCCAGGAGGCCACTATGTGAGGAAAAGCCTCCTGATCGCCATTTTCTGTGGAATCTGAGGGTGAATGGAAGGTGGAGGACCGTATTCATGGAAGAGGATCGAACAGGTCAGGGCCATAGAGAATTGGGAACCCTTGGAAGAGAAAAGCTTGGGGCCTGTGGATAGGATCAGAGAAACAGCTGCAGGACTGTGGGTCAGGGAACAGGGAGCCATTGGTGAGATGCCTTGGCGATTGTCCTGTGTGATGTTCAGGATCCCTTAGAAACACACTGAGGATTCCTCCCTCCTCATTGTCTTCTCTATGGTGTGTTCCTTTGGTATAGACTGTATGAACATTGCAGACAGTAGAATGGCATAGGAAGATGAATGAAAAGAAGAAGAGGAGATATTGTAAGAGATTCATAAGTCATTGGGGATGGATTCTGACCACAGATCTTTCTGTCTGTCTCCCATGTATTGGGATTAAAGACTTGCACCACCAAGTTCAGCTTTTTCTCTCAGTTTAGTTTCTGTAGGATGGGATCTATCTTTGTAGTTTCAGCTGGCCCGGCTTGGCCTGGCTTTGAACTTAGAATCTTCAGATGTTTGAAATCCTCGGCTTCCCCAAATCCCTAATTTCTCCAATATAAGGTCTTTCTGTGTTGGTGGTGGTGGTAGTTCATGTTTTTTTTTTTTGTAGACTTAGTGGTGGATCTTTTTCATATGAATATACAGTTACCATGTTCTTTATCTTTCTGGATAGAACTGTGAGTTTACGTTAGATAGAGATAAACTGGTAAACAGAATTGCTGATGTTTTGTTTAAAAATATTATGTGGGAGATAGGACCAAATTCTGATGCCTCAAAGGTCAAAGGATGTTGCTCATCATTTTTTTTGGGAGGAGGGGAGGACTCATATGTTGAAGGTTGGCCAGTTTTTGTCTCTTTTTAAACTGAGAAATGGCAGATTGATAACTTAGGTCCTAAAAGAGGTTTTTAAAGAAGTGAGTTAAAGAAGTTTTAAAACAAGTTGTGAGGGAGAGGGACATGATAAATGGGATACACAGAGGAAATGGTACGGGTAAGGGTATATATATACGCACCACCATATTGAATATGTACACAGAAATCTCTGATAAAGGCAATTGATTAAAAATATACATGTTAAGTAAAAAAAGAAATGATCTTTCATTGAGCTGAAATAATTATTTGATTTTTTGTTATTTTTAATTATTTAAATGATAATTTTTAATCAGGTAACTAAGTTCTTTTTTTTTCCTTTTTATTTTTATTGTTTTTTTTTTTTTTTAACCTAGAAGACTACTGAGTTCTTATGAGAAGAATGGCTCTTAAGAAATTGAAGGTGATACCAAAGGAAGGTTACTTATTACTATTGGACTTTGATGATGAGGATGATGACATAAAAGTTTCAGAGGAGGCTCTTTCGGAAGGTATAGCATTTCCAGTATTAATTGTGTCCTGCAGTTCATTAGACTTTACCTAGTCACCTGAAATGGAAGAAGTCTTTGTTAAGAGTTTACATATACTTCATTTCTAGTTTTACCTATATCTCTCTATTCCTATATACAAGGTTTTGCAGCACATAAACCTACTCTTGGAACTATATCAGCATATGTTGAGAGAGAAGAACTTTCTTGATTTCGCCTCAAGAAAAGACATGAACATTTTTCGTATAATATGTTTGCCAAACATGAATTTATTTCATAAAACTTGCAAATAAATTATTTCCTTTCTTTTTCTATTATATATTTTCCTTATTTACATTTCAAATATTATCACCGTTTCTAGTTTCCACTCCAAAAAATCTCCTGTCCTCTCCCCTCTCCCCCATCTCCCCAACACACCATCTACCAATTCCTAACCCAGGTATTCCCCCATACTGGGGCATAGGATCTTTACAGGAAAAAGTGTCTCTCCTCCCATTGATGCCTGACTAGTCCATCCTCTGCTACATATGAAGCTGGAGTCATATGTCCCATTATTTGTTTTCATTTATTGGTGGTTTAATCCCATGGAATTGTGGGGTACTTGTTAGTTCATGTTGTTTTTTCTTCTAGGGGCCTGCAAACTCCTTAAGCTCCTTAGGTATTTTCTCCAGATCCATAATTGGGGACCCTGTGCTAAGTCCAAAGGATGTCTGTGAACATCCACTTTTTTATTTGTCAGGCATTAGCAGATCCTCTCAGGAGACAACTATATCATTCTCCTGCACCCAAGCCCTTGTTGGCATCTTCAGTAGTGTCTGGATTTGGTGGTTGTTTATGGGATGGATCCCCAAGTGAGGCAGTCTCTGTATTCTTTTATTCTCAGCTCCAATCTTTGTCTCTGTAACTCCTTCCATGATTATTTTGTTCCCCATTCTAAGAAGGAACAGCATATCCACACTTTGGTCTTCCTTCTTCAGTTTCATGGGTTTTGCACATTTTACCTTGGTTATTCTGAGCTTCAGGGATAATATATACTCATCAATGTGTGAATATCATGTGTGTTTTTTCTGATCAGGTTAACTCTCTTAGGAAGATATCATCCAGATCCATCCATTTGTTTAAAAATTTCATGAATTCATTGTTTTTAATAGCTGTGTAGTAATTCATTAAGTAAATGTACCATATTTTCTATATACATTCCTCTAAAGAGAGTCATCTGGGTTCATTTCGGCTTCTTGTTATTATACATAAGGCTGCTATGGACAAAGTGAAGCATGTTTCCTTATTACAAGTTTGAACTTCTGGGTATAACCTTATCAATTTTATGAGGTCCCATTTGTCCATTTTTAATCTTATAGCACAAGACATTGGTGGTATTTTTTTTCAAGAATATTCCCCCTTTGCCCATGTATTCCAGGCTATTTCCCACTTTCTCCTCTATAAGTTTCAGTGTCTCTGTTTTATGTGCAGTCCCTTGATCGACTTAGACTTGAGCATTGCACAGGGGTTGAGAATAGATCAGTTTACATTCTACTACATGCTAACTGCTAATTGAACCAACACCATTTGTTGAAAATGCTGTCTCCTTTCCACTAGATAGTTTTAGCTCCTTTGTCAAAGATCAAGTGACTATAGGTGTGTGGGTTTATTTCTCTGACTTCAGTTCTATTTCATTTATCTACCTGTCTACCACTATACCTGTACCATGTAGTTTTTATCACAATTGCTTTGTAGTGCAGCTTGAGGTCAGGCATGGTGATTCCACAAGAGGTTCTTTTATTGTTGGGGAATAGTTTTTCCTATACTAGTTTTTTTTTTTTTTTTTTTTGGTTTTTGTTTGTTTGTTTGTTTGTTTTCAAATTCCAGGAGAATTTGTAAATTGCCCTTTCTAACTCAATAAAGAATTGAGTTGGAATTTTGATGGGGATTGTATTGAATCTATAAACTACTTTTGGCAGAACAGCCATTGTTACTATGTTAATCCTTCCAATCCATGAGCATGGGAGTTCTTTCCATGTTCTGAGATCTTGTTTCATTTCTTTCTTCAGAGACATGAAGTTTTTATCATATATATCTTTCACTTTCTAATTTACAGTCACACCAAGCTATTTTATATTATTTGTGAGTATTGTGAAGGGTGATTTTTCCCTAATTTCTTTCTCATCCTCTTTTTCCTTTGAGTAGAGGAAGGCCACTGATATGTTTGAGTTAATTTTATATTCACTTACTGCACTGAAGTCATATATAAGGTTTACGATTTCTCTGGTGCATTTTTGGGTCACTGATACATGCTATCATATCATATATTCTGGAAATAGTGATATTTTGACTTCTTCCTTTCCAATTTGTATTCATTTGTTTTCCTTTTGTTGTCTAATTGCTCTGGTTAGGACTTCAACTACTATATTCAATAGGTATGAAGAAAGTGGGCAGCCTTGTCTAGTCCCTGATTTTAATGGGATTGTTTCATTTAGTTTAATGTTTCCTACTGGTTTGCTGTCTTTTTTTTTTTTTAATGTCTAGATATGGGCCTTGAATTCCTGACCTTTCCTGGACTTTTATTATGAATGGGTGTTGTATTTTGTCAAATGCTTTCTCAGCATCTAATGAGGTGATCATGTTGTTTTCGTCTTTGAGTTTGTTTCTATAGTGGATTAAGTTGACAGATTTCCATATATTAAACCATCCCTGCATTACAGGGATGAAGCCTACTTGACCATGATGGATGATCGTTTTGATGTATTCTTTTATTTGGTTTGCAGTGATTTTATTGAGTATTTTTGCTTCGATATTCATAAGTGAAAATGGTCTGAAGTTTCCTTTCTTCATTGAGTTTTTGTATGGTTTGAATATAATTGTAATCTGGCTTCATAGAACAAATTCAATAGTGTTCCTTCTCTTTTGATTTTGCATAATAGTTTGAAGAGTTTTGGTATTAGGTCTCCATGTGTAAGACCCCGAAGATGGACCTCCTCTCAAGTCCAGTAAAGTCCCGGGATGAGCTGGCCAGCACCCCAATGACTTGAGAGAAATCCACACCTGATGCAAACTGCAAGAGGTTTTATTATCAGCTAGCTAAGGACAAACTCCATCCACTGTGCAGGGCAGGGGCGTATGACTCTGAGATGTGACAGAAGAGGGTTTTTATTAGCTAGCTGAGGAATTGGGATGAGTTGGGAGGAGAGTTTGTAGGAGTTGGGAAGAGTTGGGAGGAGTGTTCTTCTCTGCCCAGATGTCCTTGGCAAAACTCCAATTTTCGAATCTCTAGCTGTAAGGCTCAGAAACCAAAAGGCTTTTTGGTGGCTGTAGAGAACATAGAGTCTCTTTCTGGCTGTATTTTTATAAATCAGGGAAAACAATCTTGGAGAATGTCCAGGTCCTTTACCTTCCAGGGAGAAACACTCTGAGTTGGGGTCTCACATTTCCCACTCCTTCTAGTACATAGTTCTGATCTTATAAGTTAGAAAATTAAACCTCTGGCCCAGCTGCCAAACAAAGCCAACATGAGGTCACAGCTTTAGGATATGTAAGATTGAGAACCTCAGAAGCCCCTTGAATGAGACAAAAGAGCCTCTTGCCAGTGGGAGGAGGGAGGAAGGGAGGTTCCTGTGCAGTGCCCACTGTGTGTGAGCAGTGCCAGGCCAGTGGGCCATGGCAGGCTGGATGCCAGAACTGGGCACATGCTGGAGGTGTGGCAGCAGGGCTTGTGAGAAGCATCAGGGAGAGTCCTTTTGATCTGAGTTCAAGTTTACCAGAATGGTGGCACCAGACCAGGACAGGTACTCCTGTTTGAAATTTATGTGGCACCAAGATGGTTTCTGGTTCGTATGTTTTTTGTTTTTGTGTTTTTGTTTTAGTTTTTTATTGTGTTTCAACATTTCCAAGGCATCTTTTCTGATCAGTTGTAGGTCCTTCAAGTGAGCTAGTGGGAGTTCTGAAAAAGAAACATGAGGGTCAAACATTCCACCTGCTTCTGTTAAAGGGGGGGGGTGGGTCCCCAGTTGAGGAGTTCGAATGGTGTAAGTTTAAATTTCCCTGTGGTGGTCCATACTCAGAACAAGGTGAAGGGAAAAAGAGCTGCATAATCTTTTCTGCAGGTCTCTAAAACCAATTTAGTCAAGGTTTCTTTTAATGCTCTATTCATCCACTCTACCTGTCCTGAAGTCTGGCATATATAAGAACAATGTATCTTCCAATGGATCCCCCATTGTCTGGCTAACCCTTGGCTTACCTGGGCAATGAAGGAGGGGCCATTGTCTGACGAAAGTACCTTAGGGATGCCAAATCTTAGGAAATTTTCCTCTAATATCTTCTTTGCCATGGCAAGGGTGTTCTTGTTCTTAGTGGGGAAGGCTTCGACCAAGCCTGAAAAGGTGTTTACAAAAAACAAATAGATGTTTATTACTGTACTTGGCTGGTTTAACTTCAGTAAAATCTACTTTTCTGTATGCTCTTGGTCAGTCAACTCTTATCCACTTTCTGGGGGGTGTTCTTGTGGTGCCCAGCATTGGTGAGGGCACATGCTTGGCATTCATTAACAATCTCATGGGCAACATCTGGCAATCTTATAACATAGCAGTTTGAGCTCTTAACATTTTCTTTGACCTTCTCATTTTCCAAGTGCATGAGGTGGTGTAGATTGATGCTGTAGATTACCTTTCTCTTGTGGGCAGGACAGAGCAACCATCTTGGGTCTTAGCGACTCCCTGGGTAGTATGCACACATATATCAGGTATTTTGCCTGTTAATTCCTGATCTTCTGGAGTGTAATCAAAGCCTGCATCTTTGAGTTTATAATGGTCTTGACATTTGTCGTGGATATTCCTGGTTGTCAACTTGACAATATTTGGAATGAACTACAATCCGGAATTGGAAGGCTCACCAGTGACCCTTATCTGGAACCTTGGAGATCCTTATCTGGATCTTGGTTTGAAGATCTTGAGCCACAGTGGCTATGGATTCCAGAAGATTGAATCTCTGAGTTTAAGGAACACACCTTTAATCTGGGCTACACCTTTCATCTGGGATTAAAGGTGTGGTGGAACACACCTTTAATCTGGGCTACACCTTCTGCTGGAGACAATATAAGGACATTGGAAGAAGGGAGTCGAGCTCTTGCTCTTGCTCCTTCGCCTGCTTGCTGCGTGAGACTGAGTAACTGCTAGATCCTTGGACTTCCATTCACAGCTGCGACTGAATCATTGTTGGGAATTGGGCTGCCGACTGTAAGTCATCAATAAATTCCTTTACTATCTAGAGACTATCCATAAGTTCTGTGACTCTAGAGAACCCTGACTAATACAACATTCTTTATTTTTTTCTCTTAGGGCAGCCAGGTCAGGCATCAGATTTCCCTTCACTAGGGCCTCATGGACTTTGTGGTGACTATTGCAATGTATGATGTCAAGTTTTTTGCAAAGTGTATGGCTTCTAACAGTCTCAAGGTTTCTTTTTTATTTTTAATATCTTCCCCAGTAGATGTGAGTAGCATCCTTTTTCTAAAGATAGTACCATGCATGTGAGCGGTGGCAAAGGCATACCAGCTGTCTGTTTAGATATTGATGTTCTTTTCTATTGCCAGCTGCAAGGCTTGGATAAGTGTGATTAGCTCTTCTCTCTGGACAGTCATTCCTTCAGAAAAGCTGCTGGCACGGATGGTTTCTTTTCCGTTGACCACTGCTGGCACCACTTTTCTTTTACTTTCAATCAAAAAGCTGATACTATCTGTGTACCAATTGGGGCAGCCTGGCCATGGCTGGTCAGTGACTTCTTTCTTAGTTTTGATTTCTTCTGCCAAGATGTCTATACTCCTTCACTGGTAGGGACATGTCAGCTTCAGGCAGCAAGGTGGAAGGATTAGGGATAGCAGGGGTGAAAACTATACTCTCTCTACACTCTCTCAGTCAGTAAGAGACTCTGATAATGGGTCCTGTGAGCATTAGTCATCCAGCAATCTGGCAGCTGTCTAACAATGCTTTCTAAGGCATGGGGGCAGAATGGGGCTACTACTATAGTTCTTTGAACTAAAGTCAGTTTGTCAGCATCTTTGAGAAGTACTGGCACAGCAGTGGTAGTTTTTAAGCAAGAATGCCATCCACTGGCCACTTGGTCTTTTTTTTTTTTTTTTTTTTACAAGTAGACTACAAGTCTCTTCTATGTCCCCAGAGCTTAGGTCAGGACCTATCTCACTATTTCTGCTCTTTTATCTAAATAGAGAGTGAATGGCTAGGTCACATCTGTCAGGACTAGGGCTGAGGCACTAAGCACAATTTTTTAATCTTTTTAAAGGCCTCCCCATATATGGGGTCCATGAGAAAGTCCCAGTCTCTTTAGTAAGAAGTGATTATTAGGGAGTGCCAGGTGGCAAAGCCTTGCTTTCTAACTGGTAACAACAGAGTATTCCAGGAAGACTGACAAAGGACCAAACACACCTAGTTCTAAGAGCCTTTGAAAGTGAGGTCTGATGCCCTCTCGGGCCTCTTTGCTCATGGTGTATTATTGTACCCCGAAAGGAATCACACCAGTTTTCAATCTCACAATGATGGGGAGCACCATTTTTGCCTCAATTATACCCCCAGTCTCTGCCCAGGCTGTTGGATAACTCTCTAACTAGGTCCATTCTAGTACTTTTCTTGATGGGGCTTGAGGCTCATGTAATCTATATTCTTCTTCCAATTTTGATGTTAAATTTATAGAGTCAGAGGCTTGCCAAGGGATTGAAGTTCCTTCCAAAGAGCAGCTTATTTGGGATTTTAAATATGCTAGTATGTCTCTCCACAACAATGGGGTGGGACTTGAGGAATGATGAGGGAGGAATGAGTTACTTGGCTTGTTCATAGATTAACTTTCTTATCAGTGGTCCAAGAGTATGGTTTCTGACCAGTAGCCCTGAATACTAAGGATTGCTGGTTCCTCAATTTCTCCAGTGGCTCTGTCAGGACTGAAAACTCTGCTCTGATATCATGAAGGGAAGCCAAGGGGGTCTCTTCCACAGTTAGGGTTACCCTAGTTTCACGTAGGGTGTCTGTTTCCCATATCTGCTAGTCATCATCCTCTGGGATAAGGACTTAGGTGGTCTGGTATCTGTCTCTTTCTTGGGGCAGTCTCTTGACCAGTGTCCCTTTTCTTTACAGTAACCACATTGGTCCTTATCTACAGGTGGTGTGAAGGTCCTATGGAGTTCTGAGGTCTTTTTGGCCCTGTGTTGCCCAGTTACCCTGTCTGCCTATTCCCTCCATCTTTTCTAGAAACTTCCTTATCAACTGCTAATGTATCCAAAATCCTAATTAAATTTCTATCCTGCCTTCCATCTGGTCTACTTTCTCTTGCCTCAGCTACTCTCTCTTCTCTTTCTCCTTTTTCTTTTTTAGTCTCTCTCTTATGGTACACTTTCTCTGCCTCCTTAACCAGATCTTGAAAAGATAATGTTTGCAGACTCTCTAGATGCTGTAACCTTCGCCTAATATCAGAAGCAGATTGCCCAAATGAAAGCCATGGCCACTGCTGCCTGCTGGCTCTCTGACATAGTGTCAAAGGGAACGTAATGCTTGTGTGATTCTAAGAGGCACTCTAAAATCACTGCTGGTGGCTCCTTTTCCTCTTTAGGATCCCTCTTACCTTGACCAAATTGCTTGGGTGCCTGTTAGCTCCTCCCTTTCCTGCTACCCTTCCCCTGTGTAAATGTGTCAACTGCTTGCTACCTTCAGGCCTGTTAGGGTCACAGTCAGGACCTGTCAGAGGGAAGCCTGCATCTATTTCATTTGGAAGTTGTGTCAGCCATCCATTGGCTCCCAGCACATACTTCTTGTCTCAAGCAGAATCCTTTCCTTCTCCTCTGTGGTAAAATTAAACTACAATAGCTATTGACGGTCATCCCAAGTGGGCTGATGAGAGAAGGGAGAGATTCCATTAGATTAGTAAGGCTAGAGGTGTTTTCAGAGAAGGGGGCGTGTTTTGCCTTCCAATTATAGAGATCAGAGGAGGAAAAAGGCCAATACTGAAGGAGCTGCATATCCATGGCCTGCTGGAGTAGGGCCATAAGTACTTAAAGCCAGCGTGATTGTTGAGTCTGGTCCCAATAGGCTCTGAGCTCATTTGTCTTGGTTTCGAGCAGCTGGTCACTCCCCCATGTTTCCAGCAGTTCCCTTTTGAGATATCTGGGAAGGGACCGGTTGGGGATATGAGGGTGGAGTATTACGCCATTCTGGAGGTTATTACCTCTCTGGAAACATCTCAAGAGGAGCCAAGGGTTGCATTCCTCCCTTTCCTCCGCCATTTACATCTTCGTTTTTGTTTTTTTTTTTTTTGTTTTTTGTTTGTTTTTTGTTTTTTTTTTCCCCGCTGAGTGGCAGAAAGCTAGGACTAGGGAGCCCAGCTTGTTCTTCTGAACTCAAGGTTTCAACCAGGTGCTCTCTGTTGGTCAACTAACATCAACAGGTGGCAATTTTGTAGAGCAGAAAGTTCTCCAAAATCTCTTTTTGACATCTACAAAGAGATTGTGAGTACTAGTCATAATTTCAGTTTGATGCTCTAGAGTCAATCCAAGGGGAGTGTTAATAGTCTGTCCCAACTGCAGAGTCACATACAGGGAGACAAACAATATATACAGTAACAGAAACACACGGCCGAGTTAGCAAACTCTCACTTGGCACCCAGTAACAGAAACAGTAAACACTCTCACTTGGTACCCAGTAACATTAAAAGATGGCCAAGTGAGCACACACTTATTTGGCACCCTGATGGGAGATCTCCAGGCATCCCTGGAGCTCCCTCAGACTTCCAGGGATGTCTCCCAGTATAGCGTGTGGTTACTCCTGACATGCCTGTCAGGAACCCTCCCCTCCATACAGAATAGAAAGATTGTACACCATGAATTCTGAATTCAAACACAGCCGGCAGACAAAAACATAGACAAAGACAGGATCCTACCTGCAAGTGGCGTCTCTAAGAAATGGGATAGGCCACAAATCCAGGCAGATGAGCCCCCATATGTAAGAACCCCAAAGTTTGGCCTCCACTCAAGTCCCTGGATGAACTGGCCAGGACACCAATAACTCCAGAGAAAACCACACTTGATGCAAACTGCAAGAGGATTTATTATCAGCTAACTGAGGACATTTTTAACACTGTGTAGGGTAGGGGATTTCGACCCTGAATGGTGACAGTGGGGGGCTTTTAACAGCTAGCTGAGGAACTGAGATGAGTTGGGAGGAGAGATGGGAGAAGTTGGGAAGAGTTGGGAGGGTTTAGGAGGGTTGGGAGGAGATTTGGGAAGATATGGGAAGAGTTGAGAGGAGTGTTATTTTCTGCTGGATGTCCTTGGTAAAATTACAATTACCATATCTCTGGCTGTAAGGATAAGAAATGAAAAGTCTGTTTGCTCACTATAGTGAACAAAGAACTTCTTTCTGGCTGCATTTTTAGAGATCAGGGAAAACAAGCTTGGGGAATGTCCAGGGGCTTTACCTTCAAGTGAGAAACAATCTAAGTCAGGGTCTATCACATGAAGATCTTATTGAACTCTGATGGTTCATCAGATCCTGGGCTTTTTTTGGTTGGGAGATTATTAATGACTGCTTCTATTTCTTTAGGAGTTATGGAAGTAATACAGAATTTCTCTGATACTGATTTAAATTTGGTACCTGATATCTGTCTAGATATGTGTCCATTTGTTTTCCTTATTTTCCATTTTTGTTGAGTATAGGCTTGTTTAGTAGGATCTGATTATTCTTTGACTTTCCTAAGTTTCTGTTGTTATATCTCCCTTTTCAATTCTGGTTTTGTTAATTTAAATACTGTCCCTGTGCCCTGTACTTAGTCTGTCTAATGGTTTATCATTCTTGTTGATTTTCTCAAAGAACCAGCTCCTAGCTTGTTTGATTTTTTTATGTAATTCCTTTGTTTGCACTTGGTTGATTTCAACCATGAGATTGATATTTGTCCTGCCTTCAACACATCTTGAGTGAATTTGCTCACTTTTGTTCTAGAGTTTTTAGGTGTGCTGTCAACCTACTCCAGTATCCTCTTTCCAATTTCGATTCAGAGGCATTCAGAGGTATGAGTTTCCCTCTTAGAACTGCTTCCATTGTGTCCCATAACTTTTGGTATGTTGTAGCTTCATTTTCATTAAAATCTAAAAAGTCTTAAATTTATCTCTATTTCTTCCTTGTCTGAGTTATCACTAACTATATTTTTGTTCACCTTCTATGTTTATGTGTGTTTTTAATTACTTATATTTCTATTTCAGATCAGCCTTAGTCCTTAGTGATCTCATAGGATGCATAGGATTATTTCAATATTTTTATATCTGTTGAGACAAGTTTTGTGACTGATTATATGGTCAATTTTGGAGAACGCATCATGAGGGGCTGAGAAAAAGGGATATCCTTTTGTATTCGAATAAATTTTTTATAGATATCAACTCATGTATTTGTTTCATAACTGCTGTTAGTTTAACTGTGTCTCTTTTTAATTTTTGTTCCCAGGGACTTTCCATTGATGAGGGAGGGGTGTTGAGCTAATATTGTCTGGGGTGCAATGTGTGTTTTTGAGCTTTACTAAAGTTTCTTTTATGAGTGTGGATGATATTGCATTTGGCGTATGAATGTTCAGAATTGGGAATTCATCTTGGTAAATTTTAACATTGATGAATATGAAGTGTCCCTCCTCTTTTTTTTTTTTTTTTGATAACTTTGGGTTGAAAGTCGAATTTATTTGATATTAGAATGGCTACTCCAACTTGTTTCTTTGGAACATTTGCTTGGATAATTGTTTTCCAGCCTTTTACTCTAAGGTAATATCTGTATTTGTCCCTGAGATTTGTTTCTAGTATGCTTGGTCTTGCTTACACATCCTGTCTGTTATTCTATGTCTTTTTATTGGTGAATTGTGTCTGCTGATATTATGACATATTAAGAAAAAGTAGTTGTTGCTTCCTGTTATTTTTGTTGTTAGAGTTGGAATGTGATTCATGTAGCTCTCTTCTTTTAGGTTTGCTTCAAGATCAATTTCTTTGTTTTTCTAGAGTGTAATTTCCCTCCTTATATTGGAGTTTTACCATTACTACCCCTTTGATGGGCTGGATTTGTTCGAACATATTGTGTAGTTATAGTATTTTTTTTTCCACAGAATACCTTGTTTTGCTGTGTCTAGTAGCCTTGACTGGCATTTCTGCTCCCTTAGGGTCTGTATGACATCTGCCCTGGATATTAAGGCTTTCATAATCTCTGGGGATAAGTTAGGTATAGTTTTGATAGGATTTCCTTTATAAGTCACTTGACCATTTTCCCTTAGTGCTTTTAATATTCTTTTTCTTTTGTTTTTTTTTCTTTCTTTTTTATTTTTCATTTGGTGTTTTGATTTCTATATGATGGCAGAAATTTCTCTTGTGGTCCAAACTATTTGGAGTTTTGTAGGCTTCTTGTATATTCATAGGCAAATCTTTCTTTAGGTTAGGGAAGTTTTCTTCTATAATTTTGTTGAATATATTCACTGTCCCTAAATTTGAAAAACTTACTTTTCATTGATACCTATTATCCTTAAGTTTTGTCATCTCCTTGTGTACTGGATTTTCTCGGTGTAAATATTTCTGCTCTAAAATCTCTTCCAAAAATTCACATGGGAAGTTTTTCCAGAGTAATTCAAATCGATAGTACTTTATTAACTATTACTTATATAGAATCCTTTCAAATGTTTCTGTTTTCTATTGTCAATACAGTAAAGAGCCCAGCATTTGATAAAAATGAGAATATATCACCTCAAGCAGAAGCAGATGAAGATATCGGGTAACATTTTCAATATTTTTGCCAGTTCAATAGATTACTTCATAAGTAGTGTTTGTATTCCCTTTACTGGAGAAGTAGATTCAGGAAGATAGCAACGCAAAGTCAGACACTGCTATATGTTGAGTTCAAGCCCAGCTTGAGGTCCTTCAGACCTTGTGATAACAAACACATAGCAACTAGTACAATATGACCACCTGCCTGAGATCTTCCAAGATATACACACAAAGAAAAGGAGAAAAATCATAAAAATAAGAGGGGGACCATCTGGGAAGAAAAAGGGACTCAGCAAGAGTGGGAGAGTAATGAATAAACTACTGTGGGTGTAAATGTATGAATTGTTAAAAGTCAATGATACAAGATCACTTTGATACTCCACCATGTATTTTATATATATATGACATTTGTTCCTAACCAAACATTATATATTTATTATGAATAATTAACAGAAGGTTCTTTTTAAAGTTTTGTGTGGGTAAGAAAAATGTCCTACCAGTTCACTATATTTCTTGCATTAATTTTTTTAATTTCCTTTCTTCACAGAGATGAAATAGATAGTATGTTGGATAAATCTGAAGGTATGTGTTTTTGGAGATATTTGCCTGTTTTTTAAAGAGGTCAGAAGAGGGCATCAGATTTCTAGACTGTATAGCAAAAGGGGATAATTTTAGGGTTCACAGTAATTGTAGTTTCCTTTAAAACACATATGAGATAACTTCTCAGCAAACATTCAGAATGCAAGATTAGCTGAAGATGTAGCTCAGTGGTAAATCACCATTTAAAAGTGATGAGTTTCATCTTCAGTGGCAAAAATAAACAAACAAAAACAAACAAAGAAACAAAACAAAACAATAACAACAAAAACCCCAAACAAACCAACAAATGCACCAAATTAACAAAAATCCTACCAAACAAACAAAACACAGTTATAAGTCTTGCAAATGAAATGTTAGGTTGTCCAGTTTGCCAAATTAACTGCAAATTGTAAAATGAGCAAGAAACCCAGTTTGCTCTTGTAAGGAAACAAGCAAAACCAGCAATAAGCATTTTAGGAGCCTAAACTTAGGCATGATTAGAGAAGAAAAAAAAAATACAGTGGCTACCACAAGGGAACAAACCTCTCAGAGGGGCTAGAGAGATGGCTGTTTTGGTAATGTGCTTTCCTTGAAAGTATATAACTTAAGGAGGGGGTCTTAAATCAGCTTTAAAAATGCAGGCTGCAACCCAGTGAAAAGTAGGTGGAGACAGCTTGCTGGCTAGCCAGGCTAGTGGCATTGGTGAGCTGCAGAATCAGAGAGAATCTGTCTCAAGTTTTAAGTTTGGGCAGTCAAAGGTGGTTCATGCCTTAATCCCAGCAGTTGGTAACCAGGGTAAGGTCCAGGACTACAACCCTGCCTTGAAAAAAAAAAAAAAAAAAAAAAAAGGAAGTTGGAATGTGATTGAGAATGCAGCAAATGTCTATTTGTAGCCTTCTTATGCATACTTATACTGAAATGTATATGCATCAGGTTTTTACAATACTCTTTATGTGATTTACACAATCCATTAAAATGATGGTTTTTGTCTTTTTGTTTTTTCTCTTTGAGGAAATTGTCAATATTAAGAAAGTGTTATAATTTTGTAATCTCCACTGTATAGTACAAATAAACATGTTTCAAGAAAAATGATCAGCACACCTTAAAAGACACAAAGGACAGGGATGGAAAGATGGCTTAGAAATTAAGAGCATTTGTGTTCTTGGACAGAACCAAGTTTTAGTTCCTAGGACCCACACAATGGCTCAAAACCATTTTTAATTCTATATCCATGGGTTTTGGAATTCTCTTCTAGTTTCTATGTGCACCACACATGCATGTTTATAAATACAAACATGCAAAAACAAATTACTTAAAAAATAAAACAATTGAAAATTACAAACAACAGCACCTTCATCTGAAACAAAGTAGGAGAGTCTTGTTTGGGGTCCGTTTTATTTTAGCTTTCAAGTTAGTATTGTAAACTTGGAAAATGGAAAGCCTCTGGGTAGTAGTGGCAGCTAAAATACTACCTCCTTTTTGCTCGTCAATGACAGACGACTGATTGAGCCTTTCTCACCATTAGTACACATGTGCAAACACTGCCAAGCAGCAAGGGCCTTGGCTGAGATTGTTTTCCCGCTATCCAAACCCTGTTACCCAGTATGCTTTGTGGTAGTCATCAAGCCGAGTTCTTGTGGAAGCAAGGTTCTTGAGGAAGCATGGTAGGGAGAAGTGTCAGTAGAGGTAGTCAATTGTCTGTTGAAAGATGATTAATCCTGTTTGAGCTGGGGGACTGTGTGGGGAAGAAGGTGGAGGGGTGGAGGTGTTACTTTAGGAGTAAGGAGAGGAGGTGACCCTCACTGGACTCAGGAAGGTACTGCTTCCAGGCTCACAATCAACTTTTCCCACTTAGGTCTCTGCTGAGAAAAACAGAGAACTTCGCTAAGGGCAGGAGTTTGAACAGAATTATCTCCTAACAGAAAGCAGGAAGGCCAGGGAATTGGAGACCCTGGAAGTCTTCTTGGGGCTTGGGGATGTGAGGAGTGAGTAAATTGGAAGTCAGTTAGTGGAGCCAACAGATTAAAACCTTCTTTTAGCTGCTGCTGCCTGCCAGGAATTCATTAAAAACGAACTGAAAACCAGTCTTCATTTACCTCTACCTGTTGTTAAAATGGCAGATTCCCGAAATTTCTATGTATAGGCTCCAATTGCCTCAAAATACAGAGGCTCCTCTCAGCCTCAGAAGTGCTGGGACTTCAGACATAATTCAGGCCAGGTTGTTGTTATTTATTTGTTGTTTTGGTTTAGGAAAGTAAGCTCTAACTCTATATCTCAGGATTGTCTGAAACCTCACCTGCAGCTTTGACTGGCCTTGAAACTGAAGTCCCTAGCCTTACAAATGTACCTGGTCCTGAGGAAATATGTGTTCTTTATTTTTTATATTTAAAATTTGTTTGTTTGTTTGTTTGTTTGTTTTTTCTTCCTTTTTTCTTTGTTGAAGATTGAAACCAGAGCTTCTTGCTGTAGCAGTAAAATATTTGTCCAGCCAGAAAAACTTTATATTTTAGATCTGCTTTAGATTTGTATTATGATGAAAAAAATTGAGGAGCTTGGTTATGATAAAAGCAACCATGATTTCATTTGGAGATTGAGATGCAAACACATTTACTTTAATTTATCAAAACCCTAGCAACAATGGGACCAAAATTTAGATCATCCTGTGATTGCATATAAACCCACTTGAAGTCACAGGTAAAGCCATCATATTAGGTGTGTGTGTATGTGTGTGTGTGTGTGTGTGTGTGTGTGTGTGTGTGTGTGTGTGTGTGTGTTTATTTACATTTCAAATATTAGTCATTTCCTGGTTTCACCCCAGAAATTCCCTTTACCATTCCACCCTCCCTCTGCTTCTATGAACATGTTCCCCCACCCACCAACTTCCATGTCCCTGCTCTGGTATTTGCCTACACTGGGACACCAAACTTCACATGACCAAGGACCTCTCCTCTCACTGATGTTTGACAAGGACATCCTCTGCTATGTATTTAGCTGGAACCATGGGTCCCCCTCTTTGTTTGCTGGCTTAGTCCCTGAGTGCTCTGTTGGGGGGGGGGGGTCTGCTTGGTTCATATTACTGTTCTTTCTGTAAGGTTACAAACCCCTTCAGCTCCTTCAGTCCTTCCTCTAACTCCTCCACTGTGGACCCCATAATCAGTCTGATTGTTGGCTGTGAGCATGAGCCTCTGTTTTTGCCAACCTCTGGCAGAGCCCCTAAGGACACAGCCGTATTAGGCTCCTTTCAGCAATCATTTGTTGGTATCCACAATAGTGACAGGGTCTGGTGTTTATATACGGGATGGATCCACAGGTGGGGCAGATTCTGAATGGTCGTTCCTTCAGTCTCTGCCCTGCACTTTGTCTCCATATTTCCTCCCAGTAGTATTTTGTTCCCCATTCTGAGAAGGACGGAAACATACACACTTTTTTCTTCCTTCTTAAGGTTTATGTGGTCTGTGAATTACATTTTGGGTATTCTGAACTTTTAGGATAATATCCACTTATCAGTGAGTGCATAACATATTTTTTCCTTTGGGATAGTGTTACCTCATACAGGATGATATTCTTTAGACCTATCCGTTTGCGTGTAAACTTCCTGAAGTTATTGTTTCTTTATGGTCACTATACATTTTTATCACTATTTCTCTATAATACAGCTTGAGGTCAGGGATGATTCCCCCTGAAGTTCTTTTATTGTTGTGAATAGTTTTTCAATATCCTGGATTTTCTTTATTCCAAATGATTTTGCATATTGCTCTTTCTATCTTTATAAAGAATTAAGTTTGAGTATTGATTGAGAGGGCATGGAATCAGAGCTTACTTTTGGCAAGATAGACATTTTTACAAAATTATTTGGGACACCAATCTATGGCCATGGGAGATCTTTCCATCTTCTGAGAATTTCAATTTCTTTCTTCAGAGACTTGAAGTTCTTGTCCTACAGAACTTTGACTTGCTTTTTTCTTGTAACACCAAGGTATTAAAATATGAGACTATTGTGAAGAGTGTTGCTTCCATAACTTCCTTTTCAGCCTGTTTATCCTTTGAGTAGAGGAAAGCTACTGATCTATTTGAGTTAATTGTATATCCAATCACTTTGCTAAAGTTGTTTCTCAGGCTTAAGGGTTCTTTGGTGGATTTTTTGGGGTCACTAAATATATTATCTTATTACCTGTTAATAGTGATATTTTCATTTGTTCTTTTCCAATTTTTAACTTTTTGACCTCTTTTTGTTGTCTATTTAATCTGGCTAGAACTTCTAGTACTATAGTGAATAGGTAGGGAGAGAGTGGGAAGCCTTGTCATATATTAGTGGGACTGCATCAAGTTTCTCTCCATTTATTTTGATGTTGGATCCTGGTTTGCTACTATGTTTAGTTATGGGCCTTGCTTTCTGAATCTATCCAAGACTTTCATCATGAAGGCGTGTTGATTTTTTTTAAATGATTCCTCAGCGTCTAATGAGATAATACTGTGTTTTTTCCTTGAGATTCTTTACATATTGGATTACATTGATGGATTCCCATATATTGAACCATTCCTGTATCCCTGGGATGAAGCCGCTTGATCATGAAAGATGATCATTTTGATGTGTTCTTGGATTGTGTTTAACAGAATGTTATTGAGTATTTTTGCATCAATATTTATAAGTTAAATTGGTCTGAAGTATCCTTTCTTCATTGGGTTTTTGTATGGTTTGGGTATAAGAGTAAATGTGGCTTCATAGAACAAATTAAGTAGTATTCATTTTCTTCTATTTTGCATAATAGATTGAAGATTGTTGGTATTCGTGTTTCATTGAAAGTCTGATGGAAATCTGTACTAAACCCATCAGATACTGGGCTTTTTTTTTTTTTTTTTGGAGGGGGGAGCTCTTAATGACTGCTTCTATTTCTTTGGGGGTTATGGGAGAGTTTACAGGGTTTATCTCAACCTTATTGAAATTTAGTACCTGACATCTGTCTAGATAATTGTCCAATTCATCCAGATTTTCCACTTTTGCTAAGTTACAGGCTTGTATAGTAGGATCTGATGATTTTTTTGGATTTACTAAGTATCTGTTGTTATGTCTCCCTTTTCATTACTGGTTTTGTTAATGTTGATACTTTCCCTGTGCCCTGTAATTAGTCTGGCTAATGTTTTATCTATCTTGTTGACTTTCTCAAAGGTCCAGCTCCTAGTTTGTTTGATTTTATGTTATAGTTCCTTTGTTTCCACTTGTTTGATTTCAGCCCTGAGTTTGATTAGTTCCTGCCTTCAACTCCTCTTGGGTGAATTTCCTTCCTGTTATTCAAGGGGTTTTAGGTGTGCTGTCAACCTACTACTGTATCTTCTCTCCAGTTTCTATTTAGAGGCATTCAGAGCTATGAGATTCCCTTTAACACTGCTTTTGTTGTGTTCCACAACTTTCAGTATGTAGTAACTTCATTTTTTTTTAAAATCTAAAAAGTCTTATATTTATTTTTTTTTATTTCTTCCCTACCGGAATTATCACTGACTGGATTTTTGTTCACCCTCTACGTGTACATGGATTTTCAATTATTTATATTATTATTTCAGATCAGCCTTAGTCCTTGGTGATTAGATAGGATGTATGAGATTATTTGGATATTTTTATATCTGTTGAGGCATGTTTTGTGACTGATTATATTGTTAATTTTGGAGAAGGCGTCATGAGGTGCTGAGCAGAATGGACAATTTTTGTTCTAGAATAAAATGTTCTATAGATATCAACTAATGTATTTGTTTCATAACTTCTGTTAGTTTAACTGTGTCTTTTTTTAATTTTTCTTTCAAGGATCTTTCCATTGATGAGGGAAGGTTGTTGAAGTCTTCTGCTATTATTGTGAGTGGTGCAATGTGCATTTTGAGCTGTACTAAAGTTTCTTATATGAATATGGATGCCATTGCATTTGGACTATAAATGTTTAGAATTGAAAATTCATCTTGGTAAATTTTAACTTTGATGAATATGAAGTGTCACTCCTTGTCTTTTTAGATAACATTGGGTTGAAAGTCAAATTTATTTGATATTAGAATGGCTACTTCAAATTTGTTTCTTTGGAACATTTGCTTAGAAAATTGTTTTCCAGCCTTTTATTGTGAGGTAATGTCTGTCTTTGTCCCTGAGGTTTGTTTCTGGTATGCTGGGTCTTGCTTACACATCCAGTCTGTTAGTCTATTTCTTTCTAATTGGTGAATAGAATATGGTGATATTAAGAGATACTAAGACAAAGTATTTGTTTCTTCCTGTTATTTTTGTTGGAATTTTGTTCATGTAGCTATCTTCTTTTAGGTTTACGTCAAGATTAATATCTTGCTTTTGCTAGCAGGTGATTTTCCTCCTTATATTGGAGTTTTCCCTTTATTATCCCTTGAAGGGTTTGATTTGTTCAAAGATATTGTGTAAATATTGTTTTTTCACGGAATACCTTGTTTTCTCAATCTATGGTAAAATAGTTTTGCTGCATATTATAGCTTTGGCTCTTATTTCTGCTCTCTTAGTGTCTGTATGATATCTACCCTGGATCTTATGGCTTTCATATTCTCTGGGGAGAAGTTAGGTGTAATTCTTATAGGAATTCCTGTATATGTTACTTGACCATTTTACCTTACTGCTTTTAATATTCTTTCTTGGTTTTGTGCATTTGGTGCTTTGATTAATATATGATGGCAGGGATTTTTGTTGTTGTTGTTGTTGTTTTTCTGGTCCAAACTATTTGGAGTTCTGCATGCTTCTTGTATGTTCATGGACATCTCTTTCATTAGGTTAGGAAAGGTTTCTTTTATAGTTTTGTTGAAGATATTCACTGGCCCTATAATTTGGAAATCTTACTTCTCATCTATACCTGTTATCCTTATGTTTTTTCTTCTCCTTGTGTCCTAGATTTCCTGGATGTAATTACTTAATTTTTAAAATCTGTTTCAAAAACTCAAAATGGGCAGTTTTTCCAAAGAAATTCAAATTGATAGTACTTTATTAACTATTACTAATATTGCATACTTTCAAATGTTTACATTTTCTATTGTCAATACAGTAAACAACCCAGCAATTGGTAAAGATGAAAATATATCGCCTCAAGTAAAAGGAGATGAAGACATGGGGTAATATTTTCAATTCTTTTTCTTTTTTTCTTTTTTCTTTTTTTTTTTTTTTTTTTTTTTTTTTTTTGCCAGTTCAATAGAGTACTTCAAAAGTAGTGTTTGTGTTACCTTCACTGGAAAACTAGATTCAGGAAGATCAGCATTTCAAGGTCAGATGCTGCTATATGTTAAGTTCAAGCCCAGCTTGGGATCCTTTAGACTTTGTGATCACAAACACATAGGAACTCATACAATAGGACCACCTGCACGTGATCTTTGACACACTCAAAGAAAAGGAGAAATATCATAAAAATAAGTAGGGGCCTATCTGGGGAAAAAAAGGGTCTCGGCAAGTGTGGAAGAGTTATGAATAAACTCCTTCTGGGGTGTAAATGTATGAATAGTTAAAAGTAAATAATCCAAGTTCAAGTTGGTAGTCCACGATATATTTTATATGCATATGACATTTGTTCCAAACCAAACATTATATATTTATTATAAAAAATTAAAGAAGGTTCTGTGTAAAGTTTTGTGTGTGGTAAAAAAAAAAATGGCCTACCAGTCTACTATATTTCTTGCTTTAATTTTTTATTGTTCTGTCTTCACAGACATGAAGTAGGCAGTATGTTGGATAAATCTGGAGGTATGTGTTTTAGAAATATTTCCCTGTTTCTTGAAGAGGCCAAACAAGGGAAACAGATCTCTATAGAACCTATAGCATAGGGGGATAATTGTAGGCTTCACAGAAATTATAGTTTTCTTTAAAAAAATGCATACAGATGACTTCTCATCCAACATTCAAAACTAAAGATTAACTAAAGATGTAGCTCAGTGGTAAAGCACCATTAAAAGTTATGAATTTCATCTTCAGTGGTGAAAACAAAAACAAAAACAAAAAAAAACAGCAAAAAACAACAAACCCAGCAAATTAACAAAAAACAAACAAACAAAAAAAAGCACCAAAGAAACAAAACACAGCAATAAGCCTAGTAAATGAAATGTCAGTTCGTCCAGTGTGCCAAATTAACTGCAAATTGTGAAGTGAGCAAGAAAAACAATTTGCTGTTGTAAGGAAACAAGCAAAACCACCACTAAGCATTTTAGGAGCCTAAACTTAGGCATGATTAGAGAAATAGAAAAAGAAAACAAACAAACAAAAAACAAACAAACAAAAAATTGCAGTGTCTATAGCAACAGAACAAACCTTGAAGAGAGGCTAGAGAGATGGCTGTTTTAGTAAAATGTTTTCCTTGAAAATAAAAGTGGGGGCCTAGAATCCACTTCTAAAATGCAGGCTACCAACCAGTGCTGAGTAGGTGGAGACAGCTTGCTGGCTAGCTGAGGTAGTGGCATTGGTGAGCTGCATATTCAGAGAGAACCTTTCTCAATTTTAAGTTGGGTCAGTCAGTGGTGGCACATGCCTTAATCCCAGACGTTGGGAGGCAGAGGCAGGGAGATTTTTGATTTTGAGGCTACCGTGGTATACAGGGTGAGTTCCAGGTTAACCAGAGCTATATAGATAAACCCTGACTTGAAAAAAAAAAGAGAGAAAATGAAAAAGAAATTTGGAATATAATTGAGAATAAAACAGATGTCTATATCTGGCCTCCTTATGCACCCATATACTGAAATGTATACACTCCTTTTTTATCCTGAAACTTTTTATGATTTACACAATCCATTAAAATTATGTTTTTTGTTGCTGTTTTGTTTGTTTGTTTGTTTGTTTGTTTGTTTTCTGTTTCTGGAAATAGACAACATTAACAAAGTCATTTTTTATACTCTCCATTATATAGTAAAATTAAACATCTATCGTGAGAAATGGTCCAGCACACCTTAAAACACACACAGGATAGGAATGGAAAGATGGCTTAGAAATTAAGAACACTTGTTGCTCTTGGACAGAACCAAGGTTTAGTTCCTAGAACCCACATAATTCTCAAAATCATTTTTAATTCTAGATCCAGGGATTTTGGCATCCTATTCTAGTTTCTAGGGGAACTAGTCATACATGTTATATAAATACAAACATGCAAAAACACTTTAGTTAATAAAGAAAAAAACCAAAAAAACAATTTAGAGTTACACAGAACAGCCCCTTCATCTGAAACAAAGTAGGAGAGTCGTCTTTGGAGTTCATTTTATTTTAACTTTCAAGTTAGTATTGCAAACTTAGAAAATGGAAAGCCTCTGGGTAGTAGTGGAAGTTAAAATACTACCCGCTTTTTGAAGCTTTAATCACAGATGACTGAAAGAGTCTCTCTCACCCTTAGTACTCATGTGCAAACACAGCCAATCAGCAATGGGCTTGGCTGAGAGTGTTTTCCCGCTGCTCAAACCCTGTTACCCAGTATGGTGGCTAAAAAGAGTTCTTGAGGAAGCAAAATTCTTGAGGAATCATGGTAGGATGAAGTCTCAGTGGAGGTAGTCATTTGTCTGTTGGTTAATCCTGGTTCTGCTAGGGGTCTCGGTGGGGATGAAGGTGTAGTTTTGGAGGTGTTTCTTCAGGAGTAATGAGATTAGGTGACCCTCACTGGACTCAGGAAGTTGCTACTTCCAGGTTCACAATCGACCTTTCCCACTTAGGCCTATGCTGAGAAAAACTGAGAACTTCACTGTAAGTGCAAGAGTTTGAACAGACTAGCTCCTAGCAGAAATCAGGAAGGCCAAGGAAATGGAGACCCTGAAAGTATTCTTGGGGCCTGGGGATGTGAGGTGTGAGTAAACTGGACTTCACTTAGGGGATGAAACAGACAAGAACCTCTTCTGTGAAACTGCTTCCCACCAGGAATTTATTAAAAAGAAACAGAAGACCAGTCTACATTTTAACGTGTTGTGAAAATGCCACATTGCCGAAATTTCTATATATAGGTTCCAAACTGCCTCAAATACTAGGGGCTTCTCTCAGCCTCAGAAGTGCTGGGAATTCAGACATAATTCAGACCAGGCTGTCTTTATTTATTTGTTGTTTTGGTTTAGGAAAGTAAGCTCTAGCTCTATATCTCAGGATTGTCTGAAACCTCAATTGCAGCCTGGACTGGCATTGTAACTGAAGTCCTCAGCCTCAGAAATGTAATGGGGCTCGAGGAATCATGCCTTCTTTATTTTTTATATCTAAATTTTGGGGGTTTTTATTTTTCATTCCTGAAGATTGAAACCAGAGCTTCTTGCTGTAGCAGTAAAATATTTGTCCAGCCAGGAAGAATTTTATATTTAAGATTTGTCTTAGATTTGTATTGTGATGAAAAAGGTTGAGGAGCTTGGTTGTGATAAGAGCAACTATGATTTTATTTGGAGATTGAGATGCAGACACATTTACTCTAATTTATCAAAAAACTAGCAGGAATGGGAAAAATTTAGATCATCCTGTGATTAGATGTAAACCCACTTGAAGTCACAGTTAAAGCCATCAGTGTGTGTGTGTGTGTGTGTGTGTGTGTGTGTGTGTGTATTTTTTACATTTCAAATATCAGCCATTTCCTGGTTTAACCCCAGGAAAACCCTATTCCATTTGACACTTGCTTTGTTTCTATGAGCCTGTTCCCTCACCCACATACTCCACCTCCCTACCCTGGCATTTGCCTACACTGGGGCGTGGAGCTTTCACAGGACCAAGGACCTCTCCTTCCACTGATGTCTGACAATACCATCCTCTGCTCTATATGCAGCTAGACTCATGGGTGCCCCTCTTTGTTTGGTGGCTTAGTCCCTGAGTGCTCTGGATTGTCTGCTCGGTTCATATTGTTGTTCTTCCTGTAAGGTTGCAAACCCCTTCAGCTCCTTCAGTTCTTCCTCTAACTGCTCCCCTGGGGACGCCATGATCAGTCTGATTGTTGGCTGTGAGCATCAGCCTCTGTTCTTGCCAGGCCCTGGCAGAGCCTCTCAGGAGACAGTCATATTAGGCTCCTATTAGCAAGCACTTGTTGGTATCCACAATAGTGACTGTGCCTGGTTTCTGTATATGGGATGGATCCAAATGTTGGACAGAATCTGGATGGTCATTCCTTAAGTCTCTGCCCTGATCTCCACATTTCCTATCAGGAATATTATGTTCCCCATTCTAAGAAGGACTGAAACACCTACACTTTTGTCTTCCTTCTTCTTGAGCTTCATGTGGTCTGTGAATTACATTTTGGGTATTCTGAGCTTTTAGGATAATATCCACTTATCAGTGAGTGCATACCATGTTTTTTTTTTCCCTTTGAGATCACACAGGATGATATGTTTTAGATCTCTCCATTTCATGAAGGTATTGTCTCTGTACCATTACCATACATTTTTTATCACTATTTCTGCGTAATACAGCTTAAGGTCAGGGATAATTCCCCCTGAAATTCTTTTATTGTTAGAATAGTTTTGGGATATTCTGGAGTTTTGATATTCCGAATGGTTTTGCATATTGCTCTTTCTGTCTCTATGAAGAATTGAGATTCAATTTTGATGGAGAGTGCATGGAATCTGTAGATTGCTTTTGGGAAGACAGCCATTTTACTAAATTAATCTATGACCATGGGAGACCTTTCCATCTTCTGAGATTTTCAGTTTCTTTCTTCAGAGACTTGAAGTTCTTGTCATAGAAATCTTTCACCTGCTTGGTTTGCGTCACACCAAGGAACTGTAATTTGTGACTTTTGAAAGGTGTTGTTTCCATAATTGCCTTTCAGCCTGTTTATCTTTTGAGTAGAAGAAAGGTACTGTTTTGTTTGAGTTAACTGTATATCTAGCCACTTTGCTGAAGTTGTTTTTCAGGTTTATGGGTTCTCTGGTGGAATTTTTGTGGTCACTTAAGTATACTATTTTATTATCTGCTAATAGTGATATTTTGATTTATTCCTTTCCAATTTTTATTCCTTTGACCAATTTTTGTTTTCTAGTTGCTCTGTCTAGAACTTGTAGTACTATAGTGAATTGGTAGGGAAAGAGTAAGAAGCCTTGTCTAGTCCTGTCTTGTCTTATTTTAGTGGGATTGCATCAAGTTTCTCTCCATTTAATTTGATGTTGGCTTCTGGTTTGCTTCTATATTTAGGTATGTGCTTAAAATTCTTAATCTATCCAAGACTATTATCATGAAGGTTTGTTGATTTTTTTTCAAATGATTTCTCTTCATCTAATGAGAACTGTGTGTGAATTTGCTTCAATATATGTGTGTGTGTTTGTATGTGTGTGTCTGTGTGTGTGTGACAGATACATATATATGTATCTGATGAATCCGATTGTTTCATAACTTCTACTTAGTTTCACAGTGTCTCTTTTTCATTTCTTTTTTCCAGGACCTCTCCGTTGCTCAGAGTGGGGTGTTGAAGTCTCTCACTATTATTATGTGGGGTACAATATGTACTTTGAGTTCTAGTAAAATTTCTTTATGAATTTGGTTGCCCTTGTATTTGGAGCATAGATATTCAGAATTGTGAGTTCATCTTTGATGAATTATCCTTTGATAAGCATGAAGTGACATTACTTACCTTAAAAAAAAAGTACTTTGTGAACCTCCTCTTTTCACAGTAGGCCCTCTTGACTACTGAGGCGTTTTTGTAACAGCTTTGAAGGAATTTTAAAAGGAAAAAAAAAGTTGTAAACAATTTCACAGTTCCATGTACTCATAGCTAAGTGATATGTATACAAAATTCTGTACATGAAACATATTTTCATTGACCCAGTGCTAATTTTATATTAAGTCAGTTTCTTTTCTAGGAGTCTTCTGTGCTTCCTTCTTTATATGACACAGTGCAAAACTGAATTCTTTAATGTAACCCTTATAACTTATTTTTAAATTTTATGTTATGGCTATTGTTTTTTTTTTTTTTTTCCTTTCACGTGTGTATGTGCACAACTAGTGTGTCTTGTACCTGAGGAAGCCAGATGAAGGCATTGAATCCCCTGAAACTGAAGTTATAGGTAGTGAGCCACCTTGTGGGTTTTGGTACTCCAATCTCAGAAATCTGGGAGGGAACCAGTGCTCTTAACTGCTGAATCATCTCTCCAATCCCTTCATTGTTTTTTTTTTTTTTTTTTTATGAAACGAATTATCTAACTGTAAGTGGAAGACAACTTACTAAACAATGAGAGAATGATACTCAGATTCTAAAGAATCTGTTTTAAATTATATGTAACTGAATGCTAAGTGAACTTTCTCAGAAGACAGTAACTTGTCTTTGAGATATGGTGTCATTATGTAGTTCAGGCTGGCCTGCATTTTCCTATTTAACCTATGCAGTCTTTACACTGGAAATATCCTGCTTAAGCTTCCAATACTAGGATCATACACAAAAAAAAACATCTTACATGGCTTACTAAACAATGATCCTAATACCTATTTTTTGGACTTATTTATGTGTATTAGTGTTTTGCTTACAGTTATATATGTGCACCACATGTGTTCCTGTTGCTCAGATATCAGTTGATTATTTCAGATACCTGGAACTGGAGTCAGATAGTTGTGAGCCACCATATGAGTGCTAGACACCAAACCTATGTCCTTTGCAAAGAACAGGAAGTACTCTTAACTGCTGAGCCATATCTCTACCCCCATGAAACAATATTATATTTTTAAAAAATAATATTTTGCTTCTTTCAAGTTACCCATTTTACCAAATTATTTTTTTTTCAACTGAATGATTTGCTCTATTTGGAGGAGGCAGAATAATCATTTAATAATCTGATTTTATCTAGTACTATATATATTATGAGAATATTAAACATGTACACCATAATATAGCTTCATCCTAGTTACTGAAAGCTAACTGTGCATGCTAGAAAGGTACTAAACATTTCCTGAAGCATTACAATTTTCATGAATTGCAGCAGTTACTGATCAAAGTTCCTACCATAATTTTCTTCAAGTGTATTTTTAAAGGATATGTTCTGAAATATAATTAACAATTCACTTTAGAAATAATTTTATTTTGATTAAAAAAAACTTGGAGATCATTGTTTTAAACTTAGATTTTAACATTTTTATCTATTTTTATTTATATAGGTATTTTGCCTATAAGTATGTCTGTGAGTCATATATATATGTACCTGATGCATGCAGAATTTAGAACAGGGCATCACATCCCCTGGAACTGGAGTTGGAGATATTTGTGTACATTATGTAGGTGCTAGGAATCAAACGCAGGTTTGATTCTGACAGGGTCTCATTTGTAGCTCTGACTGTCCTGGAACTCAGTATGTTGACCAGGTTAACCTGGAACACACAAATATCTCTCTGCCTTTTTTTCCAGAATACTAGGATTAACATGGGAACCAATATGCCCGGCTGCCCTCTTATTTTAATTGAATATTTTAAACAATGGGTCTAACAGTTCCACAGTCAAGTTTGTTCTTTCAGTTGCATCATCTTTTTTAGATTTGGAAAAGAATTAGCCTTTATTAAAAGTGTTTCCCTAGGAAGAATTAAGCATACTTTTGATCCTTTGTTTTGTGCATTTGTTCTTTTGAAAACTGTTCTTGAAGCTCAAAATTATTTTCCTTACAGAAATTAAAATTCAGATAAGTTTAGATATTTCTTATCCAAAATACATGGACTGTTTTTTTCTATGTTGTGGAACATTTCTGTAGACTTTACAGGTTGAACATCCTTCATCTGAACATACCAAACCCTAAGTATTCTAAAGTATAAAGCATGTTTGTGATATCTATCATTTAATTCTAAGTTTCCATAGCATTATTGAATGAAATTTATCTATATCTATTTTTATTTGAATACATGGAATCACCTAATTTTTCTTCAAAATGACCCTTTATTTTTAATATACATGACATATATAAGACGCTTCACATAAAGAGAAAATGGATGGAAACTTATGTCAAAGAATCTTTCAAAGGCAGGAACCAGAAATTAGAAAGATTTTGCAAAATGAATGAACGAGAGAGGTAGAGTTGTTATATTTGTAGGGTCAAATGTGTATCATTTTAAAAATTATATGAGGCTGAAGTTTAAAAAAAATTATGTCATGTCTGATTCTTTAGTAAAAATGTGTGGCTTTGATTTTGTCTAAACAGTTAACCCTATAAGACCATGCCTTCAAGCAAACTAAATCTAATTCTTAGAAATCTATGAAAATTTTATTTTCTGCTTTAAGTCAATGTTAATGAGGTTTAAATTTTAATTTACATTCATTGTGGAAATAAAGAAGTCTTGCACATAGTCTTAGGAATGTAATTTATGGATTATTATGTTTAACAATATTCAAAAGGAACAACTACAATTACATATGCAGACAATTTGTATATTTTAGTTGACATATGTTATGCACTGTCTTTACTAAGGCAATGTATGAAAAATAAATTAGAACTTATATTTGGTAGAAAATAATAAAAAAAAAACACATTGAAATATAATTAAATTTTGTACATGTATATATATATATATATATATATATATATATATATATATGTGTGTGTGTGTGTGTGTGTGTTACGTGTGTGTTGTGTGTGTGTATATATTTCTTTAATTTTGAAAAGCTAAAACGTAAATGAAAACCTCTCTGATAATATGTTAGGGGAAAAATCTATAATGATTTCCCATTAGAAATTTTATACTGCTATTTTTCTTTCTATAGTATGAAATGTTCAATTGAATTTTTTTGAGTGTTCTTTTTCATATTGGTATGAAATGTGCCTGCTTTCGTTACTGTGCTTTACAGGAAGAACATCAACAACAAATTTTGTGAGCAGTATATAACTACATTTCAGAAGTCTGATATGGATGTACAGAAATTCAATGAAGAAAAAGAAAAATCAGTGGTTGGTACCATAAAAAAACTTAATATTTAACCTAGTATTACTAAGTAGGAATGGAACAACTAGCCTTGAGTTGAGCATATGAAACTAAATTAAGTTCCACTATCTATCTATCCTTGCTTCTGTTCTAGTCTTACTGAGATATAAACTATTGATTGCATATTATATCAATGAAAACGACTAGGCATTTTATGGTATACCAGATCATAAATTTTCAAGAGGCAGACATTTGCAGAAAGATCAAGAGATGATTACCAGTGACTGCAAAAAAAAAAAAAAAAAAAAAAAACAATATATCAGAGTTCAAAGAAGAGAGAAAGCTTATTTATTGGTTTCACCTGGACTCTGTTGTTTATATTAAAAAACCAACTCAATTTGGTAAATCAGTTCTAACAGTCCTAAATTTAGTAAAGATTTAGTAACAACAGAGGATGGAAACAAACAATCTCAACAGCCCTGGAAGAATTTTCCTTTGGAAGAATATCAGCAAACAATTTTAGATCACGTCTCCATTACTCTACCAGTCACTGTAGTCATCACCTGGTTTCCAAGTAAGATCTGAGACAACGATAATCATATTAACTATTTTTTTTATTTGACTGGTTAATAGTTTAGAAAGTATTCAATTTGCAAGGAACAGCAAATTCATTCTTGCCTCAGAAGGCATTGAGGAAGCTGCCATTATGAGTCACTTCCGGAAAGAGATAGGAACTAAAGATAAATAATAAATACTCCAATTGAAGACAGTTTTTAAACATTGGACTCTGGATGACATTTCAAGGGAAAGTGATCATCCCTGTAAATAAGGAGTCTAAAGACAGAACAGCAGGGTACTTCAAGATTTGTAATTCTGCATATGGCAGCTGGTGAGAGGGAGCCAGTAAAGGAAGAGAACCACTGGTAGAAAGAAAACTACCATGAGTGAAGGAAAGTTGTAAAGAAGAAAAGATCCCTAAATGTGTCATATGCTGCATGTGGGCCCAATAAGATTGATTTACAGGGCTGGAAGATGGTTTAGTTGGTAATCTTTCTCCTGTGTAGGCATCGAGACCCCAGCTTATATTCCCTGCATTGGGATGAATGCCCACACCACCACCAACAACAACACAATAAACAACAACAAACTAGCAAAACTAAAAACAAACCACCACCACCACAACAAAAAAAAGTTGGTGTGGTGGTGAGCATTTTAAAAAAAACAATCTCAGATTTAGTTCAGATAAAAGAAGATCTCCAGATCTTTGTATCCACCAGGTGTAGCATAAATGATGAGCTCTAGGTTTAGTGAGATTCTGTCTCTGAAACAGTACTGTGAAATCAAAGATGACACCCAATATTAACCCTTTGTCTCCAAATGTATGCAGGTGCACTTTTTTTAAAGATAAGCATTGCAAATTAGAGGTAATTTTACTTAATTATGATGATTTGAGTGCAAATGTGAGGTAAAAAATTTATCAGAGTGAATAAAGGGCAAAACAGGATTGTAGTAGCCCAAGGTGAAAAGGTGTAAAGGGCTTGTCTTAATTTTTTTAAATGCAAATTATCATGGTTGTATGCAACCCTAAAGAATACAATGAGAACTTTATGTTACTACTTCTATATGTTGCTTGAGATTGGAACCTAGAGAAAACCAATCTAAGCTTCCAAGACTAGGATTTTACCGAGTTCATGTATACAAGGTGCATGCCTATAAACATAAGAACTTGGGAGGCTAATGCCAGTCTGTGCATTATGAAAAACTCTTTCACATTAAAAAAAAAAATTCCTACCCAACAATTGGTAGCATAATTTTATTTCATGTTATTGTAAAAATATACATATATTTAGTCAAAATAGTTGTTAAAATTTTAAATCAGTTGGAAAACTATTCCTTTTAACTTTCATATGGAATTATTTTTGCTCACATAAATGTTTTAGTGTTAGATATACATTTAGTGTTTTATTGTTAGACTACCATGCATGTTGCATGGCAGTAACAACAAAAATAAACAGAATTGTTATACTAATGTTTTCCTTTTACATTTGTAGAATAGTTGTCAAAAAGAACAACAAGCATTGAAACTGTCCAAATGTAGTCAGAACCAGATCCTGGAATCAGTTAAAGAAATGCATGAGAAGTCCATGGAAGTATGTTGCACATGGTCCATAAAATAACCTTAGGAATCTAAATATGTTTTAATAATCATAAAGTATTTACTACTTATTATTTTGAATTATTTCTGACTGAATTGACTGCTATTATCCATAAAATCCTAATGGCTTTGTTGGAATTATTAAAGATATGAAATGATAAAATGGGAATTTGACCTCAGATGTACCTCATACTTTAATAACACTATAATTATTCTGCTTTATTAAACATAACCCTAACACTAACCCTAATCCTAATCCTGACCTTAACCCTTACCCTATACATCATCTGCACAGAATCTTTCATATTTGTATCCTTGGGAGTTTATTTAATAAGAGGTACTTTTCTGTTTTAGGTTTTGATGAACTTGGGGACCAAGAACTAAGATATGCTTTTTGGTGTAGATGGTGAACTGAGAAAAAAAAATGTCTATGTTTAAAAGAGCCATAATGGAGAATAATCTGAAGTACTCTTCTACTTTCCCATCTTCAGAAAAATGAAGCATGAAAAATTTTCACTTGCTGGTATATATATATATAAAACAAATAAAAAAAAATCTCTAACTTTTTTGTCTCCTATGAAACAGAGTTTTAAAGTTTCTTTAATCCTTGTTATTCTGATGATTCTGAGAAGAAAGTTAATCCCAGTGATGTGATTACAAAGTTAACTAGCAGTTATACCTTTAGAGTCAAAATAGAACTTCTTTATTTTTAAATATCTTTAATCATTTTCTTGTTTAAGTGTTAGTGCATCTTTATATTAACTTCCAAAGAAAATCTAAATGAATATGTGAATGGTATATAGTCCTGTTGACTGAAATTCCACACACTAATATTGTTGAATTATTTAAAATTTATTCTTATACTTTTTTAAAGTCGAGATTTTATTCTTCTCCTAGTTCCCCCTCTTACTGTTCCACACCCCATATCTCCTGCCTACATGCCCCCATGCTCCCAGGGCCCCAAGCCCACAATCCCCATCTCCAAGAGGATGTCCCCACCATCCTGCCCCCTCTCCACCAGACCTCCCTGCTTCCTGGGGCCTGAAGTCCCTTGAGGATTAGATGGACATCATCTGACTGAGTCCAGACCTGGCAGTCCTTTTCTGTATATGTGTTAGTGGCTTTATATCATCTGGTGTATGAAGCCTGGTTGCTGGCTCAGTGTCTGAGACATTCTGGGAGGTCCAGGTTATTTGAGATTATTGGTCCTTCTACAGGGTAGACCTCTTCCTCAGCTTCTTCCAGCTTTTCCACAATTCATCCACAGGGGTTCCCAGCTTCTGTCTATTGGTTGCATATAAATTTGAGCATCTGACTCTTTCACTTGCTGGTTTGGTCTTTCAGAGAGCAATCATGATAAGCCCATTTTTTTGTGAACACAGAATAGCATCAGTAATAGTGTCAGGCCTTGATGCCTCTCCTTGAGCTTTATCACAATTTGGTCTTGTCACTGGATCTCCTTTTCTTTAGTCTTTTCTCCATGTTTTTTCCCTGCAGTTCTTTCAGACAGGAACAATTCTGGGTTAGAGCTTTTTACTGTGGGATGGTAACTCAATCTTTCCACTTGATGTCCTGTCCCTCCACTGGAGGAGGACTCTACAAGTTCCCTCTCCCCACTGTAGGGCATTTCTTCTAAGGTCCCTCCCTTTGAGTCCTTAGGGTCTCTCACATCCCAGGTCTCTGATATAACCGAGGGTTTTCTCATCTCCTACCTCAAAAAGTTGCCTGTTTCCATTATTTTTGCTTTTCCTCAGCACTTCAGTCATGTTCCCCACACACACAATACCTGATCATGTTCACCTTCTTGTCCCATTTCCCACCCAGGCTCTTTCCTCCCCATCACTGTAGTGATTTTTTTAACCTTCTTAACATTTAAAATTGTTTTCATTCATACAGATAATTGAAATTTATTTATTTTTTATTCATTATCTTAATAGTTTCCAAAGGTAAGAGATACAAATAAAGAAGGTACATTGGGTTGATTTTATTTCACTTCATTTCATTTTTGAAATAGGCACATAGTATGTTGTGTATTGTCCAAGAAGTTCTAGAATGTTTAGGTTCCAGGTGATCTCAGCATTCCATGTAGGTATTATTACAGGTATGTGACAACATACCTGGCTTATATTGTTCTTAAGAAATTAGTCCCACAAAAATTTCCTATAAACACTATAAAATTAACATTGCTCTCAGAGATGAAAATATTTCCTGTTAACTTACAAAATTCATTGAAAGTATATTTCTTTCTTGAAAGAAACTAAACTGCTAACTTCAAGGCAGGATAAAAGGACTGATTATCCCCCTCTCTCTGTTCTAGGCCCAACCTCTCTGTTCCCATTGTTCTTGTTTCTATAGCTCTCTGTCTCTCTCTTTGTTTTCAGCTTCCCCTCTATCTGTTCTTTGCCCCATATTTTTCTGAACTAATGGTTTTGTTTCTGTCTCTATGCCTCTATACCTCCCCCATTTCCTCACTCCTCTACCCTCTCCCAAACATTCCCTTTATACCAGGTGTGTTCCATCGTGTAATTTCTCAAGGTCACAACTTGCATGGGCCCAGCAAATGTATTCCCTTGCCATGTAATATTTCATAACACTAACACATTAAAAGCAACTGACAAAATCTATAAATATTAGTTTGAGCCATGGATTTTTGTATTCCCAAAAAGGAATCAAAACAACATTTCATTTGTCTTGGCCTTCAGATAAATTCAGATAACCTAACCTTACCTAATCATTAAGAATGCTAAATTATGCACTTGTTTTTCTCCTTGCAACAATGTATGTCCATCAGTGCCCTGTGACACAAATAAATCCACAAACTTGCTCCATTGACAAGAGCATTGCTCATTTAATCCTGTGATAACAAAAGCAAGTGCAGCAGGAGCAGCATCTGCCCTAGGTCCTCTCAGGAGCTCTTTTTTTATACACTCTCAAGAATCACTAGAATTTCAAACAAAAACTATCTGCAGCTGGGGACACACATGAGATTAAAACAAAACAAAATAAAAAAAAACTACACATATAACATTACTGGGTTTTTATAGGAAGCAAAATTCTCATACATTTTTTCCTATAAGGAGGATGGAGGATCCTACAACTCAGAATCAAATAAAACTTCCAAGTTTTAGGAAGCTCAGAAAGCTCTAGGTTTGCTGAGGCCCTCCCAAAGGCAAGAAAAGAGGAACACAATTGCTGGGGTGATGTTTCCCCTACCTCTTCCTGGTAAAGAGAATGCAACACACTTGAATTATTTTCAACAGCTTAAGAGCAGGAATGCCTCAATGCTACAGGAACCCCAGGAACCCAGGGAGGACTGCTTAAATACACCCCAGCACTGGGGAGGGCTATGAGTCCTGCTGGGGTTGGTCAGTCTGCAGACATGTTAATTTGCATGCACCCACTCAGGAGGGGTTGGTGCCAGATTTGGGCTAGCACCTGCTCAGTGGTGTTGTTTACTGCCATGGTGTACAGGAGACCAGCACCATCTTTTAGGTGCTGGCTGCCTACAGCATGGACAGATTTTTTTTTTTTTTTTTTTTTACTACTTGCTTGGACTGATCTTCCCCTGCTTTGATTCTGTTATCTACTGTATTTGTCTGACTCAGTTGTGATAAGGATTTACTTGACCCAGCTTCATTTGTCACATCCACTTTTCAAGTATAAAAAAAAAATCACATACTCCATTTACCAACATGGGAGACATTATTTTTTGATATGCAGTTTTCCCCAACAGTGGAATGACAAGAAGACCAGAGCCATCCCTTAGGATAGGGACAAATGATCCAAAAGTTACTATTCTCTAACCTAGGACAACCAGTGTCAATAATTTTATATGTCTCTGCAAACCTAGATTATGGCTGATCAACTTCATTGAGTCATTGGCAGCACTCAGAGTGGGCATACAGGCTAAATGATAACTATATATGTGAACATCCTTCAACTCTGGCCAGATGTACCCCTAAAGCCCATTTTTACATTTCCTACTGGAAGCACATTTTATGAACAACCTGGCACTACAAGTGCAAAAATGGTGCTCCTTCAAAAGGAGCCTTCTGCATCAGACTGTCAACTAGGGACCTGGAAACATTCTAATTTCAATATCACTAACTTAAGAAACCCCTGACAGAATACTGGCCGGCAGATTGGAAAGGGCACGATCACAGGGTCTGTGTTATATTTCAAGAGAGTTTCTATCATGCATTAAGTGACATCCAGATCTTCCATTCTTTTTATGAGGAAATAAAAATTAGCCCATTTCTCATTGCTCCCATAGCAAGAAATCTGTTTTTGGTCCTGTTGCCACAGACCATCTGGGTCCCTCTTTCTGCATGGAAAGAGTCACTAGTCCAAGATGGGCAAAGTGTCTGCGAATGACAGACAGACCAACACGCGAGATTGTGTACTATCTGTATGTCATTTGTCAAATTGAGCATCAAACTTTTTATACACAAGAAAATAGGGAAGTTAGGTGACACATTGGCAAAGTACAAATGAGGTTACTGGATGCTTAATGGCTCTTACACAAACAGAGGAATGTAAACACAAAGACTGGCAGGAACTGGTCAATAAAACAACTGAGACAAAGTCAGCCCTATCTAAGGTCACCTAAAGTCTTCGAAGCCAGGTGTGAGGTCTTACACTCCTAGGGCAATGGCTTTCACACCCAAGTCATATTTCTAATTAGGGAGTTTGGCTCTAGCTAACCATCTCATTACCCTAAAACCACAGCCAGATCTACTGCCTAAACCATTGTAAATTCCTGTATGTGGGAGTGATTTGACTTTTATTCTAAGTGATAGTGTAATACCAAAGGCAATTCTGAATGTCACTGAATAGGCAACATTGAATTCCAAACCCATGGTCAGCTCAAGGACTTTCTAGGACATTGGAACACTGGCAAAGGCTTAGCTATGTCAGAAATCAATCTTAAAAGGCACTTATAATAAGATATTACTAAAAGAGAGCACATGGATCTGTACACCAGACTAACAAGGGTATAGGGTATGAATATGTGGGTTATGAGAATGCCAAAGCTCCAGGAGTTGAGTTCCTTTTGAAACTCTTTGACTCGTGAGTGCTTCCAGGGCTCTTGGACTGCCAAGCAGACTTCACTACAGTGTGCATGTGCGGCATCCTGGTAGACACTAGAGTCCAGTAGCTAAGGGTCTATTTTGGCCATGCATGTGAAAAAACTAACATGGAAGAACTATGGCCTGGAGAGATAAAAAAAAAAAAAAAAGAACTGGATTCCTGTAATCCTTTGTATGAGACAAGGTTCCCCGGTCCTGCTACAAATCTTCACTCACTAAAACTTCAATTATTGGGACTAGGAGTGGTAATAGCACATGTGTTTAAACCTAAGCTCTCCAAAGCCAGAATCCTCTGTGATTTTGAGGCTAGCCTGTTTTACACAGTGTGTTCCAGGTTACTCTGAACTACATAATGAGATCCTGAACAAAACCAAAACCAAAATTGAACTAATACCTAAGTTGTTGGGGAAAACTGACCTACCTAATGGAAGGGTGATTTAAACTTCTGCTGGAAGCCCCACATGCCTGGGCCAAACATCCTTTAAGGCAGTCACTTAGGAAATTCAATGGTGTGAATTCCCAAACCACTTTGTACAAAACATCTATTCCTTGTCTAGTTTCTCTAATCTCTGAAAGGACCAAAAAAAATGTCAATGCAGGTATCAGGTACCATGCCCTTTGTGGGCTACACTGGATATGTTGGGTACACAGCCTCGATTATACTTTTTCTCACCTAATCAGGATTGTGTGTGTTGGGGACTAGCTGTACAATTTTCTTCCTGTTCCAACTTACCAGAGGGGACCATTTAGAAATCTAAAGTACTAGCCAGGTGGTGGTGGCACTTGACTTTATTCCCAGCACTTTGGAGGCAGAGGCAGGCAGATTTTTGAGTTCGAGGCCAGGCTGCTGTGCAAAGTGTGTTTCAGGACAGCTGGGGGTACCCTGTCACGAAAATTGAAAAAAAAAATAAAAAAAAATAAAAAAAAAAGAAAGAAAGAAGAGAAAAGAAAAGAAAAAAAGAAAAATAAATAAATCTAAAGTACTGGTAGTCGCAAAGTAAATGGTGTGCCCTTGAAATTGGCAACTAAAAATAAAATGAACGGCAATCTGAGTGTAAAATTCATTAACATGATCCAGCTACCTGGACAGAGTCCTGAGGCTACCAAACTCCCATGTATATGTGAAACCATATTAGCAGTATAAGACACAGTTTAAACAATTATTAGTATAATATTATTTTGTGACATAAAATTATTAACTGTACAATACAAGAAATATTGAATTTAATACTACTATAACTCCAAAAGCCCTTAATATACATTTGTATAATAGGATCCTCAGAGGATTGAAACCTTCCACCCTACAGGAAGCTCCTTATAAACAACTCAAAAGAAATCCAGGAAGCTCTTTAAGCAGGAAGGCAAACACCTTCAAAGAGCTTCAAGGAATCCCTCAAACTGAAAAAAGTCAGTAGGCTTCTCCCTGTCAGAGAAAGGAATAAAAGCTGAGAGTCCCTCTCATATGCAGAAAGATGAGGTACAAAAGAGAAATATGAGGCCAAGGCTTAGAGCATTTCTCCCTGGAAGGTAAAACCCTGGACAATCCCCAAACTTGTTTTCCCTAATCTCTAAAATACATCCAGAAAGAAGCTCTTTGTTCTCTATAGCCAGCAAAAAGCCTTTTTGTTTCGGTGCCTTACAGCCAGAGATGTGATAATTGTAGGAAGACCTATAGGGATATGGAGATAGAGAGGATATGAAGACTACTCCCCACCCATAGCCAAGTTTATTCCTAACTCCTCCCAACTCTCCCCATCTCCTCCGAACTCTCCTCCCAACTCCTGCCAATTCTTCATCTAGCTGTTAAAACCCCCTGTTCTTACTGCTCAGGGTCAAACTCCCCTGCCCTGCAAGGTAGAAGGAGTTTGTCCTCAGCTAGATTTAGTAAAAGATCTTGAATTTGGCATCAGGGGTGGTTTTCTCTTGAGTCTTTGGGGTGCTGGCCAGCTCATCCTAGGACTTGAGTGGAGGCATAGCTTTTGGTGGTCTTACATGTGGGTGCTCATTTGCTGAAATTTGTGGCCTACCCCAGTTCTCAGAAATCCCTGCTGAGAGGTAAGATCCTGCCTTTGTCTATGTCATTGTCTATGTCTTTGTCTGCAGGCTTTTTTTGAATTTTGTATTCTTAGTTTACAGTAGCCTGTGCACATGAGAGCAACAAATTCCTTGTCTGGGATGGAGGGGAGGGTTACTGACAGATGTGTCAGGAGTAACTGGCTGCCAATCTGGGAGACATCCCAGGAGGTCTGAGGGAGCTCCAGGGATGCCTGGGTATTTCCCATCGGGGAGCCAATTGAGACTGTGCTCACTCAGCCATCTGTTTCTGTTACTAGGTGCTAATTGAGTGGTGCTCACTCAACCATCTGTTTCTGTTACTGTGTGCTAAGTAAGAGTGTGCTCACTCAGCCATCTGTTTCTGTTACTGGGTGCCAATTGAAAGGTGCTCACTCAGCAATCCATTTCTGTTACTGGGTGCCAAGTGAGAGTGTGCTCACTCAGTCATCTGTTTCTGTTACTGGGTGCAAAGTTAAGAGTGTGCTTACTCGGCTGTCTGATTGGGTACTGGTTGCAGTTATCGTAATTTATTGTGTGTATATCTTGTTTGTCTCCCTGAATGTGACTCTGACAATGAGACAGACTATTAGCACTCCCCTAGTATGAGTCTTGTGATTTGGACTGAAATTAAGACTAGGATTCACAACCCATCTGTAGATGTCAGAAAGAGATTTTAAAGAACTTTCTACTCTAGGGAATGGCACGCTTTTGTTGTTGGTTTAACACCAGAGGACACTCTTGATTTGATTGTGATTTCTGCCCTTAAAAATGTTGTTTAGGCAGAGGGGACCAGGGTCTCAACCAAATCAAGTGCCATAGAATCTCATCTAAAAAAATTTAGCCAAGGACCCCTGCCCCATCCTTGTTGAAACCTTGAGTTTAGTGGAAAAAGCCAGACTCCTGAGACCTAATTCTCTGCCACTCAGAGAAAAAAAAAACTGAGATAAAAATAGTGGAGTCTGAACTGCAACCCTGGCTCCCACAAAGATATATCTTATCTTATATATATATAAGATAAGATATAAGGATAGAAGAACCTCCACAATGGCATAACACCCTACCACCATATCCCCAACTCGTCCCCTCCCAGACCTCTCAACATGTCTGAGGTGCCGCTGGGGATGTGAGGGTGGGACCAGCAGCTAGAACCTGAGGCTGTTGAGCTCGGAACCTAGAGGGAACAGACTGCACAGTGCTGCCTTTATATACTTATGGCCCTCCTCCATCAGAACCCAGACAACTGCAGTCCCTTTAGTACTGGCCATTTTCCTCTACTGATCCTATAATTTGAAGGCATATCATGCCCCCATTTCTGAAAACCCCTCTAGCCATACTCATCTAATGTAATCTCTCATGTTCTCTCATCAGCCCACTAAGGATAACTGTCAACAGATTTTGAGCATTCTTTTCACCACTGAGGAGAAAGAAAAGATACTGCTGGAGGCAAGAAAGAACATGCTAGGGGTCAATGAATGGCTGTCACATCTTCTGAATGAAATAGATGCAGGCTTGCCTCTGATAAGTCCTGACTGGGACCCTAAAAGGCCTCACAGTAGGGGGCAGTTGACAGTTTTCCTCTGGGCTCTAGTAACAGGGCTGAAAGGAGCTGGCAGGTGCCCCACTAATTTGGCCAAGGTAAGAGGGATCCTACAAGAGGAAAAGTAGCACCCAGCAGTGTTTTTTTGAGCGCCTCTTAGAACCATACAGGCCTTACACTCACTTTGACCCTACATCAGAGGGCCAGCAGGCAGCGATGGCCATGGCTTTCATTGGCCAGTCTGCTTCTGACATTAGAAGGTTACAGTGTCTATAGAGTCTGCAAATATTATCTTTGAAAGATCTGGTTAAGGAGGCAGAGAAAGTGTACTATAAGAGAGAGACTGGAGAAGAAAAAAGAGAAAGAGAAAAGAGAGAGTCTGAAGAAAGATAAATTATACCAGATAGAAGGCTGTAAGAAATTTAACTAGGGATTTAGATATAATTGCAGGTGATAAGGAATATTATAGAAAGGGAGGAGGAAGTAGGCAGACAGTGTACCTGGGCAACACAGCACCAAGAAGATCTCAAAACTCCAGAGGACCTTTGCAACCACCTCTAGATAAGGACCAATGTGCATACTCAATAAAAAAATGGACACTGGGCAAAAGACTTCCCCCCCCTCCCAAAATAGATATCAGTCCTCCCAAGGTCCTTAACCCAAAGGGCAATGACTAGGGAAGATGGGCCTCAGGCCCCCCTCCCCGAGCCTAGGGTAATCCTAACTGTGGAGGCAACCACAACATATTTCCTTGTTGATACCAGAGCAGAATTTTTAGTCCTGAAAGAGCCACTGGGGAAATTGAAGAACAAGAAAACTGTAGTAGTAGTGGCTACTTGTCAGAATCCATACTCTTGGACCACTGATAATAAAGTTGATTTAAGAAGAAGCCAAGTAACTCATTACTTTCTCATCATTCCTGAATGCTCCACTCCATTGTTGGGGAGAGACTTACTGTCAAAATAAAAGCCCACATAAGTTTCTTTTCAGAAGGAACTTCAGTCTCTTGGATTCCACTATCTCTATAATTTTAGCTTGAAAATCAGAAAACTAATATAGATAAAGTGAGCCTCAAACCTGTTAGAGAAAAGTTCTAGAAGGGAACTGGTTAGAGAGATATCCTCAAGCCTGGCCAGAGACTGCAGGTATAAAAATGACAAAAAGGGTGCCCCCATCGTTGTGATGCTCAAAGCTGGTGCGACTCCTATTGGGGTATGATAATACCCCATGAACAAAGAGGCCTTCGAGGGCATCAGACCTCACCTCAAAAGGCTCTTAGAACTGGGTGTTTTATTCCCTTGTCAGTCTTCCTGGAATACTCTGTTGCTAGCAGTTAACATTCAGGCTTCGCCCCGGGAAAGCAGCTAAGAGGTAACCCGCCAGGGGCATACTGGGCAATAAATTTTACTGACATTAATCCAGCCAAGTACAGTAATAAATATTTATTAGTTTTTTTAGACACTTTTTCAGGGTGAATGGAAGCCTTCCACACTAAGAAGGAGACCACCAATGTCATGGTAAAGAAGATATTAGAGGAAATTTTCCCAATATTTGACATCCCTAAGGTAATTTCATCAGACAACTTCCCCTCCTTCGTTGCTCAGATAAGACAATTGCTTATAGACCCCAGATTTCAGGACAGGTAGAGCAGATAAATAGAACATTAAAGTAAACCTTAACTAGATTGGCTTTAGAGACCAGCAGAAAAGATTGGACAACACTCCTAACCTTCGCCTTGTTCCCAGGGAAATTTATACTTACACCCTTTGAACTCCTCCATGGGAGACCTCATGAAGCAGGGAAAATGTTTGACCCTGGTGTTTCTTTTTCCCAACCCCTGCCAGCTCACTTGAAGGCCCTATAACTGATCAAAAAAGATTCCTGGGAATTGCTGAAAAAAATCAAACACAGACACACACACAGACACACACACACACACACACACACACACACACACAAACAAACAAACAAACAAACAAAAAATACATAGGTACCAGGAACCACAATGGGACCTCATCAATTTCAAATAGAGCATCCTATCCTGGCCTGACACCACCTTTCTAACAACCATAAACCCAGATGAAAAGGACCCTAACTGGTGCTTGTGACAAGCTCTGCTGCTGCTCCTCCAGCCTGTGTCTGGCTCCCCCTATTGGCCCCACCGAGGCCCACTGGCCCAGCCCTGCTTGCACTAACTGGGCTTGGCTCAGGAACTGAACCTCCTCCCTCCATCCCACCTCTGGTGAGAAACTCTTTAGTCTCATTAAAGGGCTTCTGGGGCTCTCAATGTAACAAATTCTAAAGATGTGACCTCATGTTGGCTTTATTTGACAGCTGGGCCAGAGGTTTAATTTTCCTAGTTCTAATATTAGAACTATTTACTAGAAGGAGTAGGGTATGTGAGACCCTGTCTTATAGCATTTATCCCTGGAAGGAAGAGCCCCTGGACATTTCCCAACCTTTTTTTTTTCCCTTGATCTCTAAATAAACATCAGAAAGAAGCTCTTTGTATTCTATTGCCAGCAAAAGCCTTTTTGTTTCTGTGCCTTACAGCCAGAGATGCGATAATTGTAGGAAGACCTACAAGGATATGGATATAGAGAGGAGGTGCAGACTACTCCCCCACTACACCCCCACCTATAGCCAACTCTCCTCCCAACTTCTTCCAATTACTCAGCTAGCTGTTAAAGTCCTGTAATGTTACTGCTCAGGGTCAAACTCCCCTGCCCTGCATGGCAGAAGGAGTTTCTCCTCAGCTACCTGATAATAAAACCTCTTGCAGTTTGCATTAGGTGTGGTTTTCTCTTGAGTCTTTGGGGTGCTGGGCAGCTCATCCTGAGACTTGAGTGGAGGCCCAGCTTTGGGGGTCTTACAGAGTCTTGGTGAAGTTGAGACTAGTTGTCTGAAAGAAGCAGAAACAAGAGGGAGCTGGAGCTACCTTGCCTGGAAGAGGTTTAGATCCACTGAGCTACATTGAAAGGATTCTCTCCAACCTGTTGAGCTGTCTGCTCTATTCTCCAGGTTCCCGTTTTTGTGGACCATAGTGGGGTGGGCTTTGGTGGTGCAGCTGTCCCTGAGTCATTTCTGCTCCTGTAAGTAACCCCTCACATTTATTCCTGTAAGGAATCCCAGTAAAACTCATTCATCAACCAATTTGGAATTCAGCAACATTTATAACATAACCAGTTCTAATTCCACCACAGTTAATGCAATAGCCAACATTTGGCCTTAATTATTACAGATTGATTATTTTTGCTTGTTTATTGTGTATAAGAATAACTCAGTGAAATTCTCCCTTTCTCCCATATGGATTCAGTCCTTGAAATCCAGTTGCCAGGGAGCAAAAAAAGAAATTTGACTTGCTGAGCCTTCTTGCCAGCTCTGATTTTGCCAACTTTAATGCTTATAGCAGAAACATGGCCTAAAGTCAAAATATTTGTATTTATTTATTCAAATTCATTTGTTTATTTAATATATTTGTGTGTGCCTATTCTCATGCCACAGTACACAGGGTTTTTGGGCATTGCGGTTTTTAGTGTCTTTTTTGGGGTTCTATTTTTTTTAAGGTTGTTTTAGAGTTTTAGGTTTTTTTTTTCATTAGTTTGTTTTATATTTTGTTTCTTTGTTTCGTTTTGTTTTTTTAGTAAGACTTCTTGAGTTCTTTTTAGAATTTTAGATTTTTCTTTAGGGTTTGTAAAGTTTTAATTAAGGCTTTTAGGATTTTTTTTTAAGGTTCTTTCATATAAAAAATGATTTTAGGGTTTCCTCAGTATTTCAGGCAACTTTTTAAAGACATGTTGTTGTTGTTGTTGTTGTTTGTTTTGTTCTTCTGTTTTGTTTTTTGTTTTTTGGGTTTTTTTGCTTTTACAATTTTTAAGGTCTTTTTAGGGTTCTTGAGATTTTGGGGAATTTTAGGGCATTTTAAAAGTGTTTTTAGAATTTTTTATGGTCTTTTTAGAGTTTCTGTTTTTTTTTGTTGTTGTTCTGTTTTTTGTTTTGATTGTTTGTTTAAGTATTTTCGGGTCTCCTTTCTGTGATGTCCAATGGCTTTAATCCCAGCATATGGCAGGCAGAGGCAGGCAGATTTCTGATTTCAAGGCCAGCCTTGTCTAAAAAGTGATTTCCAGGACAGGCAGAATTACACAGAGAAACACTGTCTTGAAAAACCATAAAAAGTAGATGGATAGATAGATAGATAGATAGATAGATAGATAGATAGATAGATAGATAGATAGATAGATAGATAGATAGATAGATAGATAGATAAGATACATAGATAAGATAGGTCGGTAGGTAGGTAGGTAGGTAGGTAGGTAGGTAGGTAGGTAGGTAGGTAGGTAGGTAGATGGTAGGTAGAAAGGTAGATAGGTAGATAGATAAATATAAAGTATTTTAGGTTATTTTAAAAGCTTTTTAGGTCTCTTTTAGTGTTTGTTTAAAGATTCTAAAGTGTTTTACGGTTTTCTTTTTTAAGATTTTAGGAGTATTTTAGGGAGTTTTAAGTATTTTAGAGTTTTTAGGATGGGGGGCTTGAATGACCGGGATTTTATGTAGGGTTTTAGTTTTTTATGATTTAAAAATATTTCTGGATTTTTTGGGATTTTAGGGTTTTCTTGAGGTCTATATTTGGAGAGGGATGGATGTTTCTTGATTTCTTTTGAATTTTAAAGTATTTTAGGGTATTAGGGTCTTTTAGGGCTTTTAAAGGATTTTAGGATTTTTTTTTTATTTCTATTTTTTTAAGGCTTTTGTTTTGTTTGTTTGTTTGTCATTGTTTATTTTATTTTATTTTTTAGAAATTTGGTATATTATGTTAGGACTTTAGGTTCTTATTTTTAGAAATATATATATATATATTTCTTTTCTTTTTTTTTTGGTTTTCTTGATTTTTTTAAACTTTCAGTGTTTTTTGGGTCTTTTGCAATTTTTATATTTGCCTCTCACCATTTGTTTATCTCAGATTTTTACTGGCCTTATTGTTTCTGACTGGATCCTGTTCCTCCAACGAGCTGGTTGTGAACTGGTTGTGGTGGTGCTTCCGGGAATCAAAGTTGTCGATGGTTGTGGGACTGGATCTGGAGCAGCGGCTCTGGCCCAGGCCGAGTTTTCGGCCAGAAGGAAAATGTATCTCTACCAGGGCAAGACAGATATGGTTTGCCTTCACTGGGCCCCTTGAGGTCCCAGGTAGGCACAGTATTGTGGCAAGCAGTATCTCATCTGTGAGCTTGGCTATGACAGACCTCCTAGTAGTCAAGATATCTCTGTATGTGGGAGGAGTTCTGGAACACCAGCTCTGCTGCAGGGAAGAGTTGTGGCATCATGATAAATTCTTATCCCTCTGAAATGATAAGACAAAAAAAAGCTTTCCTTCTACTAGTTGCCTTGGTAATAGTGGTTGATCACAGCAATAATACAGCAATTGCTAACTCCCCTTTATGTTTATTATGATAAGTAATATATTAGGTTTTCTATCTTTCTGCAAGTGAATACTATCACTCAACCTCACACATGCACGAAATTATATAAAAATGGCCTCAAACCCGTATGAGAGCAAAACTATGTTAATTACCTTATTCCAAATCTGTGTTAACTCACCTAACAAAACACTCTCCTTCCATCCATTTTCCTCCAAATGCCTTGATTTCACCTACTGCTACAAACACACCAGTAGTGACCCACCTGACAGGCCGAAAAGCCTAGACATGGTCCCGAGGCAAAAACTTCACGGAAACTTCTGTATTCATGGTAACCTGTATAATGAATGTTCCAATGTCCTTGCTTTAGTCGGTAAATGGATCTGTGTGCTTTCCCTTAATATTGCTTTTTTGTAAGTGCCTCTAAGGATTGATTTTGACATATTGCTAAGTTAGATACCTCACCTAGGAATTCCTGTCCTAGGCATTCCTTGAGCAAACTATGGTCTTTGAATTCACCAAGGATGCTGCCTATTCAGTGACATTCAGATTTACCTCTAGTACTGTAAGAGAGATAATGAAAGAAATCAGGCATTACTATCTGTTCCACAGAGTTAGAATTCTCAGGGCAAACTACTACCATATGCAAGAATTTACTATTATCTAGGAATAAGAAAGGTTGTGTTATAAGAAGAAACCAGAATAGATAATTAGAACTATAGATAGTTGATCTTCAAACATACACAGGAATTTGCAATGACCTAGGGTCCCGGGGTACTATATGATAGACTAGAAGAGGAACTATTGCAAGGGCACAAAACCATTGCTTATGACTTCTAAGATTAAGCAAACCTTAGGGAAGGCTACTTATGATCCCAGTTTTTAACATTGAATTTTATCCCAATTGGTCCCTGCCAGTCCTTTATAGGCATTCCTCTATTTTGTGTAAAAGTCACTTATAAGACTATTGTTCCCTTTGAGAGAAATTACATTCAGATCCACACTTCTTTGTGCCTGTCTGTTTCTCAGCCTCTCTTCTTGGTAAATCCTTGCCCACCTTTACTCAGAATCCAAGATATGCCCATAGAGCAAGGACCCAAGTGAGGTTTGTCTGTGGCAAGCTACCTTTCAGTTGACTAAAATTATATCATATATATACACTCCAGCTCTATTCAGGTACCCCAGGAGAAGGCATTAGATCACATTATGGATGGTTGTGAGCCACCTCGTAGTTACTGGGATTTGAAATCTGGACCTTCAGAAAAGCAGTCAGAGCGCTCACCCACTGAGCCATCTCACCGGCCCTATATACCACATTTCATCTATTAAGTTCATAATAGAAAAGAAATGGTTCCATTTCCTAGCTATTGTGAATATTGCAATAAACATGCATTGAAAATATATCAGATGTAGGACGTGGGATCTTTAAGTATTTGTCTTGGTGTGTGACAGCTAGACTATCTCATAAGTCTAGTTTTGAAAACCAGTGTACTAATTTACACAGTGCTGCCCATGTTTACATACCACCATGGATACATATGGGAGAGGAAGTAGTCAATTGATCCCTATTTGTAGAAAATGCAATCCTGTCTTAATAGTTTCAACAGAAAACTTATATACAAACAGTTTCAGCAAATTGGAGTGATACAAAGTCACATTAAAAAATCAACATATTTATATATGACATCAATGAACTTGCTGAGAAAGAAATAAAGGAAGTAAAAGCCAATTCCTAATAACATTTTTTTAAAAATAACAGGGGCTGGGAAATAGTTAAGGGGATATTGTGCTTGCCACACAAATGTGAGGAAAAGAGTTCAGATAACCCAGTACCCAGTGGTGAGTGAGTGTGTCTGCTCACCTATACTCTGAGCAGAGGAAGACTGGAAATCCTGGGTCAAGCTGCCTTGCTAGACAACCCAAACCCTGCTCAGTAAACAGAGTGAAAGTCATCAAATTACACAGCTTTAACATGTGGTCTGTACATGCACATGCACACACATGAACATATACTCTTACATATGTACAGCTTCATACATGAAAAAACATTATACATACATGCCATTAAGATCCACCTCCATTCTCCCTCATCCACTCTACACACACACAAACACTCACACACACACAGAGAGAGAGAGAGAGAGAGAGAGACAGAGAGAGAGAGAGACAGAGAGAGAGACAGAGACAGAGACAGAGAGACAGAGACAGAGACAGAGACAGAGACAGAGACAGAGACAGAGACAGAGAGACAGAGAAAGATAGACAGGGACACAGAAAAACAGAAAGACAGAGACTGAGAGAAAGAGAGAAGGTATGAGGAGGAGTCATAAGAAGATAAATTGTAAAAAAAACATTAAGACAGGACAAACAAGACAGTGTCTTACTGTTCCCACAAAACTCTGCTAGGAGAAATAGCATAAAAGCACAATGGTGTCATCAAGACAGCTCCAGTCATGAAAAAGAAAGTACACCAAGGCCCTATTAAATATCCAAACCAACATTTTGTTTGACTGACTTCCAGTGTCAAGCTTTTAACATGCCAAATGTCAAAAGATATTAATTTAGTTTACAAAAAGACTTGGTCTATGTCTTTCCTGGTCATTCTGTTGATTGTTCATGTAAGAGAATAAACTTAAGAAAAGGAATAGAGTTTAAAAGCTTTATTAAAGATTATTAATTACTGTGTTAAATGCTACAAACCTATTCAGTTATTTTCATTATTACATTTACAATGAATAAAAGTTATTTTATTTGAACAACATTATAATGCTGATATTTATAATGATATGTTTAAAAACATATCCAATATTCAGAAAAATTCACAGAAAACTTTTCAAAACATAAGTCAAGTAGTCACCTTCATAGATTTAATTTCAAAGTGAAAAATTGAAATTTCTTTTCAATATCACCATGCTTAAATCAAGCATTTCTCCATTTATAAACCACTACTCATTTTGCCTTTATAGATTATCTGAAAGAAACAGTAACAGAGACTTAAATCCCGAAAGCTATTTTGTTCTGACATTAAGATTGCACAGCTAATTCTCAAAAGGTGTATATTATCTGAATCGATACATATAATTTCCTACCCATTTTACCATGCAGCAAGTTCTTCATGCCTAGCAGGATTGTTCTGTTACTTAAATTCAATGTGTTCAGAGATGGCAAAAGACCAACTAGAAATTCAGATAAGCATAGTTAATACAGAATTAGCCAGGAATACAAGTTACCCCAGATTGTAGGAGAAGAGTGGATATTCTGACAGCAAATAGCTTTTAAATATAAACTCGTGAGATAAGTTGGAGTTAAAAAAAAGAGAGGGGGTGGTAAAGCATTCAGGAATTCCAAGAAGAAAGAACTTATGGCATAGCACTGAGGCAATGGCACAAGGAAATAACTGGTTGATAGAAAGTGTCCCTGAGTTTCTGAATGATGCAAGCCTTTATTGCTACATAGCCAAAGGGAAACAGAAATCTTTCACAAAAATCAAAGAGAGGAGCCAAATAAACACCTTTCATCCAGCAAGATCAAAAACTGCTCATAGAAAACTGGCAAAGTGTACAAAACAGGCAAAACAAGTTTCTGTGTCAGTAAAGTAGGATCTTCACTTATAGCCTCAATTTTACACTTTCTCAGTGTACCAATTTCTATAAAACATGACCTTTCAAAGAATCAGCTTGACTAAGTGTTTAATAAATAATCCTGTGCAACTATATTCCAGCTGCATCATTGGACTCAAACTGAATGGTCCATGTGTTGCCACTGATGTGAGCCATTAACCTGTTGTGCTTCAGGAGAATTATATGACCTTCAACAAGCAATCCAAATATGAAAATGAATAAGAACCCAACTTGCTAACTGTGACAGACAAAACAATTCTTTAAGGCCACTAGTGCTACATTCAGGAGTCCAACTTTGTCTGTGTTCTGAATCTAGTCAAAAACAGTTAAAATATTGGAAATAAAACTTGCATCTGTACTATAAATAGATTACTGTTTTGCCCTTATTCTCTGAACAATAACATGTTAATTGCACAGTAATATTTCAGAAAGTATTAGTCATTCAGAGATGTCTTTCAGCATCCAGTTAGACTCACAGTTGTCACAAATTTATCTAGGAGAGGTCGTTTTTAAAATACAGAATAATATCTGTGATATCAATTCCATGAATTCTTTGCTCTATTCAAATACTATCTACAGTTCTTTCCCTAGAAAGTATGCCAGTGTTTGTCTATCCCCATAGCCTCTGAGGAGGAATTGTATGGATAAAACTTACCCATTCATTTATGAGATGGAAACTGACATCACTGAAAATCTCACTGACTACCTCAGGTTATAGGGATCTATCCTGATGTAAAATGGACTTGAGATCACAGCCTCGTAAGAACAACATGTCCATTATTTCATATCATGCTCTGACTTCAACAATTTCTTGTCATGACCCCTTAGAGTGGGCACCAGACAAGGTAGCACTCTGAACACTAAAGAAGAGGGTCCTCTGGGTCCCTCATCATTCAGAAACTTTGGACGATTGCCATGCTACCTGAAGCAGAACTGCAAAGTGAGGCAGCCTAGGATTGACCAGTGCAAGAACAAGGACAACCAATCTACAGGTTTCAGATTGGCCTGTGCAGGCAAGAGGATAGCCATTATCTAGGCTTGGGACAAGCCCGAGAAGGCATGAGGACAGCCGTTCTCAAAATTTGCTTGATTCCTGAGGCCACTGTTACTTATATTCTGTGCGATTTGCCTTACGATATGTCCAAAATTTTCAGGAGAGAGCACCACTCTTAAAGGATGCTGCTTCATTGTTTCTTTCTGCAAGTCACCATTGGCAAGTCCATTCCTTGCCCCTTTAAGGGTCAGTCGCCCATTTCATGTTTCTTGAACAATTTTCTTAATGATTAAATGGCAAGACAAGTGGAGAGATGGCAGCGAGCCTCAGCACAGACTTGACCCTATGATCACAGACCACAGGTTTCCCTGCTTCCAGAGCCTGGTACTGCCTCAGTGACGCCCAAAGAATAGTGATACCCTACCCCAATCGGGGAATAGCCTGGGACCCACTTCACTGACCCAAGCTGTATTTAACACCTTAAGCCAACAGGGGAAGCATTTGACCAGAGGGACTTTGTGCCTCCAGGGCTCCTTATACAGAAACGGCACAAGTTCAGGTGCCTAAAGCCCTATGAAGACCACACATTCAAAAAAATCAGATGCTCATGTTGCAGAAGAGCTACAGAAACCCGAAGCTCTTATAAAGCCTTCAGCCATTAACACGACCCTGGGCCCTCTGAAGGAGCTAAAAGAGAACAACAACAACAAAAAAAATGGACAGTTACACTTTCTCTGATGTTTCCTGAGTTCATGAGTAACCCACTGAGCAGGGTACCAGACAATCTGTTTTACCACCTTCCACCAGAAAATGAGTGGCCTCCTCTGCTGTGTCCATGCATAGACAGGTGAAAAGAAGCCAGCCTATGTCCACTGGGTTTGAAGAACCTAAGGATTTTGACCAGTCGGGTGCCAGAGTGCCTGCAGCATCTTCCAAACACAGGGCTGGAGATACCAGTCACAAATTCAAAGAAGATAACACAGTGCCTGGGCCATCGTCTGCTGGACAACATGGACAGGTAATTTCCCCACACATTCAAGGTTCCCTACACCCTTCCCAATCTAACCAAGGAGATCTGGGATCTTCAAATTCTCAGGGCAGGTCCTTATGCACCAAAAAGTTTTGAGAACTAACGCAAAGTTTCCAAGACTCTATGGGACATTGCACATCTGCCCAGGCATCCCATAGACTTCCCACGTGTGCTTAAAAGAAATTCATAAATGCCTCCTCTTCCATTAGGAGTTCAAAAGTTTGTTCCCTACCCTACAAAGCTGTATTCTTTACAATTTTCCTCCAAAGCATTTTGGAGAAGAACTTTCTTGTCAAGCAACAGGCCCCATCAGACAGAGAGGGCTCCAAACCCTCTTCGCCTAACGGTAATGTCAGTGATGTCTTATTAGTCCCTAATGCATCAAGTCCCACCTCCTCTTCCCAGGAGAATTCAACATGTTTGACAGCTGCCAAGGCAAGGCAGAGAGCTAAGTCCTCTCAAAATGACAGCCAAAGATGTTCCCTTTCTCCCCCAAAGTGCCATATGCAATCTGCTTCTAGTAAAATGAGTTTGAGAGCTGACCCTGCTGAACAAGGGGGTTTCAAAACTTCCCCATTAAACCAACACGGATTTCAAAGTCCTTTATCATTATAAAATGGGCTCACGTCATCTCTTACGGTCCAAAGGGAATTAAATGCACAACTTCCTAAGTGAGCCTCACACAGCTCATACCTGCCCAAGCAGAGAGAAAAAAATTCCACAAGGAGCTCAAGTACCTTTGCCATTCATGGAATTGCACTTGAGTGTTCCACACATACTCAAGATGTGGTAGAATCACTTAAGTCCTCCAAAGGGACTCTACTTTACTTCTGCACAAAGTGAACTAGAACCATAGGCAACTTCCCCAGGGGTTATGATAAATTCTCATTCTGTCAGGGGGCCAAGAAGATTATCCCCCTCTATGGAACAGATTCAAAGACAGTTCTTAAGTTTTCTCTACCACAGAAAGGAAGATTATATCATTCTCCTGCTATGAAATGTGACACAAACATTGTCATTCTAGTAGAAGACTAAAAGATGCTCTGTCCAAACAATGGGTCTTCAGAAAGTCCTGATCTGATCAAGAATTATTCAGATATCTCTTATCAGCCAAAAGAGCTCTCTTGATTTGTCATCAGGCCCCAAATACCTGAGAGATTATTCCAAAACACTTCCAGTTAGCTAAACAATTTCAATATTTGTTGTAGAATACACAACTAAGAGGATATCACCCTCTCAGCTGCCACTGGGCACACTAGAGGCTGGGAAGAATTCCCCATATATGTCCAAGTTTCTAGGATTTCCAAAACCTGTACAGGAGTCTCTGCATACTACTCTATCACAAAAAGGGACTGTAGGACAGGATAAATCTACAGAAGAGAGTTCTAGCCACAGTCCCATCTTTAGAAATGGCTCATGGATATGATACATCTTCAAAAGATGTTCTAGGACAGATTCCATCTGTAAAGAAGGGTCTGGATCCAATCCTATGTGAACATGGTGCTATCGGATGTGATTTGCACGCACAAGAGTCTGTAGCATCCTGTACAGCCAAAGAAGGGAATTCCTTGTATTCTACCTGTGCACAAGAATTCATATGATCTCCCCAAACTTCACAGGAGACTATGAGAACTTCTCTATCTCTCAAGAGGATCAGCCCTCTTCTCCAAATACACATTCTTATCCACCTGCACAAGGGCTGTTGGTCCTTCTCCATGCCTGCATAAGTCTCCATAATATATTCCAAATGCCTGAAAACGCTCTGGATTTTACTTCATCTTCCAAGGACCCTTGGAACCTGTTTGCCCATCAAGTAGTCTATGACACCTGAAATATCTACACAGAAGTTGTTATCCAATTCTCTAGCTGAAGAAAAAATTTTTGGAACTTCCACTGTTACACAAGGAGGTCTAAAAATTTCACTAAATGCCCATGAGGCTCTTAGACCTTTTACACATGTCCATGAAGCTCTAAGAGAGGCCACATCTACGCAGGTATCTCTAGGGCCTTCTCCTAATTCTGAAGCTATTGTCAAGACTTGTACATATACACAAGGAAATTTAGACCTTCACCATCTGTGCAAATGGTCATATGTCTATCATATCTGAACAGGATGCTTTACAATTATTTCCATCTACCCTAGAATGTTTATTTTCCTTGTCTTGTCTGGTTGAAAGCAGTAGACATTCACCCTCTACCAAAGTGATCCACAGGCATCCAGTTTCTAGGAATAAAAAAAAACAGGTTAATTGTTGATCCTTCTGAAATAGGAGACTTCAGAAATTCTGTTAAAAGGTAATACTTGCATCATGTCCTGCTGAAAAAAAAAAACATCAAAAGCTACAACTATTCCTCGGGTGAGTCCCACAACATCTCCATCCAAAATACCTTGAAATGTTCAACAAATGACCAAGAGACTGTGGAAACTTTCTTGTCTACCCAAGAGCATGTTGCCCACTTACATACCTTATAAACAGACTCTGCATTCTTCAATATCTACACTAGGGTATAGATACCTATATCATTTGCAAAGAAATGTTGAAATGTCATCACTGGCACAAGGAACACTAGAGTCTTTATATCATCCCACAAGGAAAGGTACAAAATACAAATCAGAATAAGACATTCTGTGACAGTCTATATCACCACGGGGGACTGTGAATCCTTTGTCTTCTGTACCATGTGCTCAGAAATTTCCACTAATTACATCAGGTACTCCAACAACTGTGAGATGTAAACAAGCAGTTCCAGAATATTCTATACCTGTCCAGGAAACTTTGGATTTTTTGCTGACGATTCCCGGGGTTTCTAGAACATTCAGCATCTTTCCAACAGAAGCGAGGGAACTAGTCAACATGGTAGAATCTCAGGATACCTCACCAATATTCCAAAGTACTACAGGCCCTTTGCCACATCCCTCAAGTCATACAGGATATTCACAACCTGACCAATGATCTCAGGAGTATTCTTTAGAAGTCTCAAGGGATCTAGCACCTTTGAAGTCTACCAAATTTTCATATATGTTGAGGCATGTCTAGGCCTTTCACTATATACTCAACAGTCTATCCAGCAGTCATCATCTTCCCAAAAGATTCTGGGAACATCAGAGTGTGCCAAATGTATTCATTAACATTTTTCTTTCATCTCAGGTTCTTTGGGAATGTATTCATGTGTCCTATGGATGACAGGAACATTGTTACAAGTCCCAAAGCCTATTGGACATTCCTCACCAATACAAGCATGACAATCCCCTCCACCATCTATGAAAAAAAACTGTGACAACTTGTATTCACAAGCAACTCTTGTAGCATAAATCTCTCCATTGTTCTCACCATCTACTCAGGTTAATGGAGAAGCTTACCTCAATCAAGAATCTACTTTGGGACAGCCCATAGCTGCCCAGGGAGTTGAACAACTTTTGTTGTCTAGCCCAGGTTATAAAGAAAGTGACAAGCAGGAAATAGGAATGTTTCCATCTTACCAAGTACTTCTGGGAATTTCCTTACCTGCAGAGGGAATGGTAGGATCTTGATCATCTGTACAAAGGGTTCTGGGAACTTCCCTATCTGTCCAAGAGTCTCTGTTCACACCCAAACAAGAACCTGTAGGTACTCTGCATCTCTAACAAAGTCTTTCAAACATCAATCTACACACTAGAGGGCTCTCAAATTTTTTCCATGTGCTCAACATACAATGTTCATCATGTTCCCCACACTAATGAACCTCTCCTTTCTAGCCAGAAAAATCAGAAGAAATTTTTATATTTGCCAGGTTATCCAGAACACTACCTATCTGCACCAGATGGTCAGGGGCATACAATACCTACTCTAGTAGCTGTAATACTTTTGCTTACTTCTCAAGGGCACAAGAAAAACTTAACAATTGCAATGGAAACTTTGCATTTTCAAAGTTCTTTGTCATCCATTCAAAGGAATCCAGTACCTTTGTCAGATTCCACAGGTGTATTGGGATTGGGACAATGTAAACACACAGAGACTTTTTTGGACCCTTTGCCTCAAGTGAGGAAGGATGCCAGATCTTCTAAATCTGCTTTCCCTACTATAGGAAATTAGTCACCATCACCTCGAGAACCTGTAAGACATTCATCTTTTCCTAAAGGAGGTATAGAAATGCTCTCAACTGGTCCAGGGAATCTAGTACCTTTGCAATCAATCCAGGGGCCTTTGACACTTTCCATCTCAGCCCAGACAATGACACATAACTCAGGATCTGCCAATGGGGTTGTACTGCATTCAGCTTCTTCCCCAGCAGTTTCAGAAAGAAAGGAATAGTCTCCATTTACCCAAGGGACTTCAGAAAGTTCCAAAAGATCTGGATTGCACCTGGATCTTACTACATCACTACCGGTAACACAATCATCTTCAAGATTTGAACAAGGAACTGTGGAACCTTGCTTATCTGAACAAGGGACTAAATTTAAAGAAACATCTATAGGGTCTTATGCTTATGCTCAGGATACTATGGGGCATTCTTTATCTGCACAAGCCACAGTATGAAAGTCCATGTCTGCAAAGCAGACTTGGAAACTTTGCCTACCACTACAGGACCTTTGGGGTCTACACAAGTGACTCTTGTAGTCTCAGATTCATTTTCGTCTTATCAGAGGCCTCTGGGAATTTATTTAGCTTCAACGGGAACTCTAGGCTCTTTGTCTTCCATAGAGGCTTTTGGAATATCCCTTTCTGACCAAGGGTCTCTAAAACTGTCCACATCTAAATTAGGGTCTGTAGAAACTGTGACATCTTCTCCAAAGACTGTGCATCATCCAACATATTGCCAAGAAGCTATGAGATTTTCTCCTCTTTCTAACATTTTGGACAAAAATCCCCAGCTTTTTCAAGGTTCATTGGTCTGTTCCTACCTTGCCAGAAATCTCAAAAATCCATTTCATCATTCATCACGAGATGTAACATACTCATCATCTGTACTAGGTACTCAGGATCACCCTCTTTCTAGTCCAGAGTTTCAAGGATATTTTCTGACCTCTCTAAAGTCTAAGGACTGTTCCACAGCTGCAAAGAGAACTTTGACTATGCAAATTTCTTTGTCATCCATCCAAAGGTATGTAATACCTTTGGCAGAATCCACAAGGATATTGGGAATGGGACAATGTAAAGACACAGAGACTACTATGGGCCCATTGCCTCAAGTAATGAAGGATATAGAATCTTCTCCATCTGCTTTGCCTATTTTATGAACTTTGCCACCATCACCTCAAGAACCTGGTAGACATTCATCTTTTCCTAAACGTGGTGCAGAAATATTTCCATCTGGTCCAGGAATTCTAGCACATTTGCAATCAGCCCTGGGGCCTCTGGCACTTTCCATCTCAGCCCAGGCAATGACACATCACTCAAGGCCTACTGACAGGGCTCTACTGCATTCAGCTCCTTGCCCAGCTGTATCAGAAACAAATGAATATGCTCCATCTTTCTGAGGGACTTCAGACACTTACAGATGTGCTGGACTGCATCTGAATATTACTACATAGCTACAGATGACACCATCATCTTTGAGATCTGAGTAAGGAACTGTGGGATTCTTGTCTATCAGAAGAAAGGTGTCTGAAAGTGACTAAATCTAAAGAAAGTACTATAGGGTATTCCACATCTGCTCAGGCCACAGAGGGGCATTCTTTATCTGCACAAGCCATAGTAGGAAAGTACATATCTGAACAGTTGCATTTGGAAATTTGCCTGTGCAAAGTTCTTTGTCTGGGCACACTGTGCAGACTGTGGAAACTTTGCCTCCCTCTCCAGGACCTTTGGGGTCTACCAAATATACTGAGGTGCTACCAGAATCTGTGTCATCTGATCAGAGGCCTCTGTGAGTTTCTTTAGCTTCACAGGGAACTCTAAGTTCTTCATCTTCCCAAGAGGCCTTTGGACATTTCTGTTCTACCCTAAGGTCTGTAAAACTGTCCACATCTAAACAAGGGACTGCACAAAATGTTTTATCTGCTCAAAATAGTTTGAATGCTCCAACTTCTTTGCAAACAGATATGGGATTTTTTCCAACTTACCAACATTTTGCATAAAGATCCCCAGCTTTCCCAAAAATCACTGGAATTTCCCTACCTAGCCAGAAATGTCAAGTATCCATTTGTCCTTCACCATCATATGGAGGACATTTCACACCTCTACTAGGTGTTCAGGAGCATATTGTACCTATGTGGTTTTAGAAGCTTTTCCATCTTTCAAAAGCCCAAGAAAATTTTTAGGACAGAAGAGGGAACTTTGCACATACAAAGTTATTTTTTCTTCAACCAAATAAATCTGGAAAATTCAACAGGTTTCACATGGATATTGACACACACACACACACACACACACACACACACACAAAGACTCACAGAGTAGTTTAGGGCATTTGCCTGGAGTGATAGAGGATATAGAACCTTCTCATTCCACTTCAGTGATTCTATGAACTTTGCCACCATCACCTCCAAAAACTTTTAGACATTCATATTCTACCCAAGGATATGCAGAGACTTTCCCATTTGGCTAAGGGTATCTAGCACCTCTGAAATTTACCCAGGGGCCTCTGAAACTTTCTATCTCAGCATAGGCAGTGATGAATACATACCAAATGATATGAATGTTCTTCTAATTCTCTATTTCTTTCCTCCTCAGAACAAGGGACTCCAGCATCTTCAGATTCTCCTCTTGGAGGTGTGAGTCCCTGCCTCTCTGCACAGGGGACCTTATGTCTTTCCACATGTCCACAAAGGTCTACCCAAGATTCTACATCTTCCAAAGGCTTTTAAATCCTTCTTTACATAAACAAGGTATAGGAACTCAGTCCACAACTTCATACTATACAGTAGAAGACTCACCAACTTCCCAGCTGTTTCAGGGATATACTGACCCTGCTCCAAATAAAGCAAGGACTTTTAGATCTATCCAAGGACCTCTGAGTATTTCAGGAACTGCCTAAGGCTCTATAGAACCTTTGCCATCTCCCCAGGGGACTCTAGGATATTCATCATTTGCATCAGGTGGACAATCATTTTCAACAGCTACCCCAGGACATGTGATATGTAGTGACTCACCAGTGTAACTTGCAATTTCTGTCCATCTTAGTTCCTCACTTTTTTCCTTAAGCATTTTGAATCCATTCATTTACACATAATCACTCTAAACCTACAGAGGGATCTTAAACTTCATGCTACGGACCAAATTATTATTTGATTACTCCACAAATGGTCGAACAAACAGATCCATATGCTTCAGAAGCTTCAGGATCTACTCATTCTTCCAAAGGAGTCATGGTAATTTCTTTATCTGGACAGGGAACACTATGACCTGTATCATCTGCCCTAGAATCTTTGACAATGCCCTTATCTGCTCAAGTGAATCAGGACCTTTTTTATCTATTTTAGAAGTTGTAGACCCATGCCTGTCTTCTACAGGAAAATCTGGAAGCTTGTCATGTACAAAAAGCAAGCCAGGAATAGCAAATGTTTCACCAGGAGCTTTGGAAATTTCACTATCTACCATAGTTTGTCTAGGGTTTCCTTTATCTGTCCAATTGGATTTGAGTGATACAACCTGGATTTTTTTCCTCAGAGACTTTCTCTGTATGCCCATGGTATAGTAGGACTATCAACACCTGCACAATGACCTTCAGACACTTCCTTTTTATCCCAAGAGCCCCAATAACCCTGTTTGGAAAAAGAGGCTTTAGGTTATTCACCATCTGATCCTAAAGATCTTGGACGTTTTGCCGAGGACAAATTATAAACATGGCCATGTATGCAAAACCATTCAGATATAACACCTGTCACCAAAGAGATCATCGCATCTTTGTCATCCATGCAAGATACTCCCAGATAGATGGGTGGATGGATGGATGGATAGATGGAAGGATGGGTGGATGGATGGATGGATGGATGGATGGATGGATAGATAGATAGATAGATAGATAGATAGATAGATAGATAGATAGATAGATAGATAGATAGATAGATAGATAGATAGATAGATAGATAGATAGATGAGATAGAAGAGATAGATGAGATAGATGAGATAGGCTGATAGGTAGAGAGGTAGAGAGGTAGATAGGTAGATAGATAGGTAGATAACTAAATATAAAGTACTTTAGGTTATTTTAGAAAGCTTTTTAGGGCTTTTTTATGGTTTGTTTAAAGATGTTAAGGTTTTTGAGGGTTTCCTATTTTTAAGGTTTTAGGTATCTTTATGGTGTTATAAGTATTTTAGAGTTTTTACAATTTTAGGGGGGATTGAATGACTTAGGGACTTTATGTAGGGTTTTAGTTTTTTATGATTTTAAAAATAATTTTGGATTTTGGGGGGTTTTATGGTTTTTTGGGGTTTATTTTTGGGGGGGTTGGATGTTTCTTGAATTCATATGGATTTTAAGGTATTTTGGGGTATTAGGATTTTTTAGGGCTTTTAAAGAATTTTAGGATTTTTTTAAAACCTTCTATGTGTTTTGTTTTTTTGTTGTTGTTTGTTTCTTTTTGGCTTATGGGTTTGTTAAAGGTTTTAGTTTTTTTGGGGGGGTCTTTTTAGAGTTCTAGAAATGTGTTTGTCTTTTTTTTAATTTTGGGATATGTTGTTAGTGTTTTATGTTCTTAGTTTTAGAATTTAAATGTATATAGTTTTCTTTTTTTAGGGTTTTGTTGATTTTTTAAAGCTTTCAGTGTTTTTTGGGTCTTTTCCAAATTTTCACTTGCCTCTTGATATCTGTTTATCTCAGATTTTAACTTGGCTTATTGTTTCTGACTGGATCCTGTTCCTTGTATGAGCTTGTGTACTGGTTGTGATGGAGCTACCAGGAATCAGGCTGTCTAGGGTTGTGGGATGGGACCTGGAAAAGTGGCTCTGGCACAGGCCAAAAAGTGGGCCAAAAGGAAGATGTGTCTGTAGCAGGGCAAGACAAATAGGTTTTGCCTGCACAGGGACCCTGGAGTTCCCAGGTAGTCCAGGTATTGCTGGACTCATCTGTGAGCTTGGCTATGACAGATCTCCTGGTAGTCAAGGTATCTTTGTATGTGGGAGGAGTTCTGGAGCCCCAGCTCTGCCTCAGGGCTGAGTTGTGGCATCATGACGAAATCTTATCTCTCTGGAATGATAAGACAAAAAAAGCTTTCCTTCTACTAGTTGTCTTGGTAATAATGGTTTATCACGGCAATAATACAGCAATTGCTACACACCATTTTATATTTTTTTATGATATGTATTCTACTTTGTTTTCTATCTTTCTCCTAGATAATAATATCACTCAACCACACACATGCATGAAAATATATAAAAATGATCTCAAACCCATATGAGAGCAAACCTATGTTAATACCCTCATTCCAAATCTGTGTTAACTCACCTAACAAAACACTCTCCTTCCATCCATTTTCCTCCAAATGCCTTGATTTCAGCAACTGCTACAAACACACGAGTAGTGACCCGCCTGACAGGACAAAAAGCCTATACATGGTCCTGAGGCGAAAAATTCATGGAAACTTAGTCTCCTGTATTCATGGCAACATGTATAATGAATGCTCCAGTGCCCTTGCTTTAGTCGGTAAATGGATCTGTGTGCTTTCTCTTAATATTGATTTATTGTAAGTGTCTCTAAGGATTGGTTTTGACATATTGCTAAGTTAGATTCCACACATATAAATTCCACTCCTAGGCAGTCCTTGAGCAAACCATGGTCTTTGAATTCAGTAAGGATGCTGCCTATTTGGGTACATTCAGATTAACCTCTAGTATTGTAAGAGAGACAGTGAAAGAAATCAGGCATTACTAACTGCTACATAGAGTTAGAAATCTCAGGACAAACTACTACCATATGCAAGAATTTACCATTATCTCGGAATAAGGAAGGTTATGTTATAAGGAGCAAGCAGAATAGATACTTAGAACTATAGATATTTGAGTTTCAACCATGCACAGGAATTTACAATGGCCTAGGGTGGAGGGGTACTATATGATAGACTAGAAGAGGAACCATTGCAAGGGCATGAGACCCTTGCCTATGACTTCTAAGATTAAGCAAACCTTGGGGGGGGCTGCTTGTAATCACAGTTGTTAACATTGAATTCTATCCCAATTGGTCCCTCCCAGTCCTTTGTAGGCATTCCTCTATTTTGTGTAAAAGTCACTTATAAGACTAGTGCTCGCTTTGAGACAAATTACATTCAGATCAACCCTCTGTTTGGTCGTGTCAGTTTCTCAGCCCCTCTTCTTGGCTAATCCTTGCCCACCTGTACCCAGAACCCAAGTTATGCCAATGGATCGAGGACCTAAGTGAGGTTTGTCTGTGGCAAGCTACTTTTCCTTTGACTAAAATTACATCAAATATATATATATATATATATATATATATATATGTGTGTGTGTGTGTGTGTGTGTGTGTTTATGTGTATGTGTATGTGTTAGTGTATATGTATATAAATACACATATACATCAATACATATACATATATATACATTATACACATATACACACATACATATACATATATATATGTGTGTGTGTGTTTGTGTGTGTGTACATATGATATATGTGTACAGCTTCATACATCAAAAAACATTATATATACATGCCATTGAGATCCACCCCCATTCTGTCTCAGCCATTCTACACACACACAAACACTCACACACACACATACACACACAGAGGGCGAGAGAGAGAGAGAGAGAGAGAGAGAGAGAGAGAGAGAGAGAGAGAGAGAGAGAGAGAGAGAGAGAGAGAGAGAGAGAGAGAGAGACTGACATGGAGACAGAGACAGAGATGGAGACAGAGACAGAGACAGACAGAATAAATTTGGAAATCACCAAGACAACAGTGGATTTTTCTATTACACAATGCAATAAGTAAAACCAATCAAAGCATATTTGTGAAAATGCTCTAAGGAATCTTATTCCTTTGTACTCTGACAAAGAAAATGAACAGAATTTAAAAGCTTTATTAAAGAATATTAATTACTGTGTCAAATGCTACAAACCTACTATTCAGTTATTTTTGTTATTAAATTTACAATGAATAAAAGTCATTTTGTTTGAACAACTTTATACTGCTGATATTAATAATGATATTTTTAAAAATTCACAGAAATCTTTTCCAAACACAAGTTAAGTTATCATCTATAGAGATTTAATTTCAATGTGAAAAATTGTAATTTCTTTTCAATATTATCATGCTTAAAGCAGACGTTTCTTCATTTATTTTTTTTATTTTTTTTCCATTTTTATTAGGTATTTAGCTCATTTACATTTCCAATGCTATACCAAAAGTTCCCCATACCCACCCACACCCACTCCCCTACCCACCTACTCCCCCTTTTGGCCCTGGCTTTCCCCTGTACTGGGGCATACAAAGTTTGCGGGTCCAATTGTCCTCTCTTTCCAGTGATGGCCGATTAGGCCATTTTTGATACATATGCAGCTAGAGTCAAGAGCTCCGGGGTACTGGTTAGTTCATAATGTTGTTCCACCTATAGGGTTGCAGATCCAATTAGCTCCTTGGGTTCTTTCTCTAGCTCCTCCATTGGGAGCCCTGTGATCCATCCATTAGCTGACTGTGAGCATCCACTTCTGTGTTTGCTAGGCCCCGGCATAGTCTCACAAGAGATAGCTACATCTGGGTCCTTTCAATAAAATCTTGCTAGGGTATGCAATGGTGTCAGCGTTTGGATGCTGATTATGGGGTGGATCCCTGGATATGGCAGTCTCTACATGGTCCATCCTTTCATCTCAGCTCCAAACTTTGTCTCTGTAACTCCTTCCATGGGTGTTTTGTTCCCAATTCTAAGGAGGGGCATAGTGTCCACACTTCAGTCTTCATTCTTCTTGAGTTTTATGTGTTTAGCAAATTGTACCTTATATCTTGGGAGTCCTAGGTTTGGGGCTAATATCCACTTATCAGTGAATACATATTGTGTGAGTTCCTTTGTGAATGTGTTACCTCACTCAGGATGATGCTCTCCAGGTCCATCCATTTGGCTAGGAATTTCATAAATTCATTCTTTTTAATAGCTGAGTAGTACTCCATTGTGTAGATGTACCACATTTTCTGTATCCATTCCTCTGTTGAGGGGCATCTGGGTTCTTTCCTGCTTCTGGCTATTATAAATGAGTCTGCTATGAATATAGTGGAGCATGTGTCCTTCTTACCAGTTGGTGCATCTTCTGGATAAATGCCCAGGAGAGGTATTGCTGGATCCTCCGGTAGTACTATGTCCAATTTTCTGTGGAACCACCAGACTGATTTTCAGAGTGGTTGTACAAGCCTGCAATCCCACCAACAATGGAGGAGTGTTCCTCTTTCTCCACATCAACGCCAGCATCTGCTGTCACCTGAATTTTTCATCTTAGCCATTCTGACTGGTGTGAGGTGGAATCTCAGTGTTGTTTTGATTTGCATTTCCCTGATGATTAAGGATGTTGAACATTTTTTCAGGTGCTTCTCTGCCATTCGGTATTCCTCAGGTGAGAATTCTTTGTTTAGTTCTGAGCCCCATTTTTTAATGGGGTTCTTTGATTTTCTGAAGTCCACCTTCTTGAGTTCTTTATATATGTTGGATATTAGCCCCCTAATTGATTTAGGATAGGTAAAAATCCTTTCCCAATCTGTTGGTGGTCTTTTTGTCTATATACCCGGCCAAACTCTCAATTACCATAGATGGAGAAACCAAAGTATTCCACGACAAAACCAAATTTACACAATATCTTTCCACGAATCCAGCCCTTCAAAGGATAATAACAGAAAAGAAGCAATACAAGGACTGAAATCACGCCCAAGAACAAACAAGAAAGTAATCCCTCAACAAACCAAAAAGAAGACAGCCACAAGAACAGAATGCCAACTGTAACAACAAAAATAAAAGGAAGCAACAATTACTTTTCCTTAATATCTCTTAATATTAATGGACTCAATTCCCTAATCAAAAGACATAGACTAACAGACTGGCTACACAAACAGGACCCAACATTCTGCTGCTTACAGGAAACCCATCTCAGGGAAAAAGATAGACACTACCTTAGAGTGAAAGGCTGGAAAACAATTTTCCAAGCAAATGGTCTGAAGAAACAAGCTGGAGTAGCCATTCTAATATCGGATAAAATCGACTTCCAACCCAAAGTTATCAAAAAAGACAAGGAGGGACACTTCATACTCATCAAAGGTAAAATCCTCCAAGAGGAACTCTCAATTCTGAATATCTACGCTCCAAATGCAAGGGCAGCCACATTCATTAAAGACAGTTTAGTAAAGCTCAAAGCACACATTGCACCTCACACAATAATAGTGGGAGACTTCAACACACCACTTTCATCAAGGGACAGATCGTGGAAACAGAAACTAAACAGAGACACAGTTAAACTAACAGAAGTTATGAAACAAATGGACCTAACAGATATCTACAGAATATTTTATCCTAAAACAAAAGGATATACCTTCTTCTCAGCACCTCACAGGACCTTCTCCAAAATTGACCATATAATTGGTCACAAAACAGGCCTCAACAGATACAAAAATATTGAAATTGTCCCATGTATCCTATCAGACCACCAAGGCCTAAGACTGATCTTCAATAACAACACAAATAATGGAAAGCCAACATTCACATGGAAACTGAACAACACTCTTCTCAATGATACCTTGGTCAAGGAAGGAATAAAGAAAGAAATTAAAGACTTTTTTAAAGTTTAATGAAAATGAAGCCACAACGTACCCAAACCTTTGGGACAAAATGAAAGCATTTCTAAGAGGGAAACTCATAGCTCTGAGTGCCTCCAAGAAGAAACGGGAGAGAGCACATACTAGTAGCTTGACAACACATCTAAAAGCTCTAGAAAAAAAGGAAGCAAATTCACCCAAGAGAAGTAGAAGGCAGGAAATAATCAAACTCAGGGGTGAAATCAACCAAGTGGAAACAAGAAGAACTATTTCAAGAATTAACCAAATGAGGAGTTGGTTCTTTGAGAAAATCAACAAGATAGATAATCCCTTAGCTAGACTTACTAAAGGGCACAGGGACAAAATCCTAATTAACAAAATCAGAAATGAAAAGGGAGACATAACAACAGATCCTGAAGAAATCCAAAACACCATCAGATCCTTCTACAAAAGGTTATACTCAACAAAACTGGAAAACCTGGACGAAATGGACAAATTTCTGGACAGATACCAGGTACCAAAGTTGAGTCAGGATCAAGTTGACCATCTAAGCAGTCCCATATCACCTAAAGAAATAGAAGCAGTTATTAATAGTCTCCCAGCCAAAAAAAGCCCAGGACCAGATGGGTTTAGTGCAGAGTTCTGTCAGACCTTCAAAGAAGATCTAATTCCAGTTCTGCACAAACTATTTCACAAAATAGAAGTAGAAGGTTCTCTACCCAACGCATTTTATGAAGCCACTATTACTCTGATATCTAAACCACATTAAGATTCAACAAAGATAGAGAACTTCAGACCAATTTCTCCTATGAATATCGATGCAAAAATCCTCAATAAAATTCTCGCTAACCGAATCCAAGAACACATTAAAGCAATCATCCATCCTGACCAAGTAGGTTTTATTCCAGGAATGCAGGGATGGTTTAATATACGAAAATCCATCAATGTAATCCATTATATAAACAAAGTCAAAGACAAAAACCACATGATCATCTCGTTAGATGCAGAAAAAGCATTTGACAAGATTCAACACCCATTCATGATAAAAGTTTTGGAAAGATCAGGAATTCAAGGCCCATACCTAAACATGGTAAAAGCAATCTACAGCAAACCAGTATCCAACATCAAAGTAAATGGAGAGAAGCTGGAAGCAATCCCACTAAAATCAGGGACTAGACAAGGCTGCCCACTTTCTCCCTACGTTTTCAACATAGTACTCGAAGTATTAGCCAGAGCAATTCGACAACAAAAGGAGATCAAAGGGATACAAATTGGAAAAGAGGAAGTCAAAATATCACTTTTTGCAGATGATATGATAGTATATATAAGTGACCCTAAAAATTCCACCAGAGAACTGCTAAAACTGATAAGCAGCTTCGGTGATGTAGCTGGATATAAAATAAACTCAAACAAGTCAATGGCCTTTCTCTATACAAAGAATAAACAGGCTGAGAAAGAAATTAGGGAAACAACACCCTTCTCAATAGTCACAAATAGTATAAACTATCTTGGCGTAACTCTAACTAAGGAGGTGAAAGATCTGTATGATAAAAACATCAAATCTCTGAAGAAAGAAATTAAAGAAGATCTCAGAAGATGGAAAGATCTCCCATGCTCATGGATTGGCAGGATCAACATTGTAAAAATGGCTATCTTGCCAAAAGCAATCTACAGATTCAATGCAATCCCCATCAAAATTCCAACTCAATTCTTCAACGAATTAGAAGGAGCAATTTGCAAATTCATCTGGAATAACAAAAAATCTAGGATAGCAAAAAGTCTTCTCAAGGATATAAGAACCTCTGGTGGAATTACCATGCCTGACCTAAAGCTTTACTATAGAGCAATTGTGATAAAAACTGCATGGTACTGGTATAGAAACAGACAAGTAGATCAATGGAATAGAATTGAAGACCCAGAAATGAACCCACACACCTATGGTCACTTGATCTTCGACAAGGGAGCTAAAACCATCCAGTGGAAGAAAGACAGCATTTTCAACAATTGGTGCTGGCACAACTGGTTGTTATCATGTAGAAGAATGCGAATCGATCCATACTTATCTCCTTGTACTAAGGTCAAATCTAAGTGGATCAAAGAACTTCACATAAAACCAGAGACATTGAAACTTATAGAGGAGAAAGTGGGGAATAGCCTTGAAGATATGGGCACAGGGGAAAATTCCTGAACAGAACAGCAATGGCATGTGCTGTAAGATTGAGAATTGACAAATGGGACCTATTGAAACTCCAAAGTTTCTGCAAAGCAAAAGACACCGTTTCTTCATTTATAAACCACTACTCATTTTGCCTTTATAGATTATCTGAGTGAAACATAGCAACTGTAACTTAAATCAAGAAAGCTATTTTGTGCGGACATTAGAAATGTGAAGCTAATTCTCAAAAGGTATATATTATCTGAATCGATACTTATAATTTCCTACCCATTTTACCATGCAGCAAGTTCTTCATGCCTAGCAGGATTATTCTGGTACTTAATTTAATGTTTTCAAAGATGTAAAAAGACCAACTGGAAATTCAGAAAAGCACAGTGAATACAGAATTAGCCAGAATAGAAGTTACCCCCTATTGTAGGAAAAGAGTGGATATTCTGACAGTAAATAGATTTTAAATATAAACTACTGAGATAAATTAGAGTTAAACAAAGAAAGGGGGTGCTAAAGCATTCAGGAATTTCAAGAAGTAAGAACTTATGGCATAGCATTGAGGCAATGACACAAGGAAATAATTAGATATTAGAAAGTGCCCCTGTGTTTCTGAATGTTGCAAGCCTTTATTGCTGTGTAGCCAAAGGGAAATCGAAATCCTTCAGAGAAATCAAAGAGAGGAGCCAAATAAACACCTTTCATCCAGCAAAATCAAAAACTGCTCTTCGAAAACTGGCAAGGTATGCAACAGGCAAACGAAGTTTCTGTGTCAGTAAAGAAGGATCTTCACTTATAGCCTCAATTTTACACTCTCTTAGTGTATCAATTTCTATAAAACATGACCTCTCAAAGAATCAGTTTAACTAAGGGTTTAATAAATCATTCTGTGCAACTATATACCGGCTGCATCATTGGACTGAAAATGAATGGCCCATGTGATGCCACTGATGTGAGCCATTTGCCTGTTGTCCTTCAGGAGAATTATATGACCTTCAACAAGCAATCCAAATATGAAAAAGTAATAGGAACCCAACTCGCTAACTGTGACAGACAAAGCAATTGTTTTAGGCCACAAGTGCTATATTCAGGAGTCCAACTTTGTCTGTGTTCTGAATCTAGTCAAACACAGATATAAGTATTTGAAATAAAACTTTCATTTGTACTATAAAGAGATTACTAAAGTTTTGCCCTTATTCTCTGAACAATAGCATATTAATTGCACAATAATGATATTGCAGTAAGTATTATTTAGTAATTTAGAGATGTCTTTCAGCATCCAGTTATCACAGATTTATCTAGGAGAGGTCGTTTTTAAAATTCGAAATAATATCTGTGATATCTATTACATGCATTCTATGTTCTATTCAAATATTAACACCTGTTCTTTCCCAAGCAAATAAGCCAGGGTTTGTTTAGCCCCATAGCCTCTGAGGAGCAAGGGTATAGATAAGCCTTTTCCATTCAGTTATGAGACAGAAACAAACATCACTGCAACACTCACTGATGACCTTAGGTTAGAGGGATCTATCCTGGAGTAAGATGGACTTCAGAGCATAGTCTCCTAAGAACACCATGTCCTTAATTTCCAACCATGCTCTGCCTTCAACAATTCCTTGTCATGAACCCTTAGAGTGGGCACCAAACCAGGTAGCACTCTGAACCCTAAAGATGAGGGTCCTCTGGGTCCCTCCTCATTCAGAAACTTTGGATGATTGCCCTGCTAATATGAGGTAGCTCAGGACTGGCCAGTGCAAACAGGAGGACAGCCAATCTGCATGCTCCAGATTGGTCTGTGCAGGCAAGAGAACAGCAATCATCTAGGCTCAGGACTGGCCTGAGATGGCTTGAGGACAGACGTTCTCAAACTTTACTTGATGTCTGAGGCCACTGTAACTTATATTCTTTGTGATGTGCCTTCTTATATGTCCACAATTCTCAGGAGGGATGCTGTATAAGCGTTTCTTGTTACAAGTCACTTTTGCCAAGTACATTCACTGCCCCTTTAAGGGGCAGTCATCTATTTAATGTTTCTTGAAAAATTTCCTTAATGATCAAATAGCAAGACATGTGGAGAAATAGCAGTGAGCCTCAGCCCAGACTTGACACTATGACCACATACCGCAGGTTTCACATCCTCCAGAGCCTGGAACTCCCTTAAGTGTAGCCCAAAGAATAGTGATACCCTACCGCAACTGATTTCACAGCCTCCATAGCCTTGGACTCCCTTCACTGTCCCCCAACTGGATTTTACACCTTAAACTAACAGGGGAAGCAGTTGGCCAGCAGAGACTCGAGGGATTTTGTGACTCCAGGGCTCCGTATACAGAATCGGCACAAGTTCAGGTGCCCAAAACCCTATGAAGACGAGAGATTAAAAAAAAAAAAAAAAAAAAAAAAACTGATCTCATGTTACAGAAAAGATACAGAAACCCAAAGCTCTTATAAAGCATTCATCCAATAACAGGACTCTGGACCCTCTGAAGGATCTAAAAGAGAACAAAAAATGGACAGTTACACTTCCTCTGAGGTTTCCTGAGTTCACAAGTAATCCTCTAACCAGGGATACCAGACAATCTGCTTTACAGACTTCCATTAGAAAATGAGTGGCCTCATCTGCTGTGCCCATGCATAGACAGGTGAAAAGAAGCCAGCCTATGTCCACTGGGTGAAGAACCTATGGATTTTCACCAGTTGGATGCCAGAATGCCTGTAATATCTTCCAAACACGGTACTGGAGATGCCATTAAAAAGTTCAAAGAAGATCACACAGTGCATGGGCCATCTTCTGCCTACTCTTCTGCTGGCCAACATGGACAGGAAATTTCCCCAAACATTCAAGGTTCCTTACACCCTTCCTGATCTAGCCAAGGATATCTGGGATCTCCTAATTCTCCCCAAAATGCTCAGGGTCTTTCCTTATCCAGCCAAGAGGTAATGGAACTATCCAAATTTTTCCAAAACTCTATGGGACATTGAACATCTGCACAGGCATCTCAAAGACTACTCACTTGTGCTGACAGTAAAATCATAATGCCTGCTCTTCCAGAAGGCTTTCCAAAAGGTTATCCAGTACACTACATGTCTCTCTTCTTTCCAATTGTCTTCCAAAGCATTTTGGAGAAGAACCCTCTGGTCAAGAAGACCTACAACAGGAGTGTAAGTCACAAAAAGTGGGCTCTAAACCTTTTTCCCCCAACGGTAATGTCAGTGATTTGTCCCAAAAGTATCATGTCCCACATCCTTTCCCTAGCAAAGTTGAAAATGTTTGCCAGCTGCCAAAACAGGGCAGAGAGCAAAGTCTTCTCAGAAAGATATCCAAAGATGTTTCTCTTTACCCCCCAAAGTGTCCTATGCAATCTGTTCCTACCAAAGTTATTTTGAGACCTGACCCTCCTGACCAAGGGAATTTCAGTCATTCTCCATGAAATCAAGAGGGCTTTCAAAGTCCTCTACCAATAAGAAATGTGCTCACATCATCTATTTCAGTCCAAGGGGAAATACATGCAATCACAATGTCTCAAGTGAGCCTCACACCTCTAATAAATGCCCAAGAAGAGAAAAATGTCCACACCTACACCAGGAGCTCAAGGATATTTGCCATTCCTAGAATAGGATCTTGTGAGTTCCATACATACTCAAGACTTGGTAGAAATTCCTGAGTCTTCCAAAAGGCCTTTCACTTCTGCACATACAGGAAGTGAACTAGAACCATAAGCATCTTCCACAGGCATTCTGAGACCTTCTCAATCTTTCAAAGGGCTACTTAGAGTGGACACCATACCAGTTAACACTCTGAAACCTAAAGAAGAGGGTCCTCAGCATCCCTCCAAATTCAGAAAATTTGAGCTGCCCCAAACTTTACAAGAGACTATTAGAACTTCCCTATCACCTCAGGAGGATCAGTCTTCTTCCCCAACTAAACAAGATACTATAGATTCTTACCCCCCTACACAAAAGTCTGTTGGTCCTTCTCCATGCCAGCATCAGTCTCTAGAAATTTTCAAATGCCAAAAATGCTCTGGGTTCTAATTCATATTCAAAAGGCCCCATGGAAGCTCTTTTGCCCATCAAGCTGTCTATGACACCTGAAACTTCTATACAGAAGTTGTTATCCCCTTTTCCATCTGAAGAAAAGTTTCTTGGAACTTCCACTAGTACACAATGAGGTCAAGAAATTCGACTACCTGCCCATGGGGATTTTATACCTTATACACCTATCCATGATGCTCTAAGGAGAAGCCACTTTCATTAGTAGACAGGGAGGTAGAGAAATTTCACTACCTGCCTATGAGGCTCTTAGACCTTTTACACTTGTCCATGATGCTCTAGAAGAAACCATATCTACACAGGTATCTCTAGGGCCTTCCCGTCATTTTAAAGCCAAGGTTAAGACTTGCACACTTACAAAAGACATATTAAGACCTTCCCCATCTGTGCAGAAGGTCATAGGATCTGTGATATTTGAACAAGGTGCTTTACAATTATCTCCATCTACCCAAGAGTGTTTCTTTTCCATGCCTTCTCTGGTAGGAAGTAGTAGACATTTTCCCTCTAACAAAATAGTACACAGTCATCCAGTTTATAGAAGAAAGAAAAAAAAAACAGTTTAAGATTTGATCTTTCTAAGAAAGGAGACTACAGAACATTTTCTAAAAAAAAAAAAGGGGGGGGGGACTTGAAACATCCCCTGATGCCAAAGAAACATCAAAAGCTACAATTTCTCCTCAGGTGAGTCTCACACCTTCAGTCTACCAAAGGGCATGTTGGACAATCCATATTTCCCCAAAAAGGCTCAAGATTATCTAACCAAAAGGCTCTTATGTGTTTACAATCTGGCCCAGGAAATTTCTTCATCTTTCTCAAATGATGCAGAACATTTTGACAATGCTTACGGTAATTTGTCCTTTTGCAAATCAGACTTCAGGACTACACAATCTCCTTTGTGAAATCAAGGGCCTGAGGGAAAGTCCACATCTAAAAAAAAATCATCTAGAACTTGTCTTTAGCCCAAACACACCAGAAAATTTTCATATCTTCTAAAGTATCTAAAAACGCTTCTGACTAAAACATTATTGTTGTAGGACATTTACCATCTGCTCTAGGATATGTGAGACCATCATTATTTAACCATGGGCACCTAGAAACTTTGTCACCTATGCAAAGGTGTTTTGGTTTTTCAGGATTTTTCTCAGGAGATCTGGGTGCCCATGGAACTACGGAACTTTGTCATTTGGCCAAGGTGTTTAGAAAAATATTCCATCTTCAATAAGGTATTCAGGACATTCACTCCACCTTCCAGGAGATCTGGATCTTTCCTCATCAGCACAATGAGTTTCAGGACATGGAATCTCAACTCATGGACCTCTAGAATCTTCTTCAGGCTCACATGAGTTTGCAGGAATTTTGATGTCCTTGGAAAGGCCTGTGGATTGTTCCACAACTACCCAGAGTACAGCTGCTACTTCACCAAGTACTCAAGAGAATTTATTACCATTGTTATCTCTCCAAAGTAAACTCAGAACCTGCCAACCTGCCCAAGAGATGGTAGGAACTTTGCCACTTAGACCAGGATCCCTGCCAATTTCCCCTTCAGCCATTGTAGCTCCTGGACCCAAACAGGTGGCTTCAGAGCCTGTGAGCCTTTCACCATTATATCATGATATGCCATCAAATTTTCCCCACATTCATGGAGTTCTAGATTTATCTCAGTATGTCTCAGATTCCCCCATAAATGTAATGTCACTCACCCAATGGCAACAGGGAACATCCTCATCCTCAGAATGAAGTGTAGCACTTTTGTCTTCTGTTCAAGGGAGTGTGGGAATATCCTTAACTGCACAACAGACTCCAGAACTCTCCACATCTAAACAGGGAACTCTCATTCTCTTTCTTGACCAGGTGATATGGCAACTTCCTCATTTTCTAAGGTTTATAAAGGACATTTGCCATCTGTGGATGTGGATATGTGGGCATATTTATATCCTCAGAAATCTCCAGGACATTTGAAAAATGTCTCTGTTTTTCCAAAAAACATGCTCTCTGGCTAGGATCCTGTAGCAATTTCCTTACCTGCTATTGCTACTGAGGCTTTGGTATCATCATCATCATCATCATCATCATCATCATCATGACAAGGGCATCAAGGTTCTTTGCTATCTACCTAGGATGGTGGAAAAGACTCACTTACTGCACCAAATGCTCAGAAAATTTATCCATTTTCTTCCCAGGCCTTAGAAACTTTGGTAAATATCCAAGGACCACTGCCCACTTACACACCTTCTAAAAAGACTCTGCATTCTTCACCATCTAAACTAGGTATTTCCATTTGCAAAGAACTCTTCAAATGTCATCACTGGCACAAGGGACCCTAGAGTCTTTTATATCATCCCAAAAGGGACAAAATACAAATAAGAAAAAGACATTCTGAGACAGTCTATATACCACAGGGGACTGTAGAACCATCAAGACGTAAAACAGGGCCTTTAGGATCTACTCAAGGTGCTCATAGGATGGCTCAAATATTTCCATCTAATAAAGGGGCTGAGAAACATTCTTTATCTCTTAGAAGGACTATGGGACTACCCAAATCTGAAACTAGGATTCTAAAATTTCACCGTCTGAACCAGGACCTGTGAAAAATTTCAGTTCTTTTCAGAAGGCTTATACATTTTCTCTTTCTATGCAAAATACCCGATGACATCCACCATCTGATCCACCATCTGGCTATGATATCTTCTCCCTCTACCCAGGGAACTAAGGAAACATTGTTATCTTCCAAAGGGAATGTGAAACCTTCATCATCTGCACCACCATTATCTCCTCACACTACAACAGGAACTCTAACAATTGTCAGTTGTAAACAAAGACCTCTAGAACAATCTGTACTGTCCAGGGGATTTAGGGTTTTTTAGTTATACCACAGGGAAATTAGAGCATTAAGCATCTTTCCAGAAGAAGCTAGGGCACTCGTCATACATAGTAGAATATCTGTATACCTTGCCATATTTCCAAGGGACTACAGATCCTTTGCCTCCTACAGGGGTTATGCTAACTCCCAAATTTGAAAATAGGAAGTCAGAAAATTTTCCATCTGAAAAAAGATCTTCTTCATCCACCAGGAGATAAAAACAAACACACACACACACACACACACACACACACACACACACACACACACACACACAAACCCACAAACCAAAAAATCTCAACAACTGTCATATTCCCAAGTGAAAGTGAAATCCTCAACTTCTCTATGATGTTCTCAGAAACTTCCCAAACTAGCAAACTATATCAGGCAATTCAATAACTGTGAGATATAAGAAAACAACTCTAGAACACTCGATACCTGTCCAAGAAACTATGGGTGCTTTGCCATCTTTCCCAGGGTTTTTTAGAACATTCGACATCTTTCCAAAAGAAGCTAAGGAACTCAACACACATGGTAGAATCTCAGGAAATCTCACCATCTGTTCAAGGGACTACAGGCCCTTTGCCACATCCTTCAAATCATACAGGACATTCACAACATGACCAATGATCTCAGGAGTCTTATTTTGTAGTCCCAAGGATCTAGCACATTTGCTATCTACCAAACTTAGCATATATGTTGAGGCTTCTATAGGCCTTACACCATATACTCAACAGTCTTTTGATCAGTCATCATCTTCCCAAAAGATTCTGGGAATATCAGAATCTGCCCAGTGTACTCATAAACATTTGTCTTCATTCTCAGGTTCTTGGGGAATGTCTTCATGTATGCTAAGGGCAACAGAAACATTGCGACATGTCCCAAAGCCCCATGGCCATTTCTCACCAACACAAGCAAGTCGAGCCCCTCCATATCTTTGCGAACACTTTTCACAACTTCCCTATATCCATAAGCAACTCTTGAGCTGAATGTATCTGCACAATTTTCTTCATTACACTCATCATCTACTCAGGTGCCTGGACAATCTTACCTGAATTCAGAATCCATGTAGGGACATCCCATAGCTGCCCAGGGAGTTGAAGAAATTTTCACATGTAGCCCGGAGGCTCTAGGTTACAAAGAAAGTGACAAGCAGGAACAAGGAAATTTCCAGTCTGTTCAAGTACTTCTGGGAAATTTTGACCTGCAGAAAGAAGGATAGGATCTTTGTCATCTGCACAAAGGGTTCTGGGAACTTCTCTATCTGCCTAAGGGTCTCTGTACACACCCAAACTAGAACCTATAGGTACTCTGTCTTCTCTAACAAAGTCGTTCAAACATCCACCTAATTACTAGAGGGCTCTCACATTTTCTCCATCTGCTCAACTTACAATACTCATCATGTTAGCCACAGACTAATGAATATGTTCTCTCTAGCCAGGAAAATCAGGAGAAGTTTTTGTATTTCCCAATTATCCAGAACACTACCTATCTGCACCAGGTGGTCAGGGATATCCACTATCTATCACTGTAAATGTAGAACATTTGCTAACTTCTTAAAGGTACAAGAAAAACTGCACAGTTGCAATTGGAAATTTGCATGTGCAAAGTTCTGTGTCATCCATCCAAAGGTATCCAGAACCTTCGACTAATTCAACAGGTATATTGGGATTGGGACAATGTAAACACAAAGAGACTACCATGGGCCCTTTGCCTAGAGTGAAAGAGGGTGTCAGATCTTCTAAATCTGTTTTTCTTACTCTAGGAAGTTTGCCATCATCACCTCAAGAACCTGGTAGACATTCATTTTTTACTCAAAGAGGTGTAGAAATATTCCCATCTGGTCCAGGGAATCAAGTATATTCGCAATCAATCCAGGGGGCCTGACACATTCCATCTTAGCCCAGGCAATGACACATCACTCAGGACCTGCTGAAGGGGCTCTACTGCATTCAGCTTCTTCTCCAGCAGAATCAGAAACAAATGAATATTCTCCATCTTTCTGAGGGACTTCAGACAGCTCCAGATGTGCTGGACTGCATCTGAATCTTAATTTATCACTACATGTGCCACTATCATCTTTGAGATCTGAGCAAGGAACTGTGGGATTCTTGTCTATCGCGAGAAAGAAGTCTGAAAGTGACTAAAACTAAAGACATGATTCTAGGGTCTTCCATGTATTCTCAGGGCACTGAGGGGGCATTGTCTATCTGCACAAGCCACAGTAGGAAAGTACATATCTGTAAAGTAGACTGTGGGAACTTTGCCTCCCACCCCAGGACGATTGGGGTCTATGCAAAATACTCAAGTGCTACCAGAATCTATGTCAATTGATCAAAGGCCTCTGGAAATTTCTTCATCTTCACAAGGGACAGTAGGTTCTTCATCTTCCCAAGAGGTTTTTGGACATTTCTGTTCTGCCAAAGGGTCTCCTAAACTGCCCACATCTAAACAGTGGACTGCACAGAATGTTTCATAAGCTCAAGATAGTTTGAATGCTCCAACTTCTTTGCAGACAGTTATGAATTTTCGCCAACTGTCCAAAATTTTGCACAAAAATCCCCAGCTTTCTTAAGGGAAACTGGACATTTCCTACCTTTCCAGAAATCTCAAGAATACTTTTGTCCTTAACCATCAGAAGTAGGACATTGTCCACCTTTACTGGGTTCTCAGGAGCATCTTGTACCTCCTACAGTGGTTCTAGAAGCTTTTCCATCTTTTCAAATGCCCCCAAAAATTTCCAGGTCCAGAGAGGGTACTTTATGCATATAAAGTTATTTTTTCTTCAACCAAAGAAATATAGAAAATTCAACAGGTTTCACAGGGATATTGTCACAATATAAAGAATCACAGAGTATTTTAGGACATTTTCAAAGAGTGAGAGAAGATGTAACATCTACTCAGTCTACTTCATCAGCTCTAGGAACTTTGTCACCATGACCTCCAAAACTTGGTAGACAATAACATTGTACCAAGGAGATGCAGAGACTTTCCCATTTGGCCAAGGGAATCCAGTACCTCTGTAATCCGCCCAGGGACCTCTGAAACTTTCTATCTCAGCATAGGCAATGATGAATACATCACAATGTTCTGAATGTTCTCATAATCCTCTGGGTCTTTTTTCCACTTAACAAGTGACTCCAGCATCTTATGATTATTCTCATGAAAGTTTGAGTCCCTTTCACTCTGCAAAGGGGACCATATATCTGTCCACATATACACAAAGGTATATACAACAATCTACAACTTCCCAAAAGCTTTCAAATCCTTCTTTACATAAACAAGGTATAGGAACTCAGTCCACATCTACACACTACATAATAGCAGACTCACCATATTCCTCAGTGTGTCAGTGATATACCCACCCTACTCAAAATATGGCAAGGATTTTGAGATCTGACCAAGAATCTCTGAGTATTTTGGCAACTGCACAAGGCTCTGTAGAACCTTTGCCATCTTCCTAGGGGACTCTAGGATATTCCTCATTTGCATCAGGTGCAGAAAAAAAATTCAACAGCTATCTCAGGATATGTGATATCAAATGACTCACTTCTGGCACTTGCAATTTTTGCCCAACTTATTTCATTACTTTCTTCCCTAATCCTTTTGATTCCTTTCCTTACACAGAAGAACCTTTAGATCTCTCTAAACCTACAGAGGGGCCTTTGACTTCATACCAGGTACCAAATGAGTATTTGAATACTCCACAAAGGGTACAAAAAACAGATCCAACTGCTTTAGATATGTCAGGTTCTTCCAAAGGATCCATGGTAATTTCTTTATCTGGACAGGGAACACTAGGATCTCTATCATCTACCCTAGAGCCTTTGACAATGTCCCTATCTGTACACGTGAATCCAGGACCTTTGTTATCTGTTCAAAAAGCTGGAGGCCCTTGCCTGTCCTATAGAGGAGAATATGAAACATTGCACCTGTACAAACACAAGCCAGGAATAGCAAATATTACACCAGGAGCTTTGGAATTTTCAGCATCTACCATAGTGCATCTAGGATCACCTTTATCTGTCCAATTATACTTGAGAGTGTCACAACCTGTTGTATTGACTCAGAGACCTTCTCTGTCTTGTCATGGTGTAGTAGGAACATCAACATCTGCCCAACGGCCTTCAGAAACTTCCTTGTTATCCCAAGAGTCTCCAGGACCTTGTTAGAAAAATGTGGCTTTAGGATATTCACCATCTGATCCTAAGATCTTGGACTTTCTAATTCTGCGAAGGAAAAACTAGAAACAATGCCAAGTATGCAAAACCCTGAGGAAATACCATCTGTCACCCAAGAGATCATAGAATCTTTGTCAGCCACATAAAATTCTCCCAGATTACCAGTTCCTTCAACATTTAGTCCAGAGTTGGAAGAATCTCTGCCATGTAACCAATCTGTTTCTAAGAGTTCAGAATCTGTGGCAGGGTCTCTAGAATCTTTGCTATCTGTGCCAGGGTCTCTGTGTCTTATGAAACACAATGTAGATGTGCTGATCCCTTTAGTATCTGATCAAGGGATCCTTGGAACACCAACATTAGCCCAGGAATATCTAGAAATTTCTCAACTAGCTAAGGGGACTCTAGAACCTATGCCTATCTAGAAAAGACACTGTGGGTACTTCCTTTTCAACAGAATTTCCCAGACTGTCACTTTGTACAGACAGGGACTTAATTCCAACCCCTTCTCATGATGATGGCCAGATAGTTACTCTTATCAGAGGAAGAGCCCGAGTACTTCCAATTCTAACCAAAGGACATTGAAACATGTCTCATTTTCAGAAGGAGATATCAGATACTGCCTCTCAGAACTTGATGTTTTAAAATGCATCTCTTCTGCCAAAGTTAGCCTCACATCTTCCAAGTATGTTGAAAAGGAATCCAGTCCTACCTCTACTCCTCCAAGAAGCATCTCCCCCTTTTAATCTTCACAATTGACTTTCACATCTAGCATTCCTTATAAGAAAGATCTCAGTTATTCTCCTCATCCAAGGGGTTGTCCCAAACCTTTTATACTACAAAAAATAAGACTAATGTTTTCCTCTGTAGATCAAGCAGGCCTGAAATCTGTCCTCTAAAAAGATGCTAGCTGGAAACACTGCCATTATTCCAAAATGCTGGTAAGATCTTGCACATCTAAGAAAAAAAGTTGCAAGTCTTAAAACTGTGACTACCATAACCCTCACTACTTCTGATACTGCTAAAGGAGCCTTTGGATGCTCACCATATCATGAGGAGGGCCTCATAAGTCCTCTACCATACCAAGGTGAATACAGACCATCCAAATTTATTTTATCTTATCAGAAAAGGACCGTTCTGAACAATGGGACACTCAAGCTTCCCATTCAGAACATGAGAGTGGCAAACCATGATCCATGCCTAGAGAAAAGTGCACATAAACCACTCTATTCCTCATGAAGAGAGCCTCAGACATTTCATGTCTCCTCATGAGATTCTCAGAAATGCTACTTCTAATAGGAGGAGAGAGAGTAGTGCCTCTAATACCCAAAGAGCCCTGTAAACTTCTCCTGCAAATCAAGAAGGCATTGAGTTATCTCCAGATGGAGAAAGTCCCCATAGAGGTGTCAAATTCTTGTCATCACCCCAAGAGGATATCAACCACCCTGTTTTTACTAAGTAGTGCTCAAAACATGTTTCTACTGTCAAAGAGAGAGAGAAACACATAACTTCCATTAATACAAAAATGGGAGCCCAGAGCATTGGCTATTTTCCTAGTGGGATTCATACATCCATGAATTCCAAATGGAGGTGCCACTTCATTCCCTGTTATGCAAAGTAATTACACATAATATCTCAAACACAGGACATGATACTTGCTCTCTCTTGCCCAGGGAGAAAACAATCATTACAATGTGAATTTGGATGTCCCTTTGTGACCCTTCTGTCCTAGGAGGCCACAAATATATACATCATATCAAAATCAATTTCAAAAGGATCACGGAGCAAAAGGGGAGCTGTAGTTCTTTCTTCTCCCCTAAAAGGGAAAGTCAGACCATATCAGTCTGAGCATTGTGAGCTCAGACTTTCTAGTTCTCACCAAAGGGACATTGGCTATGTGTCCTCTTTCAGTCAGGCTCAGAATGCTTTAGCCTGAAAGAGGCAGGCTCTCAAATGCCCAATCTAAAAAAAATGTGCTTCACAGATGCTTTCTATGAAAAAAAGAGATATCATAAATGCTCTTGGAAGCTTATGACTTAATCCTCACTCCCGAATTACTCCTTTGACCCAAGGACACACCAGAACTTTACAGCTTGCCAAATGGATCCTGTAAGGCAGTCCTTCTCAAGAGGGTGGCCAGTGCCCTTCTCTCTTTTACCCTGGCATTTTCAGTTCTTTTTTGACCCACAGGCTGTCCTGTTTTTCCCTTTCTTTGCCCCTTATGAGCAACATGAGTTTAGAACTTTTACTTCTCATCAACCATCTCTACATCTTACAATTTCTACTCCTAGCTGCTTCAGATGCACATTGAAGCATCAAATATGTCCCTGGGACTAAAAGTACAAACAAACCTCCCCTTCTGATTAAGAGTATCTAACAATTTGTAGCCATAAGAGTGTGCTATATAATTTCCAGCTCATGTAGAATAGTATGTGCTTCTTCTGATCATTGAGGACCTAGACTAACTATATCTGATGTAATCCATGACAAATCGATTCCCTTGATATACGGTGCATTGAGTGCTCCTTTTTCTGATCCTCTGACCTCATTACCTCAGTCCAAGGATCTGGACCCATTTTCTTCAATGGCTGGAGTCTAAGAGTAGCCAGCAATTTCATAAACCCAGGACATATACTTATATGTTGTCTAGTAGAAACGAGTAATCCTTGCCATGTTCAGAAGTAGGCAGCTGATTTACCAGGAGAAATAGCTGGGAAGTTCCTCCCAGCATACTGGTGATTGATTATGCTGTTGCATGGCCTGCATGATATTCATATTCTGGGTTCCCAGGAAGCCTCGATAATGAAATATTCAGGCTTTCTTACCTCCCAAAATTGACCTTTTATCTTGAAAAGATACAAGAGTGTTTAATATTTCTGCTTTCCCAAATGTGGTATGAGACTTTCTACCTCTAATGGATGCTATTTTTAATAGGTTAATTGAGGATAAATCAACATTTTCCTCCTTTCAAAGGGTCCTCCAAATTGAGTTTCTTTGAGAGAACCCTAAGATGTATTCCCCTATGCTTGAAGTGGGGTGTAATGCACTCTCCATGACTCAAGGATATGTGAGGTGCAATTGCTCTAAACCAGTAATCCAAATACAGATATTTTTCTCTATTAATTTTTAGCCTTACAGCTTAAGAACCACAGATCATCCAAAATACTGTATACCAAAGGGTCTTCTGATCTGCCCATGCTGAAATAGGTATTCTCAGATTTTACCCAATTCCCTAAGTGACCTTAAACTAAGCTGTCTAGAACCAATGTGCTGGAGCTGCAAAAATGGCTCAGCAGTTAAGAGCACAGAATACTTTTCCATAGGTCCTGAGTTGAAAACCCAGAAAACACATGGTGGCTCACAACAATCTAAAATGGGACCTGATGCCACCTTATGGTGTGTTTGAAGGCAGTGACAGTATAAACATATACATGAAATTGAATATATGTGCCTCACAACTTCTTTCAATAAGCTAACAGTGGTTCAGACATACCCATTCTACATCAAATATGTTAGAAACTCACCAGTGTTGAAGGCTGCATTGACTCATGAGAACCAAAATTTTCAGACATTCTTTAATTGCCCTCAGAATTATCACTTCAGAACAAAGGTGTCATATAGGTCCTCAATGAATGAAGATATCCGGAGACATATGACATGAGAAGCAAGACTTCAGACTTCAACAACATCTTAATATGGCCACAAATATGGCTCTTTAATATCACCATGCAATAGCATTGATAAATTCACAATGGGGCTTCAGATGTACCCCACCAGAACGGGGATAATTTATATTTCCAGCATAAATAGCAACTCCATCAAGTCACGCAACCTTAGAAGTAAAGTATCCCATGATTTCAAGGGGGCTGACTCCCAGTTGTATTATCTTTTGAAGAAGGCCTTAGCCTTACTTCCTCTAAACATAGTAGTCCCTGACATTAAGGATATGACAAAGGGGTCTGCTGACCTTGAATAAAAACACTTTGTTCTTTCTCTGTCTGCACTGGAGGCGTCTGAGGCATGTCCCTCTGATGAAGAAAGTATAGAACTAACATTTGAGAGTAAGGAGTGTGTCTCATACATTCAAGTACAGCTCTGGTGTGCTTAAAACTAAACCATTGGTACCAAGAATTCACAGGAGTTTCACTCTTTGTTCATGGATTACTCAGGTCTACCATTCAACTTATAAAGACCAGAGATTCTCTCTCAGAAATTATTGTTTAGGGGATACACCTTTCACCACCAATAAACTCAGAGAAGTCTGGTTTCAAGTCCCATGGCCAATGAATAAAAACTTCAGCCTAGATCCAAGGTCATCTTCCTTTAAGTTGCTCATCATAAAGGTAATTGTCCTCAACACCCATACTTGTGTGGCCTATTGTAAGTATAAATAGGGAACAGATCCAGGGACTTTGCACAGTCTTGTCAGAACAAACCTCAGAGTGCTGTCAAGTGTGCAGTAGAGTCCTCAGGGATAAGAATTTTCTAGAGTTCTCTGAAGATGTGGATTTCAGGAGTGCCTGGTCCAACCTCCTCTACAGAAGGTAAACAGTTATACTCCCCTACTGTCCAACAGGATCAAGGGACTTACTTGGTTCCACAGTTATGGTGTTTCCCTTCCTGTGATGATTGAGGTCTTAAAAATCACCCCTTTGAGTCAATGGGCTCTCATAAAATTCATTTCTGTTCGGGAACACATGGGATATTTTATCTCTGACAAGGAGCATTTTTCTCCCTCTGGTCACATTTCAGATAAATCAAGTCGAGGAGGCCAATCCTGGAACCTTATGCCACTTCTTTGACTTCAGTCACATGACATGGTGTGAAATCATCATTCTAAAACAGTTCTGGTGGTTGAACATAATTCTTAGGAGGCAATCATGCTGAAGACAGTAGCTCAAGCTTTTCATGAATCATGGTATCAATATTTGGTGTCTTGCTAATTCTGCTAAAGATATGGACACTCCAGAATGTGAAGAACCATTAGGTGTGGCAAAGGAGGACCTTATGAGTTAAGGTAAGCAATTTTTTGTACGACCTATTATGGAGATTTTCATACTCTGATCATCTCTCTTGTTACAAGGACAACACCACCTCCTTTCTCCCCAAGTAATACTTACTCCATCTGTCTTAGATTAAGGAGTCATCAGATCTTACCCTGAAGCAAAGCGAGTCTCTGATTATACCAGTATGTCCAAAGGAGTTTTGGACATACTTTTAGGTCGAGGAATCCCACACAACTTACTGATATTATGGACTGAACCTTAAATATATTTACTAATGTTTCCCAGATTTTCCCTTCAGTTCAAGGTAAACTCTAGGTTCAAAAACTTTTCAATGAAGAATCTTTGACGTAAATATTCTGACAAAAAACAAATTTACATTTTATCTTTGAATTGGGGAAATATAGATACACCCTACAGTTTGACAAGGTCTTAATACAAATTTTGTTGCTTAGGGAGCCTACTGAAAAGCCACTAACATGAAAACTAAAGTTGATGTTTTTTTTCGCTTGTGGAAAATTTAAATCAACATCTCTTGACCATGCATATCTCAGAAAATTTACTTGTCTTAATAGAATCCTCAGGACTATTCGTCTAGGAGTTCCTAAAATTTCCCATGTTTCCTGGGTGTCCAGGCATGCTCAAATAAAGAAGGGATGTCAAGCAACTCTGAAATGATGTCCTGAGACATGACAGTAAATATATAAGCCCTAACGTAACTTCTATTTTTTAAGCCTGTCACTTGAAATAGAGCAGTGCCCTCTTTGTTGGCTATGCCTGGCATGCTGCTTTACAGAGAACATAGAGCAAGAGGTTACCAAACAATTCGTAAGAAAAATGCTCTGATTTTTGGCAAACACACCTTTCTTTCTCAGAACACATGTGTATTCTGAATTGTGAGTTCATTTGCACTTGATAAGCTGTTTTCGACATCTTCTTCAAATTCCAAAGATAAACATTTGCCTGAGGGATTCTGTGATCTTTCTTATCTTCTTTATCCTCCCAACATATTCTCTTTCTCAAAAATTATATTCCTATACATGGTCAAAGTAGTTTTATCCCTAACTTATCAGGAAAATTTCCAAAAGTGACTCCTTCTGTAAACAGGTACCCTAGTTCACTCTAGTGTGAAGTTCCATAGTGATATTTCAAACTGGAGCAAAGTACCTGTGCCATCTGTTTCCACACAAGTCAATAGAAATGAAATAACTTCATTAATTCTGCTTAGACCTGGATAATGAATAAAGTCAAAGAAGTATCCTAGCCAGCAAGAGTCATCGAAAGCCTTTGGAAGAAGGAATATGTTGCTTCCTTGTATCTCCTCAATGAACACAAACTATGAAAATAAAAAAATAAAAAAAACTCTAAATAAGAATTGAAAATTGATTATCATTACTGGAAACATACTCCACTGTATAAGGTACCAGAGACCTTTACCTTGGACAGAAGTTTATATGGCAATGTCACAGTCTGCCTCAAGAAGTTTCTGTCCTCCTCTTGCAGTAGGGATTCAGAGATTTCCTTTCCTACATGGGGCTCATATTTTTCAATGTTAACTTACTTTTTCTCACTAAACTGAATATAATGTCACAACTCTCCTAGGACTAACAAGGCCCTAGAACCTATTAGCAAAGTGTGGCCCAAAACATGTATTATTATACCTTACATTGAATATTCCTATTCCAACCATGTAGTTTTGAGCCTTTATGTCCGTAAAAGGCTTTTAGACCATGGGATAATTATACCACTTATTCTACATAAAAGGGCATCTAACAATCCCTGTCTTCCCAGTAGGAGTATGGGTCTATTGTCTACTTCCATTTACCAAGTGGCTTTTAAACATTCAGTTTCAGCAAAAGGGGCCTTTGGAAATCAAAATCTATTGAAAGGACTCTCAGAAGTAGCTTCTGTGTAGAAGGGGAGTTTCAGACCTCCACCCTCTGTACTAGGACACTTCAGATCCACCTCTGCAATTAAAGAACCAGCATAGATTCTCTACTGGATTTGCCTCACAAATACCCCGATCAACTAAGTTTTCTTTAAACATATCCCATTTGTCCAAGATATCCACACAACACATATGTGAACAATGTCACCTCACATTTCTCCCCTTTTAGATGATAGGGCAGAAAATAGAAAACTGAAATTGTCTCCCATATCCTGTGCCTCAAAATTGGTCATCAAAATGCCCCATTCGTATCTTTTATTCACAGATGTGTGCAGCTGAAAACAGCCTTGTGGAAACATCAATTCATGGATAACTATTTATCATGTTGGGAGATTGTTGTGACCATTGCCTGGACACTCAAAGTTGTTACACAGGGTATGTATATGGGGAAAATTCTTGGAAGCTAGTGAGGAAGCGTCTGAATCATCTTACAGTTCCCAGTGGAGCCTAGGAACTTCCCATGATGACCATAGCTGAACTGGACATTTCTAACCTGGAAAATAAGACTTTGGGACCTCTACTTTAGGATCCAAGATTTTCACGATTTCCCCTCTGTTGACTGTGGTCTTAGAATGTCTCATTCTGAGAAGAGGTTCTCAGAACTCTTCTATTCCCAAGATGCTTCTCGCACTCCTTGCTTTTTGAAGTGGCCAAGAAAATTACCCCATGTGAGGCTCAGTGAGCTTCAGTCTTTTCCTTATATGGCCTTAGATCTTGGTGACATCTGCAAGGGAGACCATTAACTACTGTATTTGACCAAAGGAAGGTGACAATTTCCTTTATACTAAAGGTGAAATTAGATATGCTCTGTTGAATCCTCAAGCATTCTCTTATGACTTTGAAGTATATCAAATGTATAATCTCTAAATAAGAAAGATTCAAGCTTTTCACCTTTTATAAGGATGGGTATGTGTGTTGGAGGCCTCATATCAGCAGGTGCATTCTGTCTCTTAGTTGGGCCAGAGTTTCAGACATCTTGGGGGAACAGTTTAATTGAGACAGGGATCCTACTACAGGAATGCCTTTTTCTTTAATATCTTTCAACCTCATTAATTCAACAACAGGGGTCAGATGCTTCAGTCTATTGATTGGGTGAAAATATCTGCATCTGAATCATTAAGCTGCTATTTGGGTCATTAGGAACATTTCTTAAACTTGTTGTATGTGTGTGTGTATGATAGCTAATGAAAAGAAAATCTCTAAATATATATATATTGTATATTTTAACAGAAATATAATGTTGGTTCTAGGGCCCCTATTTGCATTCAGTTCAAGATACAGGCATTAATCAGTGTTTCTCTGTGTTTCTTATAATGATTGTGGGTAACTGAAATAAACAAAGCTAAACCAAACCAAACCAAAAGAAACAACCGCATCTATACATTGTCTTGTCTTCTACTGATTCACAAGTTGTTAAAGTCCATGCTCTTGGATGTAACTACAGTTTGGAATTGTCTTCCCCCTACTCTGACTCAGAATAACAGTTTGCATTAGCTCAGATACCTTATTTTGTAATCTGAGTGCATGTGTGATTTAGATATGAGTTGATTGCTAAGAAAAAGCACAAACTGTGTAGGAAAGTGAATGAATGTTGCAGATGACATTCCAATATCATCCCCTTTGTAGGAGAGAATTTAAGAGAATCTTTATTCATATTCAGTGTTAGAGGAGTATATATATATTGAGAGAGAGAGAGAGAGAGAGAGAGAGAGAGAGATTTCATCACAAAGAATAGAATATTGTTGAGCACTGATAGAAATTTTAGTACTTATATTGTATATTGCTTTTGCAGAAGACCTGCTTGCAATACACAGCCTCTGTAGGTTTCTGAATTCAGATACTTGTACTAGGAATGCTAGGATGACTGTACTTATGAAGAAATAATGAGCAGGTGAAACAATCAGATGCAAATGTATGGAAACAAAAAATGGACAGAATCTGCTGAACCATTGGTTTAATTTGAGAAAGACTGAAGGAGGGTGAGGAGGACCAGCTGTCTCAACTACTATGGACCCAGAGTTCTCCCAAATGCTAGACAACCAAACAGGGAGCATATGCGAACTATCAGAAAGTCTCTAAAACATACACAGAAGAAAATCTGCTTGATCTCTATTCAATCAGAAATGATGCACCAAATTCTCAACAAACTAGAGACACCAAGGTGTTTAGAGATCCAGTAGGGTGGGGACTTGCCCTTGGAGACAGGGGATGGGCAGTAGATATGGGATGTGGAACAGTAGGAAGGTGGACAATGAATGAATTAATTAATAAAAAATAATAGTGCCACGTAACCAGGTCCCCTATATTCTAATTCTGCAATCTGAATCCAAAAAAACTCACATGTTCCCATAATAACATACTCAATATATATTTATATATATAATTGAAATTTCATGATTTTGAACTTTATTTTAAAATAAAATTCACTGAAACACAGATTTTCTTTCATTCGACTCATTTACACAAATTTGCTCTCCTAGTGTACCCAAAATATAGGTTATTCTTCATATAAAATGCCAAAAATCTACTAAGGTAGCTTTCATCTGGATTCACTCCAATTTTATCATTCATTAGAATGTAATCTGGATTTATTTGGACATGAATTAAATTTATATTTAACATTCACTTATTGGTGTTAGGTGGAGGTAAGTTAGAATATCAGGGTCATGTTGGTTTTCATTTCTCTACTGATATGATCATTGATTTCAATAAACAATACCATGCTGGGGGCTAGAAAGATGGCTCAGTGGAGTTCATGCATTTCCCTACCTTTGTAAAATTCCAGGCATGTCTATTCATATCGGCAACATTGTGGGGTGGAGACAGGTAGATATCCCAATAGTGTATTGGCCAGTCAAACTAGTCAAAATGGTGAGAGTGTTTCACTCTAAGAGAGCAAGTGTTGAAGACATTCTACATATTACTTAACATATGTGTATGTGTGACATCAGACTTGGGAACAGAAACTGCACTCATATACAGACACTAATCACCCTACCATACCACCTATGAAACCTTGAGTTCCGCAGATCTATAACCCATGTGTCTCTATGAAATAGGAAGTTTTATACTCTCATTGTCTTGATAATCCTGTTTTCTGTCAAATGCTAGAAGCTAAACCAATGTATTCTCAGACTCAGGATGATACGTCATAACTTTTGGTCTTTCTGGAATAGCAACCAACTATCAGCAGAGACACTTTTCAATACCCTGACTTCCAGGTTCAGAAATTCAGTCCATTATCATCAAGGTAGGAATATGGCAGGATCCTGGTAGGCATGTGCATTTGGAGCTGAGAGTTCTACATCTTCATCTGAAGGGTGCTAGGAAATGATTAGCTTTCAGGCAGCTAGGCAGAGGGCATTAAAGTCCATTTTCACAATGATAAATTTCTTTCAACAAGGCCAAAATTACTGCAACAAGGTTATTAGCTCCAAGTAGTGCCACTCCCTGGGCCAAGAATAGTCAAAATATCAAATGTGTTTTTGAATGTTTGTGTTTGTGTTAGTTTGGGTTTTATTGCCATCATGACCAAACCAGACAACAAACACAAACGGAGAGAGACAGAGAATGAGAGAGAGTGAGAGAGACAGAGAGAGAGAGAGAGAGACAGAGACAGAGACAGAGACAGAGACAGAGACAGAGACAGAGACAGAGACAGATTGAATTGAAGAGTCTCCAGGAACACAGTAAATCTTGAACACTTTGTAACTTATTTTCAGAGGTTTAATCCATTATTATAATGACTGGAAATATGGAAGCATTCAGACAGACACAATGCTTGAGAAGGAGCTGAGAGTTTTACATCTTGATACACAAGTAGAAGATGGAGACTGTGTGTCACACTGGGGACAGCTTAAGCATAGCCGATCTCAAAGTCCACAAGCACAGTGTTACATTTCCTCCAACAAGGCCACATCTACTCCAACAGGGTCACACATACTTCAACAAGGCCACACCTACTAACAGTGCCACTCCTACTGGCACTATTTGTTCAGGACCTTTAAAAGTATTCTTAAAACTGTTCAATGGACAAAAGGTAACTTTAATGAAATAAGTACAGAACGATTGAAAAAATAAACTGGAATATGGATGTCTTGGTTACTGTTCTATTGATGTGAGACATCATGACCACATCAAATTATAAGATGAAATATTTAATTGTGGTCTTACAGTTTCAGAGGGCAACTCCAGGACATCATGGTAAACACCATGGCGACAGGCAGGCACACATGTATAGAGCAGTAGCTGAGAGCTCACAAACAATACTCCAGAAAACAAACACAAATAGAGAGAGACAGAGAATGAGAGAGAGAGAGAGAGAGAGAGAGTGACAGAGACAGAGACAGAGTGACAGAGACAGACAGAGGCAGAGGCAGAGGCAGAGACAGAGAGAGAGAGAGAATGAGGAGAGAGAAAGATATAGAGAGAGAGCCTGTTTTTTTGTTTGTTTGTTTTTTGTTTTTTTGTTTTTTGTTTTTTTTTTGATAGTTCAAAGAATAGTGACAAATCTCCTTTAATAAAAATACAAATCCTAATTCTTTCTTAACATCCCACCACCTGGAAAACTAACACCTTTGAATATTTGAGCTTCAGTGGGCCACAATTTTTCAAAGAACTAAAGCATGTAAAAGAAAATGAAATCTAGTAATAAGTGTCCATATCACTTCTTATTATATTTTATATCATTACTTTTCTTTTCTCAGAGGTTAGGGTTATTTGCACAAAAAGAGGCTAATCAGTCATCACTATTACATAAACCAAAGGCATCCTAACCCTGCCAGATTTCTGCTTGAATAATCACATTGGCATTATTTATTTGTACGGAAACATAGCCCTTCTCCTTGATTTAGTTAAAAGTGTGGGACCTGTTGATGTGCAATTAATTTTGTTGATAATGGGACAAAACAGAAGCCTATAGGATTGACTGTATTGTTCCTGAGAGCTGAAGATTTCACTTCCATTTAATAAAATGTTATAAATATCATTTTAACACAAGCCTAAAATTGTGAAAAAGCTTTGTTTTCATATTTTCATTATTTACAGATCATTCTATGCTATATAAATGAACATAGAGGAGGAAACCTTTTGGTGTCACTGACACACACAAACTTAACTGAGGTCTCCTTTGCAGAGTAAGAAGATTTACCTATTCTCTATATTTGGAGTGTTTGCTTCTGGAACCCTAATGATATAAAGTTTCAGGTCTCTAGCCTAAAACAACATTGCTTTTGCATATAAGCTATGCAAAGTAACCTCTTGTATATTCTAATCATATTTATGTGTGTCTGCATAGAGAACTGTACAGGTAAGTTCAGAGGCTAGAGAAGGGTGTAGTGTGTTCTGCTACTTTACTCCCTAATTTATCCCCTTGTGATAGGGTTTGTTGCTGAGCTGGTAGTCAGGCTGGCTTTCAGGAAGCCACAGATATCTTCCTGTCTCTGCCCCTCCCAAAATCCTAAGCACTGGTGTTGTGGGTGAATGTTTGAAAACACACATGGCATTGCCTCTGGGCCGTATCCCCTGATCCTTCTTTATTTTAAATAATCTCTGGATTACTTTTGCACGTAATGTAATGTAAGTGCTATAAAATGAGTTGCTATTTAGGAGATTGAAATATAAGTGGTCTGTATATGTTCAGTACAGTATTAAGAACTACATTAATTAATTCCTTGAGAACTTCATGCAATATATTTTGATGGAATTCACTTTCCAATTCTCTTGATAACTCCAGACCAAAACCAGACCCATTCCCACCTTAATCCTCCTACCAAGTTCAAGTCTCCTTTTCTCCCCTTTGATACAACCCATTCAAATCAATTGTGTTGCCCATAAACTCTTGGACATGGGGCTACCAGTAGAGCATGGCAAACCTATATCACCTTCAAAGGCCTTACCTTTGATGAATACTGTCTCTCCATCCTTCATCAACAGTCCATATATTCTTAGATGGGGATGATGGATAGTGATACCATACCACTCAGGGATGGAAAGCATACTGGTCTGATTTTATGCAGTAGAGACATACAGTGTCTCAATGACCTCTCTGCCTTATGAGATTTCCACTTTCTCTTCCTTGAGGGTTCCTAAGACAAAGCGCCTCTACTGCTTGCCTCTTTCTGTTAGTATGCATGTATGTACAAGTGTGTCTATATTATAGATGTTTCATTTTACATCCAAGTAAACACATAGTGGGGTTTGCAATCAACTGCTGGCACTATTTCACACTAGGCAATATTCCTTGATGCAGACTTGTTGGGACTACGTAACAGACAGAAACTGGTGATGGCTAGAAATCATCACATTTGGTTGTAGTATAGGTGAAATTTACACTTTTGACCTACATTTCTGGGTCCACCCTATGGTTTTAAGATGCAGGGATGGGGGATGAAGACCCTTAACTTGCATTGCAATTTCCTTCTTCTTGAACTCACATTTATAGAAGCTCCTGGAGGTGCTGATGCTGTTAACCTGGACATTTTCCTTTTGGAAATGCTAGACAGAGATACCCTTAAAGAGACAGATAGTTCCTATCACTTTGTGTAACATAAAGAATGCTGTGGTGAGATGGGTTTGAAATGTCTGTCCTGGGACTTTGATGAAGGTTTTGGTCTGAAGTACAATGCTCAAAGGTAGAACAATATACACAATCTGAAATGTGATTGGTCCCTGAGGGCTTTAATCTATGAGTTAATTGATTGATGGGTGTGCATGGAAGGGGTGAGAAACTTGTAAAGGAACTTGGTCATTTGGGACATGTCTTGGAAGTTATTTATTATCTTTGGTCGCTTCCTGTGTTGATGCTTACTGGCTGCTAATAAGTTGGACAACTGTGTTCCTTCATGCCCCTTTCATACTCTTGTGACCATGGACCTGTTTTCCTTGTTGCTAGGCATCTTGTAACAGTGATGAAAATGATTTACATGAATGTTTCTCACTAGAGATACTGACTTGTCTGGTCCAGGTTAACCATGGTTTAATTCTTTAAGCATTTTTCTAGAAATTTCATGCTAACATTAAACCCTAAGATACCAAGCAGTTGTACCTGGAAGATTCTGCCAGTGTATCTGTTGTCTTAGAAATAAAGAACTTTGCTGCTTCCCACACTGGTCCTTCCTCTGCATTCACTAATGTATTTTAATAGATTGCATTATCATATGAAGTACCAGAAAATGAGGGAAAAATGGAAGGGAGGTGAAAATGTGTTAGAATCATTAAATTACACACTTAATGAAATCAATTGATTTTTTTGTATACAAAGGAAACTTCAAAAATTGCTGAAAAGGCTTAGCCTACTGTGATGCTGTTCATGGGAGTTGGTATTCATCATACCTCATGTGATGTAGCTGATAATAGTAGTGGGTTTATTACAGATGAATCATACACAAATATGAGCATGAAGGGATAACACTGAGTTGCCTCAGGAGAAACAAATCAGGTAAAATTCATTGGATTTCGTTATGAGGAATTTTTTTCTTTCTTTTTTTTTTTCTTTTTTTTTTCTTTTTTTTTTGTCTAAATGAGTTGGCAGGAAATTGGACAGATTGGCAAGTCTGCCAGTAAGTGTAACAAATATCAGAATGTGGGGGTTGTGCGGCTATAGGAAATATTTGTTCATGTCACCTCTTATTGAGTATCATTGCTGATAAACGTAGTTATCCTTCACTTATGCAATGCATGGAAGTGGGTCTATGCAGGGGCAGAGGGGAGGAAATGCTGTTGAGTATTGTTTGGGTAGGTTGTTGAGTCAGTGAAACATTCCTGTGATGGGACTTTATTTTTTCTCAATCTTGACAATCTACAGTTACCTATGAAGAGAGAAAAATTGAAGATCTGTCTCTATTCTCTTGGTTATTAGGTAAGTCTATAGGATATTTTCTTGGGTAATGATTGATGTGGGAGGGCCCACCACTGTGGCTAAGCTCAACAGTAGTCATTTTAGTTGGGAGCCTTTTAGACTGTACTAAAATAATAAAAGGTGATCAAGCCATAGAAAATTGGTAGTTTGAATAAGAAAGTTCTCTATAGACACATATATATGAATATTTAGTCACTGTGAAGTGACAGTGAGTTTAAAGATTAGAAGGAATAAGATAAGGTGTGGCTTCATTGGAGGAAGTAGGTGTGTCAAAAAGGATGGGTTTGAGTTTTCAAGAAGGCATTGCAATGGCAGTATCTCTCTCTTTGCCTAAGGATCAATAGTTCTCTATTGCTCCAATGATGGGGTCCCTCACTTGATGATTGTCCAAACTTCTAAAAATGTAAGCAAGCCTCCAGTTAAATGCTTTGTTTTCTAATAGTAGCCTTAACCATGGTGTCTCTTCACAGCAATAGAACAGTGACTAAGACAGTGGCAAGCCAATAACCAGTGTTTGCTGTTACCGATTCAACTTCCTGTTTTGTCTTCCTTGGTGATAGTCTGTAACCCTTCTAATTCCAAGTTATTTTTGATTGTAATATTCTACATTGTGAGAAAGAAGCAAACTAGAAAAATTACATCTCAGGTAGGTACATGAGTATATCTTATGTTTAAATAAAAATAAAATGTCTGCACATTGTTATTTGTGGTTTTAAGATAAGTGACATTGGCATTATTAGACATTTTTCCTTAAGAATGTCTTACTATTTTTATTGTTGAAAGGTTCCACCATGTCCAAAGAGCAAATTCCATAGCAAATGTTTTTTTCAGCTTATACTTCCACATTGTTGTTAATCATCAAAAAAGTTGGGACAGAAACTGAAACAGCACAGGATCCTGGAATCAGAGGCTCATTCATAGGCTATGGTGTGGTGATGCTTATTGACTTGCTCCTCTAGTATTGCTTAGCTTGCATTCTAAAAAACCCAGGAGTACCACCACAAGAATTTCAACACCCACAATGGAGTTGGTGCTCTCTCACCAATTAAAAAAATTCTGAACAGCTGGATCTTATGCAGGCATCTTCTCAACTGAAGCTCCTCCTCTTTGAAGACTCTACATCTTGTTGAGTTGCTATTAAACCAGTGTGGCATTCTAAATATAGTTGGCCTATGAGGAAGTGTGGCCTTGTAGGAATAAGTCTGGCCTTGCTGGAGGAAACATATCACTCTGGGGCTTTAAAGCTCTGCCCAGTGTGAAACAGACCATACCTGCATGCAAAATACATATTTTTTCTTGGAAGCATTTGGATGGAGTTGCATAATTCTAAACTTCCTCTCCACCATTATGTCTGCCTAGACTCTGCCATATTTTCTGCCTTGATGATCGTGAAGTGAACCTCTGAACGTGTAATGAAATGTAGAAAAGCCCTAATGAAATGTTGTCTCTTATGAGTGGCCTTGGTCATGGTGTCTTTTCACAGAAACAAATCCCTAACTAAGAGAATCAGTTACTGCAGACACTCTCCCAGATATTAAAATTAATCAACAATAGAAAGTATTTTCAAGTGCTGCAGCATACAAACTTATTCTAGAGAGAAAAATTGTAATGAATGAATCAATGGCATTCCAGCCTCAAAAAAAAAAAGTCTCTGCGTATAGATGGAACACAGGCAGACCTCCATGAAGTACACGGGCTCCTCAGGAAGTGACCCACACTGTGGGCAACCTCATAACATTTGAAACCCATGACAACTGACATAGAAAAAAGGTCAGCATATATGCATTGGTTACACCTTCAGTGTTTTCTAAGAATGAGGTCACACATAAGGAAAATATTAGAATATCCAGGCTGTAGACAGGCTGAAGTTGTACATAGGTATGTAGGGAGTCATATGTTTAGAGGAGAGCTAGGTTGAACAGGCCAGTGTGGGAGCTTTTTATGGTCATCTGGGCCTCTCATTAGAGACCTCCAAAAGATCGCAGGATTCATCACAAGCAAAGAGTGCTCACAGAAGTAACTCAGGATCCATTCCAACACGTAATTATCTCACAGCATATTCATTTTCTCTTTTACTTTACTTTTGAAACTGATTACACAAAATCAAGGTTTCTGTGATGATTTAGGGAGTCTCATATATTTAAACATTCACTTCTGGATTGTCTGGGTAAAAATGGACTCCAAGTACCACACACACATACACACACACACACACACACACACACACACACACACACAAACACAGACAAACACAAACACACCCATCTGTAATGATTGACTGGCTATTTGTTAAGAAAACAAAGCGGCCAATGTGGATAGGGCCCAAGTTTGAATATTCCCAGAAAATTTCTCTTCTTCCTGTGACTCCTGCTTAACTTTTCGAGAACTCCAACTTAGAATTCATTTGTCTCTCAGTGCCCTCTACTCTTTGTGTTCCTTATTGATTTTAATGGTCACCATCAATTAGAACTTTCTTATCTTCATCCTGGTCTGTTTTCTGCATGTGAATTTTGGATTTCTTTAAAAAGATATCTTTATGGGATTAGAGAGATGAATCAATGGTAACAAGCACTTTTGCACCACAAGAAGAATGGATCTGGTTTCTTGATTTCATATCCACTGGCCAGTAATCAACTTTAATGGCAGCTCCAGGGGACCTGACAACTCATGTCTCTGTGCTCACCAGTACTCAAAAGGACATGCCATATCCCCACCCTCATAAGTAAAGATAATAAATCTTAAAATGTGAGACAGGTTTCACTAAGTTTCATTATTCAAATGAAACCTGATTTTCTCTGATTTCTGAGTCTATTTCAATCAGTTTTCTGCGTTTCACCTTGTGTAACACGGCCACATTTCTTTTAAATGTCCCTCTTTCCCCAACTTTTTGTTTCTCCTTCAGTGTTCACATCAGAGTTTCTACCTATGCTCTGTCCTTCTCCCCTACTTCCTAAACATCCATTTTTTTGCTGCTATCTCTGCTCCTCCAAGTTCCATCTCCAATTCCCTATTCTACATGCAGACCAGAGAAGCTGTTCCTTTTAGCATGTATGATTTTAGGTGTATGTACTGTTCACCGCCTGAAATGAAAGTTTCATCTTCCTTTGATATTCCTTCCACTGTAGGCCATCTCTTCCAGCAAATTGTTAACTCACAGAATATCATGTCACACATTTAAATTTTTAGAGCAAAACACATTTATTGGCAAAGATACTGGGATTGTCAAATACCCTTATGTAGCCAACACAGGAAAAAAAAAAACTTTTTTTTTCTTCCAGTCCTATACGTTTACGTTTCTGTACTTTAAGATTTTTCAACTTCAAGAATCTTTGGCACCATAGTATATACATAGATATGGATGTCACCATGAAACTTGATAAAGTACACAGAAGGATTGGCTAGAAATTGGTAAACAACCTTTCTGAACTACTTGGAACCTCCTTTTCTGGTGTACTGCACCCAGTTACCTATCAACACATCACTGTCATCTCCTGATCTCTCCTCAGCCGGAGGAGTGTCTGGAATGATGTGGAGGTTACCTTTCTTGTAGTCATCCAGGAGCTGATAGAAGTAAAGAGCTGGATGCTTCTTGTAGGTAATGTAAAACAAATCCTTCATGATTGGAACCTGGGCCAGCACAACCCCACTCCAGTTGTCCTCAGAGCAATCTTTACTCTTAAATTTGTGTTGTACCGCTCTGCCAACCAGGGCTCTGGCGAGGTGGGCATCCCTCACCTGAGGAAATCTTACTTTGGGAGGCAAATCCTTAAGGTTTAAAATCCTGTCATCATTGTAGAGCTCCTGTCCATAGACGCTGTCATTTCCATCATACTTCACCAAATAAAGAGAAGGGTTTCTTGGCATGTTGACCTAGAACTATGGCCTTCCATTGAGTGACAGGCTCATTACCTTCCTTCCAACCTTGAGAAATTCTGCATCCAACAATATTCCTCAAGACGTTGGAAGAAGACATCCTCCTCCTCTACTTCATGAGGGATGTCATGCTAAGCCTCTTCAGAGGTATTGTCTTCTACATGGCTGTAGCCCTGGGGTGGTAGACCACACCAACCCTGGGCAGATGTCTTGTGGGTGTCATTCTGTGTTCAAATATCATACTTGCCCATTGCCTTGGATTGAAGATATTGCCTGTTTAAACCAGACACAATGCTGTTGCTACTGTCATATATATGAGTTACTGAAAGGCAATGAGTGTAGGATGGGAGAGAATGCTGGACAAAGGCTCTTCTCTAATGGAATTTTTGAGTAGGTCAAGAAGGCTATGCTAAACATTTTTGGGCTTCTAAACTTAATTTGTTCAAAATAAGAAGTTCATAATCCAGCTATGGAGGCGCAAGCATTTAATCTCAGCATTCAGAAGGCAGGATAAGGCAGATTTCTGACTTAGAGACCAGCCTGGTCTACAAAGTGAGTTCCAGGCCAGCCAGTGGTAGACAAAGGAACCATGTCTCCAAATCAGCAACAACATTAACAACTAAAACAAAAAAAAAACACCAAAACCAAAACAAAACAAACAAACAAAACAAAAAACAAAAATGAAAAACAAACAAAAAACAAAACAATCAAATCAGAAGTTAATAGGAGGTGTTAGTGACCCAAGTCTTTAATCCTAGTACTCAAGAGGCAGAGGGAGGCAAACCTTAGTGAGATAAAGGCTAGTCTATTCTATAGAGTGATTTTCCTAACAGCCAAAGCTACACACAAACACACTCAAAGTAAAATTAAACACTCATTCAAAGAAAAAACAAACAAACAAAACAAAAACAACAACAACAAAAAACAAATAAATAAGGGAAACAAGGAAATTATCAAAGGGAAATTAACAAGTAATTCTCGAGAGCTCAGAATAACATACTCAGATGAATATGTCTTCAGCCCTGAGCTAATTTGCCTCTGCTGAGGAACATCTCCTTGCATGTCTATGTCAATGTGGAAGTTGGTATGCCTTTTACCCAAAATGATCAAGGAGAGAACAGAATAAAGAAAATGAGCCAGAGTTGTCACCTACCCTCTCTTGTACCTGCAAGCTGTGAAATAGGTGGCAATATTCACAAATATCCCAGGGACACAGCACACCACTGGCCTTCTGTATTGTGTTACCTGACCCAGCCTCAGGATTATTTGGTGATTATTTGCCACTGCAACTCTGGCCTCAACAAGTCCAGGCAATATCAGCCATTTAGAAGTAACATCTTCTAAAATACATACGGACAAAGAAGAGCTTTGGCATTTTAATGGAATTTTGAAGGACATATCGTTAGCAAGGATAATAAATTCAGGAGATCAACTAAACTGGATCAACCATGCCCCTGGCCCCAAACATGGGAGAATTTAGAATGTACAGTTACTCAGTGTGGGAGGGAAAACTTTCAGCTTTCTATAGCTATGAGGGTCCCATTCACTTCATAAATGTACTTACCCAAAGAAAATGTCTTAGTCATCAAGATTCTGTCTTTTGATACAGATCAGGCAAAAAAAAAAAAAAAAAAAAAAAAAAAAAAAACCTTGAGGAACAATGTTGGAGTTCAGGAGCTGGCCTGCCTTTCATACACCACTGGGAAAATAGTGGACACACCTTCTAGGGATTCTAGTGCCTCCAAGTGGAATAGATGTGCAATATATGGCCAGTGCTCTGTGACATCACCTAGTTCAGCTTGCATCATAGAACCCCACTCATGCTGGTTCCTTCCCTAATTACACCAGAGACATTAACCATCTAGGCTTTATGATTTCATATGGCCTCCTCGAATTACAAAATATAATCCCTACTGAAATGTCCTGATGACTTGAGTCACATTCTGCCTAAGTAATTCACTCCTGGATTGTTTTTATCATTTTGGTGGTTGGGTTTCTGTTTATTCATTTGTTGATTGCTTTGTTTTGTTTTTCTTTTTATTTTCCTCCTTTGAAAGCCTTCAGTTTCTGACTCAAAAACATCCTTGGTGGTTATTTACCCTGTTCCAACCTTTCCCTGGTTATCTTTAAACTGTTCTTAGTGTCAGAAATTGTGCCAGACTCTTTGAGGCAGCACATTGGATAGCACATCAAAATTCTGTTTATGAAAACCCAAAGTTAGAGCAATAAATATTTTATTCAAACAAAGCAGGAATTTTACAGGGTTAAGTACCTTGTATTGAAGCTATTTGCAACCGTGAATCATGGATTCTTTGCAAAATGAGAAGGCAATCTAGCTCTTGGTCCTGCTTACAAAGTTGTGATGAAGTTAAACAAACCCAATATCAAACAGTCATGTTTTAAAGGCCTTTAAAATTTATTAGTATTTCTGGTTACAAGTAATTTAATAGATTAAATGCAGTAAAACAGGGTGAAATAGATTTGATAATTTTACTTTTGAAATATGGGTAGACAAAATATTGAATGCTGGTAAGTATGGAATTTACTTACAAATTATCAGGCACTTTAATTTTTCATGCCATATAGATCTTTAGTTCTTCCAGAAAAATTAATTTCAGGCCCTTACACGGTAACCACCACACTTTGTATATTTTTTTCATAGATGTTGAAACTACCCATAGTGGGCTAGACCCTTCAACATCAGCCATCCAAAAAAGATCATTCCTTACAGGTGTGGCAACTGGCCAATGTGATGGAGGCAGTTCTTTATCTGCGGTTCTATATTCCCAGGTTGAGTTAATTAAAAAAAATGCAAGAAGGACCATTTCACATCCATATCATAAATGTTCATTGCCTTACTGTGTGCAATAAACATGCGATGGATTAATACTAGATGTCACCCCCTGGATGGATGGCTTAAAACATGAGAGAGAGAGAGAGAGAGAGAGAGAGAGAGAGAGAGAGAGAGAGAGAGAGAGAGAGAGAGAGAGCGAGAGCGAGAGAGAGAGAGAGAGAGAGAGAGAGAGAGAGAGAGAGAGAGAGAGAGAGAGAGAGAGAGAGAGGTAGAGTGAGAGAGAGAGAGAGAGAGAGAGAGAGAGAGAGAGAGAGAGAGAATGAGAGTTCTTGATATGTCAAAGTGTGTTTGATATTTCAAGCCCAGTGCCAAATCCCATTTAATGAAAACTCAAATCCTAATTCTTTCTAAACATCCCACCACCTGGAAAACTAACTCCTTTGAATATTTGATCTTCTGTGAGCCACAATTATTCAAACTAATAAAGTATGTAAAAGAAATTGAAATCAACTAATAATTGTCCATGCCACTTCTTGGAATATTCTATATCATTACTTTTCTTTTCTTAGAGGTTAGGGTTATTTGCATAACAAGAGACTAATCAGTCATCATTGTCACATCAGCCAAAGGCATCCTAACCCTGCCACATTTCTACGTGATTAATCACATTGGCATTACTTATTTGTATGGAAACATATCCCTTCATCCTGATTTAGTTAAAAGCGTGGGAACTGTCGATGTGCAATTAATTTTGTTCATAATGGGACAAAACAGAAGCCTACAGGATTGTTCCTGGGAGCTGAAGATTTCCCTTCCATTTAGTAAAATGTTATAAATATTTTTTTAACACAAGCCTAAATTCGTGAAAAAGCTTTGTTTTCATATTTTAATTATTTACAGGTCGTTCTGTGCCATATAAAGGAAGGTAGAGAAGGAAAGCTGTTTTGGAGTCACTGACACACACACTTAACTGAGGTCTCTTTGCATAGTAACAAGATATACCCATCCGCTATATCTGGGGAGTTTGCCTCAGGAACTGTAATGATATAAAGTCCTCAGGACTCTAGGCTAAGATACAAAACACTGCATATAAGCTATGCAAGATAAGCTCTTGTATATTTTATTTATATTCATGTGTGTCTGCACACAGATCTGTACAGGTAAGTTCAAAGGTAGCGAAGGGTATAGTGTGATTTGCTCCTTCACTCCCTAATTTATCCCCTTTCTACAGGGTTTCTTGCTGAGCTAATAGTGAGGCTGGCGTTCAGGAAGCCAAAGTCATCTTCCTGTCTCTGCCCCTCCCAAAATCCTAAGCACTGGTGTTGTAAGTAAATAAACACAGGCATGAATTTGCCCCTTGGCCATCACCTCTGATCCTTCTTTATTTTAAATAATCTCTAGATTACTTTTGCCCTTAATGTAATGAAACTGCTATACAAGGGTTTGTTATTTAGGCGATGGAAATATAAGTCGTCTATATATGTTCAGTACAGACATTATATATTAAGAACTACATTCATTAATTCCTTGAGAAATTCATACAATATATTTTGATGTAATTTATTTTCCAGTTCTCTTAATAACTCCTCCGGGACCAAAACCAGATCCATTCCCACCTTAATCCTCCTTCCAACTTCATGTCTCCTTTTCTCCCCTTTGATACAACCCATTCAAATCAATTGTGTTGCCCATAAACTCTTGGACATGGAGCTACCAGTAGTGCCTGGCCAACCTATAACCTTCAAAGGGCATACCTTTGATGAAAACTGACTCTCCATCTTTCTTAACTGTCCATACATTCTCAGATGGGGATGATTGATAGTGAGAACCTACCACTTATTGATGGAAGGCAGACTGGCCTGATTTTTTGCAGATAGAGACATACAGTTTCTCAATGACCTCTCTACCTTACTAAATTTCCACTATTTCTTCATTGAGGGATCCTAAGACTCAGCTCCTCTACTTCTTGCCTCTTTCTGTGAGTATGTGTGTGTGTACAAGTGTGTCTATATTATAGATGTCTCCTTTTACATCCAAGTCAACACATAGTGGGGTTTGCAATCAACTGCTGGCACTATTTCACACTAGGCAATATGCTGTGATGCAGATGGTGGGACTAAATACCACACTGAAACTGGAGATGGCTAGAAATTATCACAGTTGGTTGTAGTATAGGTGAAATTTACACTTTTGACCTAAACTTCTGGGTCCACCCTATTGCTTTAAGATGGAGGGATGTGGGATCAAGAACCTTAACTTGCATTGCATTTTCCTTCCACTTGAACTCATATTTTAAAATACCTCATGGAAGTGATGATTCTGTTGGCCTGGACGTTTTGCTTTTGTAACTGCTATACAGAGATATCCTTAAAGAGACAGATAGATCTTATCACTTTTTGTAACATAAAGAATTGTGTGGTGAAATGGTTTTGCAATGTCAGTCGTGGGTCTTTGATGAAGGTTTTGGCCTGAAGTACAATGTTCAAAGATAGAACACTATACACAATCTGAAAAGTGATTGGACCCTGAGGGCTTTAATCAATGAGTTAATTGATGGGTGTGCATTGAAGGGGTGAGACACTTGTAAAAGAACTTGGATATTGGAAACATGTCTTGGAAGGTATTTATTGTCTTTGGTCACTTCCTGTGTTGATGCTTACTGGGTAATAATAAGTTGGACAACTGTTCTCCTTCATGCCCCTTTCATACTCTTGTGACTATGGACCTGTTTTTATTGTTGCTAGGCATATCGGAACAGTGATGAAAATTATTTACATGAATGTGTCTCACTAGTGATACTGACTTTTCTGGTCCATTGTAACCATGCCTTAATTCTTTAAGCTTTTTTCTAGAAGAATCATGCTAACATTAGACCCAAAGTTACCAAGTAGTTGTACCTGGAAGATTCTGCCAGTGTATCTGTTGTCTTAGTAATAAAGAACTTTGATTCTTCCCACACTGGTTTTTCCGCTGTATTCACTACTGTATTTTAATAGATTGCAATATCATATGAAGTAGCAGAAAATGAGGGGAAAATGAAAGGGAGATGAAAATGTGTTAGAATCATTAAATTACACACTTAAAAATAAAGAAATCAATGTATTTTTTAGTATAGAAAGGATACTGCAAAAAAAAAGCTGCTGAAAAGGTTTGGCCAACTCATGGGAGATGGTATTTGTCATACCTCCTGTGATGTAGCTGTAAATAGTAGTGGGTTTATTACAGATGAATCAGACACCAATATAAGCATGAAGGGATAATACTCAGTTGCCTCAGGAGAAAGAAATCAGGTAAAATTCATTAGATTTCTTGATGAGGAGTTTTTTTTGTCATAGCTTTGGTGGCATAAAATTGGACAGATTGGCAAGTGCCCCAGTAAGTGTAACACACAGTAGAATTTCGGGGTTGTGAGGCTATAGGAAATATTCAGCTCATGTCACCTATTATTGAGTATCCTTGCTGATGGAGGTAGTCACCCTTCACTTATGCCATACATGGAAGTGTGTCTATGCAGGGGCAAAATGCAATAGATGGTGTTGAGTAATGTTATTTTGGTTATGGAGTAAGTTAAATATTACTGCGATGGGATATTATTTTTTTTCCAATTTTGACAATCCACAGTTACCTGAGAAGAGAGAACAATTGAAGATCAGTCTCTATTCACTTACTTGGTCATTAGGTAAGTCTATGGGATATTCTCTTGGCTAATGATTGATGTGGGAGGGCCCATCACTGTGACTAAGCTCATCAGTAGTCCTTAATAAATGGGAGCCTTTTAGGCTGTATTTAAAAAAAAATAGCTGAACGAGCCATGGGAAAAGTGGTGGTTTGAATAATAATGTCACCTATAGACACATATATATGAATATTTAGTCACCAGGAAGTGGCAGTGAGTTTAAATTTAGAAGGAATAAGAGAAGGTGTGACTTCATTGGAGAAAGTGGGTGTATCAACAAGGATGGGTTTGAGTTTTCAAGAAGCCAATGCAATGGAAGAATCTCTCTCTTTGCCTAAGGATCAATAGTTCTCTATTGCTCCAGTGATGGGGTCCCTCTCATGATGATTGTCCAATCTTCTGAAAATGTAAGCAAGCCTCCAGTTAAATGCCGTGTTTTCTTCTTTTTCTTTTTTTTCCCATTTTTTATTAGGTATTTAGCTCATTTACATTTCCAATGCTATACCAAAAGTCCCCCATACCAACCCACCCCCACTCCCCTACCCACCCACTCCCCCTTTTTGGCCCCGGCATTCCCCTGTACTGGGGCATATAAAGTTTGCGTGTCCAATGGGCCTCTCTTTCCAGTGATGGCCGACTAGGCCATCTTTTGATACATATGCAGCTAGAGTCAAGAGCTCCGGGGTACTGGTTAGTTCATAATGTTGTTCCACCTATAGGGTTGCAGATCCCTTTAGTTCCTTGGGTGTTTTCTCTAGTTCCTCCCATTAGCTGACTGTGAGCATCCACTTCTGTGTTTGCTAGGCCCCGCATAGTCTCACAAGAGAAAGCTACATCTGGGTCCTTTCGATAAAATCTTGCTAGTGTATGCAATGGTGTCAGCTTTTGGATGCTGATTATGGGATGGATCCCTGGATATGGCAGTCTCTACATGGTCCATCCTTCCATCTCAGCTCCAAACTTTGTCTCTGTAACTCCTTCCATGGGTGTTTTGTTCCCACTTCTAAGGAGAGGCATAGTGTCCACACTTCAGTCTTCATTTTTCTTGAGTTTCATGTGTTTAGGAAATTGTATCTTATATCTTGGGTATCCTAGGTTTTGGGCTAATATCCATTTATCAGTGAGTACATATTGTGTGAGTTAATTGTGAATGTATTACCTCACTCAGGATGATGCCCTCCAGGTCCATCCATTTGGCTAGGAATTTCATAAATTCATTCTTTTTAATAGCTGAGTAGTACTCCATTGTGTAGATGTACCACATTTTCTGTATCCATTCCTCTGTTGAGGGTTATCTGAGTTCTTTCCAGCTTCTGACTATTATAAATAAGGCAGCAATGAACATAGTGGAGCATGTGTCCTTCTTAGCAGTTGGGGCATCTTCTGGATATATGCCCAGGAGAGGTATTGCTGGATCCTCTGGTAGTACTATAACCAATTTTCTGAGGAACCGCCAGACTGATTTCCAGAGTGGTTGTACAAGCCTGCAATCCCACCAACAATGGAGGAGTGTTCCCCTTTCTCCACATCCACGCCAGCATCTGCTGTCACCTGAATTTTTGATCTTAGCCATTCTGACTGGTGTGAGGTGGAATCTCAGGGTTGTTTTGACTTGCATTTCCCTGATGATTAAGGATGTTGAACATTTTTTCAGGTGCTTCTCTGCCATTCGGTATTCCTCAGGTGAGAATTCTTTGTTCAGTTCTGAGCCCCATTTTTTAATGGGGTTATTTGATTTTCTGAAGTCCACCTTATTGAGTTCTTTATATATGTTGGATATTAGTCCCCTATCTGTTTTAGGATAGGTAAAGATACTTTCCCAATCTGTTGGTGGTCTTTTTGTCTTATTGACGGTGTCTTTTGCCTTGCAGAAACTTTTGAGTTTCATTAGGTCCCGTTTGTCAATTTTCGATCTTACAGCACAAGCCATTGCTGTTCTGTTCAGGAATTTTTCCCCTGTGCCCATATCTTCAAGGCTTTTTTCCACTTTCTCCTCTATAAGTTTCAGTGTCTCTGGTTTTATGTGAAGTTCCTTGATCCACTTAGATTTGACCTTAGTACAAGGAGATATGTATGGATCAATTCGCATTCTTCTACATGATAACAACCAGTTGTGCCAGCACCAATTGTTGAAAATGCTGTCTTTCTTCCACTGGATGGTTTTAGCTCCCTTGTCGAAGATCAAGTGACCATAGGTGTGTGGGTTCATTTCTGGGTCTTCAATTCTGTTCCATTGGTCTACTTGTCTGTCTCTATACCAGTATCATGCAGTTTTTATCACAATTGCTCTGTAGTAAAGCTTTAGATCAGGCATGGTGATTCCACCAGAGGTTCTTTTATCCTTGAGAAGAGTTTTTGCTATCCTAGGTTTTTTGTTATTCCGATGAATTTGCAAATTGCTCCTTCTAATTCATTGAAGAATTGAGTTGGAATTTTGATGGGGATTGCATTGAATCTGTAGATTGCTTTTGGCAAGATAGCCATTTTTACAATGTTGATCCTGCCAGTCCATGAGCATGGGAGATCTTTCCATCTTCTCAGACCTTTTTAATTTCTTTCTTCAGAGACTTGAAGTTTTTATCACACAGATCTTTCACTTCCTTAGTTAGAGTCACGCCGAGATATTTTATATTATTTGTGACTATTGAGAACGGTGTTGTTTCCCTAATTTCTTTCTCAGCCTGTTTATTACATAGTACTTGAAGAATGAGCCAGAGCAAATCGACAACAAAAGGAGATCAAGTGGATACAAATTGGAAAAGAGGAAGTAAAAATATCACTTTTTGCAGATGATATGATAGTATATATATAAGTGACCCTAAAAATTTCACCAGAGAACACAAAAACCTGATAAACAGCTTTGGTGAAGTAGCTGGATATAAAATTAACTCAATCAAGTCAATGGCCTTTCTCTACACAAAGAATGCCTTGTTTTCTAATAGTTGCCCTCACCAAATGGGTCTCTTCAAAGCAATAGAACAGTGGCTAAGACAGTGGCAAGCCAATAAGCAGTGTTTGCTGTTACTGACTCAACTTCCTGTTTTGTCTTCCTCGGTGACAATCTGTATCCTTTTTATTTCCAAGTTATTTTTTATTGTAGTATTCTACATGGTGAGAAAGAAGAAAACTAGAACAATTACATCTCAGGTAGGTACATGAGTATATCTTATCTCTAAGTAAAAATAAAATGTCTACACATTATTATTTGTGGTTATAAGACAAGTGACATTGGCACTGTTAGACATTTTTTTCCCTAAGAATACCTTACTGTTTTTTATTGTTGTAAGGATTCACCATGTCCAAAGAGCAAATTCCATAGCAAAGGTTTTATTCAGCTTATACTTCCACATTGCTGTTTATCACCAAAGAAGTTGGGACAGAAACTGAAACAACACAGGATCCTGGAATCAGAGGCTCATTCATAGGTTATGGAGTAGTGATGCTTATTGTCTTGCTCCTCTAATCTTGCTTAGCTTGCTTTCTTAAAGAACACAGGACTACCACCACAGGGATGTCAACACCCACAATGGAGTGGGTGCTCTCCCATCAATTAAGAAAATTCCTAACAGCTGGATCTTATGGAGGCATCTTCTCAACTGAGGCTCCTTCTCTTTGAAGACTCTAGATCTTGTCAAGTTGCTATTAAACCAGTGTGGCATTCTAAATATAGTTTGCCTATGAGGAGGTGTAGCCTTGTAGGAGTAGGTCTGGCCTTGCTGGAGGAAGCATATCACTCTGGGGCTTTAAAGCTCTACCAGTGTGGAAGAGACCCTCCCTGTATGCAAAATACATAGTTTTTCCTCAAAGCATTTGGATGAAGGTGCATAATTCTAAACTTCCCCTCCACCACCATGTCTGCCTAGACAGTGCCATATTTTCTGCCTTGATGATCGTGGAGTGAACCTCTGAACATGTAATGAAATGTAGAAAAGCCCTAATGAAATGCGTCTCTTATGAGTGGCAATGGTCATGGTGTCTTTTCACAGCAACTAATCCCTAACTAATAGAATCAGTTACTGCAGAATCTCACAGATATTAAAATAAATCAACAATCGAGATTATTATCAAGTGCTAAAGCATGCAAAATTATTCTAGAGAGAAAAACTGTTATGAATGTGTCTATGGCATGCCTGTCTCAAAAAAGAAAAAAAAAGTAAGAAGGACCATTTCACAGTCATATCATCAATATTGATTGCCTCACTGTGTGAAGTAGACAAGAAATGGATTAACATTAGATGTCAACCACTAGATGAATGGCTTAAAACGAGAGAGAGAGAGAGAGAGAGAGAGAGAGAGAGAGAGAGATTGAGAAAGAGAGAGAGAAAGAGAGAGAGAAAGAGAGAGAGAGAATGAGGAGAGAGAAAAAATGAGAGAGAGTGAAAGGATGAGAAAGAGAGAGAAAGAATGAGAGAGAGATAGCCTGATGGGTTTTTGATACTTCAAGCCTCAGTGGCCAATATCCTCAGAAAATTACAAGCTGATGAGGAATTAGTTGACGAACAATAATTTTTGGGTCATTTTCAACCTTCTGTATCTCCATGGAATACCCCCCCCCTTTTTTTATCAGAAAGATGCATTTTCAATTAAAAGTACCTTCCTTGAAATTTTGATCTTATTTTTGGTATAAAGGACTCATAATCTAATTTTTTAAAAGAATCATATTTCCAAGTGGTGGTGGCAAACACCTTTAATCCCAGCACTCGAAAAGCAGAGACAGGTGAATTTCTAAGTTCGAGGCCAACCTGGTCTACAGGGTGAGTTCCAGAACAAACGTGGCTACTCAGAGAAACACTGTCTTGAAAACGACAGAGAGAGAGAGAGAGAGAGAGAGAGAGAGAGAGAGAGAGAGAGAGAGAGAGAGAGAGAGAGTTTCTATACAGAGAACAAATATGAAAGGTTTTCAAACTGACTTTCATTTTCCAAGTATGGTAAGAACCCTAGAGTTAGTAACAAAGAACACAGAACACAACACATAGCAGACAAAAGTACAAAGCACACTCAAATAGAAAGAAAGGCATCAAAATAGTGAATGTGAGTACCTTTTTAATGGAGCACAAACACTCTCCCATTCTCCATGAGAACCCAATAAAATCCCTGTTGTCTCCAAAGACTTTGAGTAGGAATTCATCCAGTATCCTTTCTCTTCTATTTGGTTAGAGCTGTCTCAAACCTGCAATGTCCAGGACAGAAAAAATAGACTCCCTCATCCAATTTGGTATGTGTGTTTCCAGGTAGTGTTACAGATCCTCACATGCTTAGACCACTAAAATAGAGCACATCTATTCTACCACAGTTACAGAAGGCAACATTGTAAAAATCAAGGGGCTGGCTAGTTTTCCTAATTGCTGGCACTGTGGTTGGCAACCTGTAGGTTGCTAGTCCTTGTGACAAATTTCACAGGAGTTGTCTAAGACTATCTGTATGTCAGAAATGTATGTTACAATTCATATCAGTAGGACATTTCAGTTATGAAGCAGCAAAAAATATTTTTACGGTTGGGGCACCACACAGCATAAGGAAGTATATATATGAAGGAACCACAGTATTAAAAAGGTGGAGAACCACTCTCTGGAACTTTGAAAACCGAAGCATGGTGTGCCTCCCAGACTGTCTTTGACATGAGTTTGAGATATACTTCTGACTCTGATCTTCTTGCTACCTTTTGTTTCTTGTGATCATATGGGGTTAACCTAGAAAGTATATTCAAATGCCCTATGTGAGAACATGTTCAGAATTCATTTTGTGAAGCAATGTGCTCTAGTATATTTAGGACAGAGCTGTCTTTGGGACCAGTCCTCTTCTGCATGCCTGTGTGTCATTTATTTTCTCTTTATTTGTTTATTGTTTTTTGTTTTTTCGAGGCAGGGATTCTCTGTTTAGCCCTGGTTGTCATGGAATTCAATCTGGAGATCACGCTGGCCTTGAACTCATAAATTTGCCTGCCCCTGCCTCTGCCTACCAAGAGCAGGGATAAAAGGTATGCACCACTACACTGTCTTATTTATCATTCTGCTATTAACTTATTGTGTCTAGGTGGTTGTTTTCAATCTATTTTGTTTTATTTTATTTTATTTTATGAGGCATTTTCTTTATTTTCATTTCAAATGTTATCCCCTTCCCTGGTTTCCCCTCTGAAAACCCACTATGCCATCCCTCCTCTCAGTAATCAACAAAATACCCACTCCTACTTCCTAGTCCTGACATTCCCTTACACTGGGGTATAGAGCCTTCTCTTGAACAGGAGCTTCACCTCTCACTGGTGTCCAAATAGGCCATTCTCTGCTACATATGAAGCTGCAGCCATGGGCCCCGCCCTATGTACACTTTGGTTGGTCTTTTTTTAATTGTATATTTTCTTTATATACATTTCAAATGATGTCCGTTTTCAGTTTCCCACCCTTCCAGAAACCCTCTATCCCATCCCCTCCCCACTGCTTTCATGAGGGTCTTCCTCCATCTGGATACTCATTCCCACATCGCATTGTGGTGGCTAGCAAGGTTACCTCTCTGTCTCCTCATCATTCTACAGCATATTGGTGATCCTGTGGATGATGGGGAAAAGAACACTGGATTCTGAGCATTGCAGAGTATCATCCAGTACATCAATCTCAAGCCACACGTGGGTACATCTTCCTCAAAAGTATCTTGTCCTGTTCATAGCAGCTAGTTGGCTATTTGTGTACCTGGGCCAAGATTGAGGTGTCTGCTACCTGCACAAAAACTTCATACTACACTTTGGGGATCATCTCTGCCAGGAAGTCAGGGTTGAACTCCACAGGGTTTTTGAGGATTTAAGTGGCCTGCAGGCTCAGACAGAACACTTGCATGCCCACACCCCACACATGTGAGTTTAGCAGGTTGTAGATTAGCAGTTTCACACTGTCACATTGGAGTTCTTGACAGGACTTATTTTTTTCATCATTAATTTAGTTATCTATTTACAATTTAAATGATAACTTCCTTCACAGTTTCCCATCAACAAATCCCCATTCCAATCCCCCTCTCCTCCCTTCTCTTTTGAAAAAGATTAGTTTGTGTTATTCTTCCACATCACACTCCATCACTGAGTGAAATCAGGGCAGGAACCCATGTAGGATTATAGGCAGGGTACATGGAGCAAGGTTGCTTATTGGCTTGTTTCTCAACACAGTTTTCTCAGCTTTTCTACTTACAAAATTTAAAAATGCCTTTTTACTTTTATTTTAATAACATATATGTGTATATAAAATGTTTTGTTTGCATGAATGTCTGTGGGCCTTTTTTGTCCAGGGTTCACAGAGTCCATAAGAGGGAGCTTGGTCCCTTGGTATTGGAGCTTCATGTGGCTGTGAGCTGCCACCTGAGTTCTGTGATTCAAATCCTGACCTTCTAATAGAGCAGCCAGTTCTCTTAAACACTGAGTCATTTTTCAAACACTACCCTCAGGTTGCTTTCTTATATATTTTATCACCATCTTTGCAGAGATAGCACCACTCACTGAGTACTGGATCCTCTCCCATCAACTGTTAATCAGCTGTCTCATGTGAGACTATGCCAGGGCCTAGCAAACACAGACATGAATACTCACAGTCAGCTATTATATGGATCACAGGGCTCCCAATGGAGGAGCTAGAGAAAGTACACAAGAAGCTAAAGGGATCTGCAACCCTACAGATGGAACCACATTATTAACTTATCAGTACCCTGGAGCTCTGGACTCTAGCTACATTTGTATCAAAAGATGACCTAGTCAGCCATCACTGGAAAGAGAGGCCCATTGGACAACCAAACTTTATATGCCCCAGTACAGGGGAATGCCAGAGCCAAAAAATAAATGGGAATTGGTGGGTAGGGAAGTGGGGAGGAGGGTATGGGGAACTTTTGGTGTAGCATTGGAAATGTAGTTGAGGAAAATATGTAATAAAAATATTAATAAAAAAAGGACTGAAGCATCTAAAAAAAAAAAACAAAAAACAAAAAAAAAAAAGGGAAATTATCCAACAGTCAAATCAGATCCAGAACGACACAAATTGCATGTTTTCACCTATGTATGGAGTTAGCTTGTAAGGTTTATATATGTTTGTTTTTCATTTAGGGTAACAGAAATGAGCTCTCTAGTAAGGAACCATAAAGAAGGAGGACCTCTTCCAAGGAAGGGGAAGTAGAATATAGTGGTATAAGGGAATGAAGAAGACACTAAAATAGGAGGGTTAAATGTGGAGGGAAATATCAGGCCAAGCATCTGAGACTAGAAAGGTCATAAAACACTAAGTGAAAATCTGCCATCATAAATTTTGTTAAATAACCACAGCAGTAAAATGACTTCTCAAGAATCCTAATGGCTCCATCCATATGTTAGTATATATGCCTCAGCCTTCATCAGAGGTGAATTTCCTACAAAACTGGTAATAATCACAGAAAGACACAACTGGACAATGCTCAGAGAGTGAGAGACTCAGAGAATTAAAGATTAAAGAGGATGCCTTTATCAAGCTCTCTCCTTCAAGAATCAGGAATCTATGCAAAGAAAAGTCAGAAAAACAATCCTGACCAGAGGTAGAGATAATGGATAGTATCAATGAATTGTATCATAGGTATTCCATGGTTTTTTGCCTAATATACACTTAAGAATGAGTGCATATTATGTGTGTTCCTGTTTTTGGGTGATGTTCTATAGGTATCTGTTAAATTCATTTGGCCCATAACTTCTGTTAGTTTCACTGTGTCTCTGAGTTCGATGGTAGGAGGATAAACAGGGAGATGGATACTTTCAGGTCACATAAAATGGAAAATTTAAAGAAAATTTTCTAAGAAAACAAATAAACATGGCTATAGCCTCATCTAATGTAGACAGATCCAATTTGAGGTTCCTCTTCCCAGGTGACTTTAGCTTCATGTCAAGAAGGCAAACACTTACTAGCACACACAGGTTAACATAAAAGCATTTACAGCCATGTATAAAAACATCACACCAATGAACTAAGATATTATTTGGACGTTCCATGGCATAAATTTCAGAAAGACATAATTTTTTTACAGTTTATCTAAGCTTTAAAGTTTAAATCCTCAAAGGAGGGCCATGGTCCAGTGCTGTTCTCAATAGACAGCTCCTGATTTTCTAGACTCACCTCTTATATTAATCTGTGAAGTCACCTCACAATCTCACATTTCTTCTGCACAGCATTAGAGATGCCAATAAAAACTAGACTTTGGAAGTATATTAATAAGTTGGCCTTATCTTCATATTCCCTGCCCTTAATCATGGGAAACTCGCCCAGACTAGATGTCTCAGCCATTCTCACTGACAGTTTTCCTGGTAAATAGGTGGTTGAGAGAAAGAAATTATTTTAAGACCCAACCAGTTTAGTTTATCAGGATATTTGAAATGAAGCTGACATCATTTGGCACAAAAAATAAAGAGAGTCTCCTGTTTTGTGGAGAACTGAGAGAGAATTAGGGACTGGGGCCAGGAGGGTAAGTGACTATCCTTAAGGAGAGTCAGTCCAGACCTGGAGGCTGGGTCTGACAGCATGCAGAGGAGTGCAGTTCAATTCCCTGCAGCTTCCTGGAAGGAGCACTGTTTCTCTTCAAAATGTGACAGGGATGGCACCCACAAGGGGGCAGAATGCAGTGGTGTTTTAGACTTCTTTTGAGCCATCATGGTACTGATTACCACTCTTTCACTTGCTATTACAGATGAGCAAACTCAATAGGGTGACAAGTAAGATCTGCTGACACCAGAATCTCTAATTGCAAAACCCTTACAGGGAATGCCAGCTTGCCTTCATACTTGGAATAAAAAGAAAGGATTGGGCTCACAGGACTAAGCATCCTCTGACTAGCTTTTAGAGAAGAGGCTGCACTGAAGTCCAAAATTGAGACTTTGGTGTTTACTGAGAGTTTAAAAGCTAAGAACCTGTAACATTTGCTCTGTGGTACTGAAAAATATTGTTCTGAAAAGTGTATGAGAACATAAAGATGAACATGTAGCTTAAGGAGCACCATTACCCTGATAGAACATCAGGCACCTGACATTCATTTAATACACAGAAATACCCTCCAAATCCCAAAAAACCCTCCTCAAGTGTACATTACAAGTTTCTGCTCCGGCTCATAAGATACAAGTCTTCAAGAAAACACAATATGGCACTAGGCAGAAAAAGAAGACATTTATTGATCAAGTTGCCTAAACAAAAAATATCAGCAATGGGTTGACGTTGCTTAGCACATAAATTTGGAATAAATGGAAATAAAATTTCAGTAACAGATCAGGAGTACAATAAAAACATTATAATGTTACAGTAATATGGAGAGAAATAACTAGTGTTAAAGAATTCAAAACCCTGTCTAAGCTAGAGATGTGACTCGATGGTAGTGTTTGATTTGCATACATGCTAAAGCCACCACCAGAAAAGAAAAACAAAACAGACACCCAAAAAAAAGATACTCACAATTCAGTTTATCTGTTTGTTGTGAGTAAATCCACAGCAAATATGAATGGTTAACAACACAGGAAGGTATTATGCACAGGAAGTCACACACACTCACCCTCATGCACACACACACACACACACACACACACACACACACACACACACACACAAGGAAAAAGAACACAGAAGAAAAAATAACAGTCCATTCAGGAAGCTATTGAAGAGAGTCCTTTAAAACTTATGATAAAGAAGATAAAGTGTATTTCTTCACAATTGGTGGTTTCTGGTGGACAGTAATTAAGAATTCATTTTTATAGTTGGTGTTTGATATTTTCTAGGATCTTCTTTTTATAACCCCTAGCGCTAGATAGGACAGAAATAAGGGTAGATTAGAGAGAGGAATTAGAAAATCTCTGAATTTAATTTCTTTCCTTGTTCTTCTCCTTTAATTATGGCTTCTAACAAACCACAACCAACTTGTGTAACCAACCACCAACCACCAGACTAAAAGTACAAGTTTTGACAATAAATCTTGTACAAAGTTAACGCAGCAGGAGTTCTTCACTAATGGATGTTGTGAGTATGTAAATATAGTATTCCAATAAGACTTACTAACTCTGATTTCTGTACTTCTTGCAGTCAGCTGTTTACTATTTTAATATTAGTCATACCTGTTCTATGCAGTGCCATGTGTATTGATGAAAATAATTTTCATCTCGGGAACACAAATGAAATGCAAATATTGTGTGTAAATCTCTGTTAGTGTTGCTTCATGAACATGATTTATTCATGGAGTTACAGTACTAATGCTCTGTGCATGCAGTATACTGTGTCTGTGATGATAAAGAGTCTCACCGGCGAGAACACACACACACAGGACACACTCAGATCCTTCTGCAGCATAGCTTTAATCCATCTCAAGAGAAAGATAATTAGCTTTTGGGGGAGGAGGCTTAGAAAACAGGAAACTCGGTCCTTAAATAGACCACAAGAAGTGTTAGAGACATATTTCACCCTAAGGGCTGCTCACTATCAGCCCATATGACGCCACAGAACAGGAAGGGCACAAAGAATGGAAAAATACCCCAGCACATACACAGACTTTTTCTTTACCAGTTAGAACAACGGATGTCAGTGCCATCTTGTAATGGAGATTGAAAGGGCAGCTCCTCACAGTATACATTCAGTGTACATAGCTAGATATTCCTATTTAGTATTTTATGATATACTATATATAACATACAGTGTATACTTAGAAGATGAATCCAGTACAGGATTTTTAAAAAGTTGTGTGAGAGCTTTGTGATAATATATATATATATATACATATATATATATCTTAATAGACTTGGCTGAGTTTCTGGAGCCATTTATGTGTTCTTTTCCAATGAATCATAATTTCCTTTTATTCTGTGACTGGGAGAGACAGACTTATTATAAGAAAGAAAACCATTAGCCTGGGATCTCTCCTACTATAAGTGTTCCTTGGGTCTGGGTGGCCAATTAGACAGAAACCATGTCTTGGTATACTGGTTGTAATCTGAGAAATTTGTTGCAACCAATCACCCCATCTCTCAGGACACTTGAGTTAATGTAACTTCCTAAAAGGTCTAAAAATTAGAAAGACACACACTAGGTACATGCACACCACACATTCTGACTCTGTCTCTGATTCTGAATCTCCATTTGACTGTCCCTGTGACTCTGCCTGTCCTTCCTTTTCTCCTTCTTCATTCTCTATCTCAGCCTGTTTCTCAACCTCTGCATCTCTGTCTGCCTGTCTTTCTTCCTTTTCCTCTTCTTTTGCTTGTGCAGCTGCCTATTCATTAGTGCTGAGATATCATGCAGAATAATGTAGTTTTAGAACTTATCTACTGTGGAATTTGTTTTACATCAACACTAGGTGCCTGTCTACCTACTACTAAAACCATTTAATTGATTTTGAATCTTCAATATAATCAGAGATGTATCCAAATTCATAGGGCAACAATTGCTATGTAACTGTCTGATGCTCATCGGTCACTCCACTGTTTCGAACAAAGAGTTTTTTAGTCAGAAGTTTAAGCACAGGCAGATAACATTATTGCAAGCATACAGTCCTGTCTTGATTTCAAAGAGATAAAAATTGGGACCCAAAACTACCAAATGATGTAATGGATTCTTTCTGTTTTCAACTTTCAGGTTTTAAACTGTGTTATCTAGGGAAGTCTGGACAACACCTTAATCAGAGCTGGTAAGTGGAGACAGGAACTGAAGCAAAGACTATGGAAGAACTCTGGCTTACTCTCCTCCAGGTCATTGGAATGTGGGGTCCTAGGTGGTGTAAAACAGAAAAGAAAGAAAAAATAAGTATCAAATATATCAAAATCCACATTTTGAGGTCCTCTCCTAATAGTATGTGTGATCATTTGGAAATCAAGTTTTATATGGCAATTGGTAAACTGTAGGATTTTCATTATTTCTATTTTATGAATGTTTTACCTGAAGGGGTGTGTCTGCTGCCTGTGCACTAAACTGGACCGTGTAGAGATCAGAAGTTAGATAGTATCATATCCCCTGAAACAGCACTTACCTGTGGCTGTGACAGACAAGATGGGCCCTGGTAATTGAATCCTGGAACCTGTGCACATGGGCCAATGATCTTATACTCTAAGCCATGTACCACCTCCCCATTTTCTCATGAGTGAAAAATGGTGTAGGAACACAACCTTTCTCAAAAGGTCCAAATTCATCTAAGAGTAAATTAATTCTTATAAGGCTCTCTTAAAAAATCACCACCACTACAACAAGAAAAAAATAGATAAAGAGAGAGAAATCTGAATAGGATGTTTGTGATCTGTGGTGAATTCTGACCAAGAGTAAGCTAATACACTATATAGAGCTGTACTGAGAAGCATTAAGAAGGCAGGTATCTCACTCTGACCAGGGCTAAGGTTGTTTCGACTGTATTGGCTTTATTCTTCTGGAGATTTTTGTCAGGAATGGCGACCTTTTACCAGACCACAACAGGAAACCTTCCATATGTCTCCTTTGGTGTCTGGGCATAGGATATGTGAGATGCATCAAGACTGATTAAAGGTCATGTTCCCTAGATGTGAAACTGTTTCCAGGAATACGATGATATACACAAGGTCAGCTCCAGAATACATAGCATCAGGCCTTTCTTGGCCAATTCAAAATTGGAGCCAAAATCTCAAGAGACAATGTATGTGTTGACAGACTTGCTGCTATCACACAGGTCGTGGCTTCAATTTCCAGCAATTACATTGTGACTGTTTCTCTGTCTCTCTATCTGTCTCTCTGTCTCTCTGTCTCTCTGTCTCTCTGCCTCTCTCTCTTTCCTTCTAACTTCCCCACTCTCTGTATTGCTATCTCTCTGTATCTCAGTCTCAGTCTGTGTTTCTCTCTTTTCCTCTCACTCCCTGCCCCCCTTTCTTTCTCATCCTCCCTGTAATTCCAGCAGCATATGCTGCTGTATCCTCTTCTATCCTCTGATGTATTACATATATGAAGTGTCCATGCAAACTGTAATGTTCACAAACAACTATATCTGCCTTCACAGATTGAAAAAAATAAATAAATAAATAATGTCTAGATTAGGAGTCTCAATCATCTGTGAAAGGTAGGAGAGAGTGATCACTGTGTGTCACCTCATTTAGAAACAGAGTACCCAAGGAATAGAGCCTACTCCCCACACACATGGAATGAACACCACATGCAAGAAGAGGGATTTTGGAAGAGGAACTCATTCCTGGTCTTTCCAAGAGGAGTGTTTTGGTGGGTGAGCACATCAACAGAACAGAGTTCTCACAGCATGTAATTGCCCCCTCCCACCAGAAACCAAAGTCACCTTGGTGAGACCAGGAGCAGTTCACCTGCCTCTTCAGGTTGCTTTTGTTTAACTGCCTTTGGAGACAGCAGTTGGAGCTGCTGCTACCTGCTGGAAAGTTGGCTTCTAATGGGACAATTCATTGGTCTGTAGAATTCAAACAATTTTGGACCCTATGAAAGTAATGGATTGTCCAAATGCTCCCGGACTGAGAATCTTGGGGAAGCTCTAGGGTTTTTCTTAATCTGCAATGCCATTTAGACATTAGAGCAAGCAGAGATGATTTGCTCCTTCTCTTAGGCAATCAGATTTTATCCTGGAAGACAACCATTGTGAGCCTTGAGAGGGTTTGCTGGAGGAGAAGGGATATTGACAGTGCTCTACCCAACCTGCAAGGCACACAGCTAGACCTTGTTCCCTCTGATGCATAGAAGTGTCTGATGGTTTTAGATGGGATTCTTGCTGAGGACAGAATCTGAGGAAAGGTTCCTGGTAGAGAAATGAAGTGCAGTTATACAACCTAGAAAGTATATACCATTGATCATCGTGAGCCTGAAACAGAAAGCACCCAAGCATTGGACCTAATGTATGATTGGTGAGACAGATTGAAGAGATTTTGTTTGTTTTGAATTCTCTGTATAGGTATGGATACATTGTCTCATGGGAAGGGGGAGTGTGGATTCCCTGTGGTTACTAAAATAGAAGAAGTTGTAAACAGCCTATGGAAATGTGGCAAGTCTAAGTGTATGCTGTGCATGAGCTGCCAGTGTTCAGAAATGCTGAGCCATCACTTCAGATTCAATAAGCTATTTAAAGAAGAAAACCAGAAGAAAAAACTTAAGGGGACTGTTGTGAATTTTAATGAGACATTTTTAATTGTTTTTACTGATTTATATAACATATGCCAAATGGTGTGTCCAGTCTTTTAAACATGGCTTGATTGTTCCTTTCAAAGTATCTTGATTATTACTCCCAGAGACAGTATTTACAATCTGTACAGTCAAATTCTTCTATGTAATTCCCAGTTCCTCCCTGTTTCTTTTGTTTTTCTTCTCTAGAACTGGATATTTCTGTATAGTCCTAGATTTCTGTGCTTTCCTGTGCAGATCAACAGAGAATTCATCTCTACCTGGTTTTGATTCCCATATCCTGAGATTAAAGTCCTTTGTAAGCAGATCTCAACACCTTTTTTAAAATTTTCTGTCTCACAGTTCTTGAAGAATAGATGAGGTAGCAGAGAAAATTTCACCCCAAACAATTGGCAATTAGTGGCTGCAGGTGTGAGGGCCAGTTTTCTTCATAGATTTGGCTCCTCAGAGGCTGCCCATGTTCCAGTGGATGTTTTTCCCTAACCCCACATATGTAGTCAGCACTAAATTCACTCAGTGGTCTTTATTAAAATGTGCATGGAATTAAGGCTAAAAGTGATACAGGAGAAATGGAGAGCAATTCAAGGAGGAGAAGATGGGAATGGATTTACTCAAACTCATTATGTTTATGTTCAAAGTTCTTCAGCAAAATATTTAAAACTAAGTAAATAAGTAAATAAGTAATAAGCAAGCAAGCAAGTAAGTAAAAAAATAAATATATGAGTAAATAGACAAATATATTTTTATGCAAGCTCACTTGCAATATGCATGAATGTGTGTGTGTGTGTGTGTGTGTGTGTGTGTGTATGTGTGTTTGTGTGTGTGTGCATACATGCATACAGGAGTGTTTGCAGGTATGTAGCAGTTTGATGATTAGAATAACCTTGGCCCATGGGAAGTGGCACTATTAGCAGATGTGGCCTTGATCATTGTGTAGGCTGGCTTTTATCTAGTGCTCAAACTCTGCCCAGTGATGAAGAGAGATGCTTTTCCTTGCTGCTTTGGCCACAAGCTTCCTCCTGTTTGCTTTCAGATTAAGATATAGAAAACTTCTTTCCTTCTACATCACCCCTTCTACCTGGATGTTGCCATGCTTCCCACCATGATAATAATGTACTGACCTGACCCTCTAAAACTGTAAGACAACCTCTATTAAATTTTCCTTTATAAGTGTTGCCTGAGTCATGGTGTCTCTTCATAGCAATGAAACCCTATCAAACATAGGTAGAATCTTAGCCTGATTTTTAATGTTTTCAAGATGATTACAGCCAACATGCAAACACAAAGTAAAGATGATGAAAGAGTCTTATTTTCACATTGTTTCTGTATGTTTGAATGAAAGCTGGGGATTGGAAGAATTGGAGAGTGATGAAAAGGAGAAAGTAAGAATGCAAAGACCTGTTGGGCTCCTGCCACTTGCTTTTGCATTCAATATTTCAAATTTTAAAACAACAACCAACAACAATAACAAACAATGACAGGACACCCATATAACAGACTCAGAGAGAAGAAACCAAAGGACATTACCTACTTGTACCTCACTTTCCAGCTAATGTCTGGTGTATTGAGCCGATGGATTTTGCTGTCAAACCCTGATGGTTAATACCTAGATTGGATCCACTAACACAATGATGAATGAAACTGTGGCCAATAGGGACAGACTATTTTTTTTTATTCCTGTACAATCAAACCAGTAGGGAAATAACAAGCACAACTCACATATATGTATATTTGTTTTTTCACACTTACAATTGGAATTGTTACTATATATCCTGGTTCTTTGCATTTTATCTCCATTAGTGTGTTGTTTTCACTCCTCAATTGCTACATAGAAAACTGCTTCTTTTACACTATGTTTCATTTAGGGTGCACAATGGAAGCTAAAGACTAACTCCATCCATTACAAAGCAGGGCTTTCTGTCCTTTTTCCTGAATTGAAATGAAACTATTTTCAAAAAGTATTTTACACATGCCTGGTTCAGTTTCATTAAGATTGGGTGTGAAATTTCCCCACAGTCTCAGGTGTCTCAAACTAGTGGAACAGTCTAGCAAGTTTGTGGAACATTTGGGACTGTTCCCTAGGAGAAATAGATTACTTTGGCATAATTGAGGGAGCTGGCTATTTCTGACCTAACTCTTGGCTGCTTATTCCACAAAAGTGTAAGAAGGCCCCATGCTGGCCCTCAATGAAACAGATCAACATTTTGTTTCCTGCCATGCTTTCCCAGTCACGACAGTTTGTCCCCGGTGAGTGTGTGCTCTAATAAATATCTCTTCTTGGGCATTGATTGTATCAGGAGTTTTGACCCCTTGATATAAAAATATTTATTGTAATTGTAATCTCTGCTTGTGTGTTTTGTGACACATAGAAGGCTGTCAATTTTGCCTACATGAATTTTTACTGTGTGTTTTTTTTTCATATTTAAAATTGTTCTCAATTTTCATAAGAGTTTCAGCACAACCTTCACATTTAGGGACACAATCTTCCAAATAGCTACTCCCCTGGATCTCAGTAAATGGGAATGTTCCATAGGTTCATGGCCTGAGTGAGAATTGTGAATTGTTTCTATTTCCATTTTTAGATCATGGATGGTTTTGTTCTGCTCCTTCACCTGTTTGATTGTGTTTTCCTGAATCTATTTAACAGATTTTTGTGTTTCCTCTTTAAGGACTTCTACATGTTTATCTGTGTTCTCCTGCATTTCGTTAAGAGAGTTACTAATGTCCTTCTTAAAGTCCTTCATCATCACTATGAGAAGTGACTTTAGATCCATGTCTTACTTTTAGGGTGTGTTGGGGTATCCACTTGATATGGTGCAAGTGTTGGGTTCTGATTATTCCAAATAACTTTGGTTTTTCTTGCTTATTAACTTATCCTTGCCTCTCACCGTCTGGATATCTCAAGTGCTACATGCCCTGGCTACATCAGACTGTCCTTCCTGTGATATTGGTTGTGTCATAACTCTTCAAAGTCTAGCTGTCTCTGTGATCCTGTTATTACGGTATACTGTGATTCTGAGATGCTGGGTGTGTCTGACATCCTGGGAGTCAAGCTGCCCTTGGAACCTTGAGATCCTGGTGTGACTAAGCTCCTAGGATCCTGGGATCCTCTGACCCTGGCCATGTTAGATCTTCAGGTAGTGGAGCTTCCTCTGGGTGTTATGGGGCTGGCTGCTTAGTTTGCATCCAAGGACTGCTCAGGGCCCGGTCCCAGACAGAATGGATGCAATCCATACCACTGGTCTGGTGGAGTTCCTGCATGCCTGTGTCTTTCTGGTACCCTCTACTCCAGGTGCTGGGAAATGATGTTGTGTCTTCCTCTTGTCTGATCATCGGATCCTATGAATGTTAGATGCCTGGCATTGGAGTTGCCTCCGGGTGTTATAAGGCTAGCTACAGAGTTTGCATGCAAGGTCTACTCAAGGTTTTGGCTCCAGAAATAAAATATTTTTTAAATGATGTTTCTTGTAAACTTACCTGTCTCCAAAAGTACTTGAAATATTTTTACAGGGATTGATTTAATCTCATAAATTGATTAAGGAAAAATGACATGTTGATGATTTTGATATATCCTAAAAGGAAAAAAATAATGGACATCTCCCACTAAGTAAAAAAATATTTCGGGAGCCAGGTGGTGGTGGCACACACCTTTTATCTCAGTTTTTGGAAGGCAGAGGTAGGCAAATCTCAGTTTGAGGACATTCTAGTCTACAAAGTAAGTTTCAGAATTGCCATATATATTAATAATAATAATAATAAAATAAATGAAAAAACACAGTATTGAAAAGGAATGATAATTTTAAATTATGTACATATGTGCCACATGTCCCTGTGTACATATGTGAATACACTTAATTTTTTTTTCAATTAGATGTTTTCTTCATTTAGATTTCAAATGCTATCCCAAAATTCCCCTGTATTATCCCCCAACCCTTCCCCTTACCCACTCACTCTCATGTCGTAGGCCTGGCATTCCCCTGTTCGGGAGCATCGATAATAATGGGAACAGAGAGAAGTGGCTGAGCCTGGAAACCAGATAGGGGGCTAATCATGGCTCTCAGTTTGCAGTTTAGTTTGTTTCAAGAAACAAATATACTTTCTATCAATGAGGTTTGTGAATGAACAGGAAATATTTTCATCTCTCAGAATGGAAGGTGTTTATTTTATAGTGTTTATAGATTTTTGGGACTATTTTATTATAAGCAATTAAAGCCAGGTAAGTTTTCACATACCTGTAATGGTACTAGCATGGAATGCTGAACCTCAACACTCTAGACCTTCCTGGAGAATACAAAACATACTAACTGCCTATCTCAAAAATCAAATGAAATGAAATAAAAAATAAAATTAAACCAATGTACCTTTGGAAACTAATAAGATAATGAATCAAAAAAATAAACTTCAATTATTTTATTAGTCATAAACATAATTAGAAATGAAAAGAAGGTTAAAAAATCAATACAGATAGGGGAAGGGAGAGACCTGTGTGGGAAATGGGACAAGAAGGAGAATAGAGGAATTTGATCAGGTACTGTGGTTGTGGGAAACAGGACTGAATTGAAGACCAGCGAAAAGAATGGAAACAGGCAACTTTGTGAAGGAGGAAATGAGAAAAGGCTCTAGAGTATACCAGAGACCTGGGATGTGAGAAACTCTCAGGAATTAAAAAAAAAAAAGGAACATTAGATGAAATGCCCTCCAGTGGTGAGAGTGGAATTGTAGAGTTCTCCTCCCAGCAATCCTCTCCTGTATGTGTGTTGAAGGCCTCATATCAGCAGGTGCATTCTGTCTCTTTGTTGGGCCACAATTTCAGACATCTTGAGGGAACACTTTAATTGAGACAGGGATCCTACCACAGGGATGCCCTCTTCTTTAATATCTTTCACCTCATTAATTCAACAACAGGGGTCAGATTCTTCAATCCATTGATTGGGTGAAAATATCTGCATCTGAATCATAAAGCTGCTATTTGGGTCAGTAGGAATATTTCTTAAACTTGTTGCAGTGGGTATAATAGCTAATAAATTTGAAAAAAATCTCTAAAAATATATATTGTATATTGTAACAGAAATATAATGTTGGTTCTAAGGCCCCTGTTTGCATTCAGTTCAAGATACAGGCATTAATCTGTGTTTCTTATAATGATTGTGGGTAACCACAATAAGCTAAACCAAACCAAACCAAAAAAAAAAAAAAAAAAACAAACAAAAAAAAAACAACCTCTTCTATACATTGTCTCTTCTTCTACTGATTCACAAGTTGTTAAAGTCCATACTCTTTGACGTAACTACAGTTTGGAATTGTCCTCCCCCTACTCTGACTCAGAATAACAGTTTGCATGAGCTCAGATACCTTACTTTGTAATCTGAGTGCATGTGTGATTTAGATAGTAGTTGATTGCTAAGAGAAAGCACAAACTGTGTAGGAAAGTGAATGAATGTTGCAGATGACATGTCAATATCATCCCCTTTGTAGGAGAGAATATAAGAGAATCTTTATTCATACTAAGTGTTAGAGGAATATATATATTGAGAGAGAGAGAGAGAAAGAGAGAGAGATATTTCATCACATAGAATAGAATATTGTAGAGCACTGATATCAATTTTAGTACTGATATTATATATTGCTTTTGCAGAAGACCTGCTTGCAGTACACAGCCTCTGTAGGTTTCTGAATTCAGATACTTGTAATATGAATGCTAGGATGACTGTACTTATGAGGAAATAATGAGCAGGTGTAACAGTCAGATGCAGATGTATGCAAACAACCAATGGACAGAATCTGCAGAACCATTGGTTTAATTTGAGAAAGACTGAAGGAGGCTGACAGGACCAGTTGTCTCAAATACTATGGACCTAGAATTCTCCCAAATGCTAGACAACCAAACAGGCAGCATATATGAACTATCAGAAGGTCTCTAAAACATACACAGAAAAAAATCTGCTTGATCTCTATTCAATCAGAAATGATGCACTAAATTCTCAACAAACTAGAGACACCAAGGTGTTTAGAGATCCGGTAGGATGGGGACTTGCCCTTGGAGACAGGGGATGGGCAGTAGATATGGGATATGGAACAGTAGGAAGGTGGACAATGAATGAATTAATTAATAAAAAATAATAGTGCCACATAATCAGGTCCCCTATACTCTAATATTGCAATCGGAATCCAAGAAAACTCACATGTTCCCATAATAACATACTCAAAAAATTAAATATATATAACTGAAATGTCATGATTTTCAACTTTATTTTACAAAGAAATTCACTGGAACAAAGATTTTCTTTGGTTGAACTCATTTACATGCATTTGCTCTCCTAGTGTACCGAAAATATAGGTTATTCTCCATATAAAAGGCCAAATATCTACTAACATAGCTTTCATCTGGATACACTCCAATTTTATCTTTCATTAGAATGTAATCTGGATTCATTTGGACATAAATTAAATTTATATTTAACATTCACTTATTGGTGTAAGGTGGAGGTAAGGTAGAATATCAGGGTCATGTTGGTTTTCATTTCTCTACTGATGTGATCATTGATTTCAAAAAACAATACCCTGCTGGGGGCTGGGAAGATGGCTCAGTGGAGTTCATGTATTCTCAGCACCTCTGTAAAATTCCAGACATGTCTATTCATATCTGCAACACTGTGGGGTGGAGACAGGTAGATATCCCAATAGTGTATTGGCCAGTCAAACTAGTCAAAATGGTGAGAGGGTTTCACTCTAAGAGAGCAAGTGTTGAAGATATTCTACTCATTACTTAACATATGTGTATGTGTGACATCAGACTTGGGAACAGACACTGCACTCATATAAAGACACTAATCACCCTACCATACCACCCATGAAACCTTGAGTTCCGCAGATCTATAACCCATGTGTCTCTAAGTATGAAATAGGAAGTTTTATATTCTCATTATCTTGTTAATCCTGTTTTCTGTCAAATGCTAGAAGCTAAACCAATGTATTCTCAGACTCTGGATGGTACATCATAACTTTTGGTCTTTCTGGAATAGCAACCAACTATCAGCAGAGACACTTTTCAATTTACCCTGGCTTACAGGTTCAGAAATTCAGTCCATTATCATCAAGGTAGGAATATGGCAGGATCCTGGCAAGCATGTGCATTTGGAGCTGAGAGTTCTACATCTTCATCTGAAGGGTGCTAGGAAATGATTAGCTTTCAGGCAGCTAGGCAGAGGGCATTAAAGTCCATGTTCACAAAGATAAATTTCTTTCAACAAGGCCAAACTTACTTCAACAAGGTTATTAGCTCCCAGTAGTGCCACTCCCTAGGCCAAGAATAGTCAAAATATCAAATGTGTTTTTGAATGTTTGTGTTTGTGTTAGTTTGGGTTTTATTGCCATGAAGAGTCTCCAGGATCACAGTAACTCTTGAACACTTTGTAACTTGTTTTCAGAGGTTTACTCCATTATTATCATGACTGGAAATATGGAAGCATTCAGACAGACACAATGCTAGAGAAGGAGCTGAGAGTTTTACATCTTGATACACAGGTAGAAGATGGAGACTGTGTGCCACACTGGGGACAGCTTAAGCATAGCCGATCTCAAAGTCCACAAGTACAGTGTTACATTTCCTCCAACAAGGCTACATCTACTCCAACAGGGTCACACATACTTCAACAAGGCCACACCTACTAACAGTGCCACTCCTACTGGCACTATTTGTTCAGGACCTTTAAAAGTATTCTTAAAACTTTTCAATGGACAAAAGGTAACTTTAATGAAATAAGTACAGAACGATTGAAAAAATAAACTGGAATATGGATGTCTTGGTTACTGTTCTATTGATGTGAGACATGACCACACCAAATTATAAGATGAAATATTTAATTGCGGTCTTACAGTTTCAGAAGGCGACTCCAGGACATCATGGTAAACACCATGGCAACAGGCAGGCACACATGTGTAGAGCAGTATCTGAGAGCTCACAAGCAATACTACAGACAACAAGCAGAGACAGAGAGAAACAGAGAATGAAACAGAGAGAGAGAGACAGAGATAGAGACAAAGAGACAGAGATAGAGAGAGAATGAGGAGAGAGTAAGAATGAGAGAGAGAGAGCCTGATGGATTTTTGATATTTCAAAGAATAGTGACAAATCTCCTTTAATAAAAATTCAAATTCTAATTCTTTCTTAACATCTCACCACCTGGAAAACTAACACCTTTGAATATTTGAGCTTCTGTGGGCCACAATTTTTCAAACAACTAAAGTATGTAAAGGAAAATGAAATCTAGTAATAAGTGTCCATGTCACTTCATAGTATATTTTATATCATTACTTGTCTTTTCTCGGAGGTAAGGGTTATTTGCATAACAAGAGACTAATCAGTCATCACTATCACATAAGCCAAACGCATCCTAACCCTGCCAGATTTCTACTTGAATAATCACATTGACATTACTTATTTGTATGGAAACATAGCCCTTCTCCCTGATTTAGTTAAAAGTGTGGGACCTGTTGATGTGCAATTAATTTTGTTCACAATGGGGCAAAACAGAAGCCTATAGGATTGACTGTATTGTTCCTGAGAGCTGAAGATTTCACTTCCATTTAATACAATGTTATAAATATGATTTTAACACAAGCCTAAAATCTCAAAAAAGCTTTGTTTTCATATTTTCATTATTTACAGATCATTCTATGCTATATAAAGGAACATGGAGGAGGAAAGCTGTTTGGAGTCACTGACACACACACTTAACTGAGGTTTCCTTTGCACAGTAAGAAGATATACCCATCATCTATATCTTGGGAGTTTGCTCCAGGAACTATAATGATATAAAGTCCTCAGGTTTCTAGTCTAAAACAACATTGCTTTTGAATATAAGCTATGCAAAATAACCTCTTGCATATTTTAATCATATTTATGTGAGTCTGCATAGAGAACTGTACAGGTAAGTTCAGAGGCTAGGGAAGGGTATAGTGTGATCTACTCTTTTCCTCCATAACTTATCCCCTTGTGACTGGGTTTCTTGCTGAGCTAGTAGTGAGGGTGGCTTTCAGGAAGCCACAGTCATCTTCCTGTCTCTGCCCCTCCCAAAATCATAAGCACTGGTGTTGTAGGTGAATGTTTGAACACATACATGGCATTGTCTTTGGGCCATATCCCCTGATCCTTCTTTATTTTAAATAATCTCTGGATTACTTTTGCACTTAATGTAATGTAAGTGCTATAAAATGAGTTGCTATTTAGGAGATTGAAATATAAGTGGTCTGTATATGTTCAGTACAGACATTGTATATTAAGAACTACATTAATTAATTCCTTGAGAACTTCATACAATTTTTTGATGGAATTCACTTTCCAATTCTCTTGATAACTCCTCCCAGACCAAAACCAGACCCATTCCCACCTTAATCATCCTCCCAAGTTCAAGTCTACTTTTCTCCCCTTTGATACAACCCAATTCAAATCAATTGTGTTGCCCATAAACTCTTGGACATGGGGCTACCAGTAGAGCATGGCAAACCTATCACATACAAAAGCCTTACCTTTGATGAAAACTGATTCTCCACCCTTCATCAATAGTCCATATATTCTCAGATGGGGATGATGGATAGTGATACCATACCACTTAGGGATGCAAGGAAGACTGGCCTGATTTTGTGCAGTAGAGACAGTGTCTCAGTGACCTCTCTGCCTTACAAGATTTCTACCATCTCTTCCATGAGGGTTCCTAAGACAAAGCTCCTCTACTGCTTGCCTCTTTCTGTGAGTATGTGTGTATGTACAAATGTGTCTATATTATACATGTCTCATTTTACATGCAAGTCAACACATAGTGTTGTTTGCAATCAACTGCTGGCACTATTTCACACTATGCAATATGCCTTGAGGCAGACTTGGTGGACTCCGTAACAGACAGAACGTAGAGATGGCTAGAAATCATCCCAATTAGTTGTAGTATAGGTGAAATTTACACTTTTGACCTACATTTCTGTGTTCACCCTATGGTTTTAAGATGCAGAGATGCGGGACAAAGACCCTTAAATTTCATTGCAATTTTGCTCTTCTTGAACTCACATTTATAAAAGCTCCTGGAGGTGCTGATGCTGTTTACCTGGACATTTTCCTTTTGGAACTGCTTGATAGAGATACCCTTAAAGAGACAGATAGATCCTATCACTTTGTGTAGCATAAAGAATGCTGTGGTGAAATGGGTTTGAAATGTCTGTCCTGGGTCTTTGATGAAGGTTTTGGCCCGAAGTACAATGTTCATAGGTAGAACAATATACTCAATCTGAAAAGTGATTGGACCCTGAGGGCTTTAATCTATGCGTTGATTGATGGGTGTGCATGGAAGGGGTGAGAAACTTGTAAAGGAACGTGGTCATTGGGAACATGTCTTGGAAGGTGTTTATTGTATTTGGTCGCTTCCTGTGTTGATGTTTACTGGCTGCCAATAAATTGGACAATTGTGCTCATTCATGCCCCTTTCATACTCTTGTGACCATGGACCTGTTTTCCTTGTTGGTAGGCATCTTGTAACAGTGATGAAAATGATTGACATGAATATGACTCATTAGTGATACTGAACTCTCTGGTCCAGAGGAACCATGGCTTAATTCTTTAAGGTTTTTTTTTCTAGAAATTTCATGCTAACAGTAGACCCAAAGTTACCAAAAAGTTGTATCTGGAATATTCAGACAGTGTATCTGTTGTTTTAGAAATAAAGAACTTTGCAGCTTCCCACACTGATCCTCCCTCTGCCTTCACTACTGTATTTTAATAGATTGCAATATCATATGAAGAAGCAGAAAATGAGGGGAAAATGGAATGGAGGTGAAAATGTGTTAGAATCATTAAATTATACACTTAAGGAAATCAATTGATTTTTTAGTATACAAAGGAAAATTCAAAAAAGCACTGAAAAGGCTTGGCCAACTGTGCAGCTGTTCATGGGAGTTGGTATTTGTCATATCTCCTGTGATGTATCTATTAATAGTAGTGGTTTTATTACAGATGAATAAGACACCAATATATGCATGAAGGGATAACACTGAGTTGCCCCAGGAGAAAGAAATCAGGTAAAATTCATTGGATCTATTGATGAGATTTTTTTTTCTCATAGCTGAGTTGGCAGGAAATTGGACAGATTGCGTTGTACCCCAGTAAGTGTAACACACAGTAGAATGTGGGGGGTTGTGTGGCTATAGGACATATTCACATCATTTCACCTATTATTGAGTATCCATGCTGATGAAAGAAGTTATCCTTCACTTATGCCATGCATGGAAGTGGGTCTATGAAGGGGCAGAGAGGAGGAAATGCTGTTCAGTAATGTTTGGGTAGGTTGTGGAGTCAGTAAAATATTCCTGTGATGGGACTTTATTTTTTCCCAATCTTGACAATCAACGGATACCTGAGAAGAGAGAGCAATTGAAGATCTGTCTCTATTCACTTGGTTATTAGGTAAGTCTATAGGATATTTTCTTGGGTAATGATTGATGTGGGAGGGCCCACCACTGTGGCTAAGCTCAACAGTAGTCATTTTAATTGGGAGCCTTTTAGACTGTACTAAAATAATAAAAGATGATCAAGCCATAGAAAATTGGTAGTTTGAATAAGAAAGTTCTCTATAGACACATATATATGAATACTTAGTCACTGGGAAGTGGCAGTGAGTTTAAAGATTAGAAGGAATAAGAGAAGGTGTGGTTTCATTGGAGGAAGTGGGTGTGTCAACAAGGATGGGTTTGAGTTTTCAAGAAGCCAAAGCAATGGCAGAATCTCTCTCTTTGCTTAAGGATCAATAGTTCTCTATTGCTCCAGTGATGGGATCCCTCCCTTGGTGAATGACCAAACTTCTGAAAATGTAAGCAAGCCTCTAGTTAAATGTTTTGTTTTCTAATAGTTGCCTTATCCATGGTATCTGTTCACATCAATAAAAGAGTGACTAAGACAGTGGCAAGCCAATAAGCTGTTTTTTGCTGTTACTGATACAACTTCCTGTTTTGTCTTCCTCGGTGATAGACTATAACACTTCTATTTCCAAGTTATTTTTGATTGTAGTATTCTACATAGTGAGAAAGAAGCAAACTAGAACAATTACATCTCAGGTAGGTACACGAGTATATCTTACCTTTAAATAAAAATAAAATGTCTACACATTATTATTTGTGGTTTTAAGATTAGTGGCATTGGCACTGTTAGACATTTTTCCTATGAATGTCTTACTATGTTTATTGTTGTAAGGATCCACCATGTCCAAAGAGCAAATTCCATAGCAAAGGTTGTATTCAGCTTATACTTCCACATTGTTGTTAATTATCAAAGAAGTTGGGACAGAAACTGAAACAACAAAGGATCCTGGAGCCAGGAGCTTATTCAGAGGCTATGGTGTGGTGATTCTTATTGTCTTGCTCCTCTAGACTTGCTTAGCTTGCTTTCTTAAATAACCCAGGACTACTAATACAAGGATGTCAACACCCACAATGGAGTGGGTGCTCTCCCACCAATTATGAAATTTCCTAACAGCTGGATCTTGTGGAGGCATCTTCTCCACTGAGGCTCCTCCTCTTTGAAGAAGCTAGATCTTGTCAATTGCTATGAAACCAGTGTGGCATTCTAAATATATTTTGTCTATGAGGAGGTGTGGCCTTGTAGGAATAGGTCTGGCCTTGCTGGAGGAAGCATATCATTTTGGGGCTTTAAAGCTCTACCAGTGTGGAAGAGACCCTCCCTGCATGCAGAATACATAGTTTTTCCTGGAAGCATTTGGATGAAGATGCATAATTCTAAACTTCCTCTCCACCACCATGTCTGCCTAGACAGTGCCATATTTTCTGCCTTGATGATCGTGGAGTAAATCTCTGAACGTGTAATGAAATGTAGAAAAGCACTAATGAAATGTTGGCTCTTATGAGTGGCCTTTGACATGGTGTCTTTTCACAGCAACTAATCCCTAAGAGAATCAGTTACTGCAGAAACTCTCCCAGATATTAAAATTAATCAACAATAGAGATTATTATCAAATGCTGAAGCATACAAACTTATTCTAGAGAGGAAAATTGTAATGACTGAGTCCCTGGCATTCCTGCCTCAAAAAAAAAAAAAAAAAAACCTCTGAGAGTATAGATGGAACCCAGGCAGACCTCCATGAAGTACACGGGCTCCTCAAAAAGTGACCCACACAGTGGGGAAACTCATAACATTTGAAACCCATGTCAACTGGCGTAGAAAAGAGGTCAGCATATATGCATTGGTTACACCTTCAGTGTTTTCTAAGAATGAGGTCACATATAAGTAAAAGACTAGAATTTCCAGGCTATAGACAGGCTGAAGTTATACATAGGTATGTAGGGGGTCATGTGTTTAGAGGAGAGCTAGGTGGAACAGGCCACTGTGGGGCTTTTTATGGTTATCTGGGGATCTCATTGGAGACCTGCAAAAGATCACAGGATTCATCACAGGGAAAGAGTGCTCACGGAAGGAACTCAGGATCCATTCCAACCCAAAATTATCTCACAGCATATTCATTTTCTGTTTTACTTTACTTTTGGAACTCATTACACAAAATCAAGGTTTCTGTGATGATTTAGGGAGTCTCATAAATATAAACATTCACAAGTCTAGATGGCCTGTGTAAAAATGGACACACACACACACACACACACACTCACAAACACACACACACAAACACACACACACACACACACACACACACACACACACACACCCATCTGTAATGACAGGCTGGCTATTTGTTAAGAAAACAAAGAAGCCAATGTGGATATGGCCCAAGTTTGACTATTTCCTTAAAATTTCTCTTCTTCCTGTGTCTCCAGCTTAACTTTTTGAGAACTCCAACTTAGAATTCATTTGTCTCTCAGTGTCCTCTACTCTTTGTGTGTCCCTTATTGCTTTTAATGGTCACCATCAATTAGAACTTTCTTATCTTCAATCTGGTCTGTTTTATGCATGTGAATTTTGGATTTCTTTAAAAAGATATCTTTATGGGATTAGAGAGATGAATCAATGGTAACAAGCACTTTTGCACCACAAGAAAAATGGATTTGGTTTCTTGAATTCATATCCAATGGCAAATAATCACCTTTAATGTCAGCTCCAGGGGACCTGACAATGCATGTCTCTGTGTTCACCTGTACTCAAAAGCACATACCATATCCCCACCCACATAAGTAAAGATAATAAATCTTAAAATGTGAGACAGGTTTCTTTAAGTGTCATTATTCAAAGAAAACGTGATTTCTCTGATTTCTGAGTCTATTTCAATCAGTTTTCTGGGTTTCACCTTGTGCAACAAGGCCACATTAATTTTAAATGTCCCACTTTCCCCAACTTTTTGTTTCTCCTTCAGTCTTCACATCAGAGGTTCTACCTATGTCCTGTCCTTCTCCCCTACTTACTAAACATCCATCTTTTTCTGCCATCCCTGCTCCTCCAAGTTCCATCTCCAATTCCTTATTCTGCATGCAGACCAGAGAAGCTGTTCATTTTAGCATGTATGATTTTAGGTGTATGTACTGTTCACCGCCTGAAATGAAACTTTCATCTTCATTTGAAGTTCTTTCCACTGTAGGCCATCTCGTCCAGCAAATTGTTCACTCACAGCATGTCATGTCACACATTTACATTTTTAGAACAAAACACATTTTATTGGCAAAGATACTGGGATTATCAAAGACCCTTATGTAGCCAACACAGGAAAAAAAAACTTTTTTTTTCTTCCAGTCCTATATGTTTACGTTTCTGTACTTTATGATTTTTCAACTTTAAAAATCTTTGGCACCATAGTATAGACATAGATATGGATGTCACCATGAAACTTGATAAAGTACACGGAAGGATTGGCTAGAACTTGGTAAACAACCTTTCCGAACTTTTTGGAACCATCTTTTCTGGTGTATTCCACCCAGTTACCAATCAACACATCACTGTCATCTCCTGATCTCTCCTCAGCCGGAGGAGTGTCTGGAATCATGTGGAGGTTACCTTCCTTGTAGTCATCCAGGAGCTGATAAGCATAGAGAGCTGGATCCTTCTTGTAGGTAATGTAAAACAAATCCTTCATGATTGGCACCTGGGCTAGCACCACCCCCCTCCAGTTGACCTCAGAGCCATCTTTCCCCTCAAATTTGTGTTGTACCGCTCTGCCAACCAGGGCTCTGGCGAGGTGGGCATCCCTCACCTGAGGAAATACTACTATGGGAGGCAAAACCTTAAGGTTTAAAATCCTGTCATCACTGTAGAGCTCCAGTCCGTAGATGCTGTCAATTCCATCATACTTCACCAAGTAAAGAGAAGGGTTTGTTGGCAGTTGATCTAGAACTATGGCCTTCCATTGGGTGACAGGCTCATTACCTTCCTTCCAACTGTGAGAAATTCTGCAGCCGACAATATTCCTCAGGGTGTTGGAAGAAGACTTCCTCCTCCTCTTCTTCATGAGGGATGACATGCTAAGCCTCTTCAAAGGTATTTTCTTCTACATGGCTGTAGCCTTGCTGCGGTATACCACACCAAACCCAGGCAGATGTCTTGTGGCTATCATTCTGTGTTCAAATATACTTGCCCATTGCCTTGGATTGAAGATATTGCCTGTTTAAACCAGACACAATGCTGTTGCTACTGTCATATATATGAGTTACTGAAAGGCAATGGGTGTAGGGTGGGAGAGAATGCAGGACCAAGGCTCTTCTCTAATGGAATTTTTGAGCAGGTCAAGAAGGTTATGCTAAACATGTTTGGGCTTCTAAACTTAATTTGATCAAAATAAGAAGCTCATAATCCAGCTATGGTGGCACACACATTTAATCCCAGCTTTCAGAAGGCAGGGTCAGGCAGATTTCTGACTTAGAGACCAGCCTGGTCTACAAAGTGAGTTCCAGGGCAGCCAGTGGTAGACAAAGAAAAAATGTCTCCAAATCAGCTACAACATTAACAACTAAAACAAAAAACCAACAAAAACAAAACAAAACATACAAACAAAAAACAAAAAAGAAAAACAAACAAAACAAAACAAAACAAACAATCAAATCAGAAGTTAATAGGAGATGGTAGTAACCCAAGTCTTTAATCCTAGTACTCAAGAGGCAGAGGGAGGCAAACCTTAGTGAGATAAAGGCTAGTCTATTCTACAAAGTGATTTTCCTAACAGCCAAAGCTACACACAAACACACTCAAAGTAAAATTAAACACCCATCCAAAGAAAAAACAAACAAACAAAACAACAACAACAACAACAAACAAATAAATAAAGGAAACAAGGAAATTATCAAAGGAAAATTAACAAGTAATTCTCGAGAGCTCAGAATAATATACTCAGATGAATATGTCTTCAGCCCTGAGCTAATTTGCCTCTGCTGAGGAACATCTCCTTGCATGTCTATGTCAATGTGGAAGTTGGTATGCCTTTTACCCAAAATGATCAAGGAGAGAACAGAATAAAGAAAATGAGCCAGAGTTGTCACCTACCCTCTCTTGTACCTGCAAGCTGTGAAATAGGTGGCAATATTCACAAATATCCCAGGGACACAGCACACCACTGGCCTTCTGTATTGTGTTACCTGACCCAGCCTCAGGATTATTTGGTGATTATTTGCCACTGCAACTCCGGCCTCAACAAGTCCAGGCAATATCAGCCATTTAGAAGTTACATCTTCTAAAATACATAAGGACAATGAAGAGCTTTGGCATTTTAATGGAATTTTGAAGGAGATATCGTTAGCAAGGATAATAAATTCAGGAGATCAACTAAACTGGATCAACCATGCCCCTGGCCCCAAACATGGGAGAATTTAGACTGTACAGTTACTCAGTGTGGGAGGGAAAACTTTCAGCTTTCTATAGCTATGATGGTCCCAGTTACTTCATAAATGTACTTACCCAAAGAAAATGTCTTAGTCGTCAAGATTCTGTCTTTTGATACAGACCAGGCCACAAAAGCTTGAGGAACAAGTTGGAGTTCAGGAGCTGGCTTGCCTTTCACAGACCACTGGGAAAATAGTGGACACACCTTCTAGGCATTCTAGTGTCTCTAAGTGGAATAGATGTGCAATCTATGGCCAGTGCTCTGTGACATCACCTAGTTCAGCTTGCATCATAGAACCCCACTCATGCTGGTTCCTTCCCTAATTACACTCAGAAACATTAACCATCTAGGCTTTACCTTTTCATATGGCCTCCTAGAAATCCAAAATGAAATCCCTACAGAAATGCCCTGATGACCTGAGTCACATTCTGCCCAAGTAAATCACTCTTGTATTGTTTATATTTTTTGGTGGTTGGGTTTCTGTTTGTTTGTTGATTGCTTTGTTTTGCTTTTGTTTTTGTTTTCCTCCTGTGAAAGCCTTCAGTTTCTGATTCACCAACATCCTTGGTGGTTATTTTCCCTGTTCCAAACTTTCCCTGGTTATCTTTAAACTGTTCTTAGTGTCAGAAATGGTGCCAGACTCTTTGAGGCAGCACACTGGATAGCACATCAAAATTCTGTTTATGAAAACCCAAAGTTAGAGCAATTACTATTTTATTCAAACAAAGCAGGAATTTTACAGTGTTAAGTACCTTGTATTGAAGCCAGTTGCAACCTTGAATCATGGATTGTTTGTAAAATGAGAAGACAATCTAGCTCTTGGTCCTGCCTTCAAAGTTGTGATAAAGTTAAACAAACCCAATATCAACCAGTCATGTTTTAAAGTCCTTTAAAATTATTCAGTATTTCTGGTTACAAGTAATTTCATAGATTAAATGCAGTAAAACAGGGTGAAATAGATTTGATAATTTTACTTTTGAAATATGGGTAGACAAAATATTGAACGCTGGTAAGTATGGAATTTACTTACAAATTAGCGGGCACTTTAATTTTTCATGCCATATAGATCTTTAGTTCTTCCAGAAACATCAATTTCTGACCCTTCCATGGTCCAAACCACACTTTGTATATCCTTTTCATAGATGATGACACTACCCATAGTGGGCTAGTCCCTTCAACAACAGCCATCCAAGAAAGATCCTTCCTTACTGGTGTGGCAACTGGCCAATGTGATGGAGGCAGTTCTTTATCTGCGGTTCTATATTCCCAGGTTGAGTTAACTAAAAAAAAAAAAAAAAAAAAAAAAAAAAAAAAAAGAAGCAAGAAGGACCATTACACATCCATATCATAAATGTTGATTGCCTTACTGTGTGTAATTAACACGCAATGTATTAATACTAGATGCCAACCACTTGATGAATGGCTTAAAACATGAGAGAGACTGAGAGAGAGAGTGACAGAGAGAGAGAGAGAGGGAAATAGAGAGAGAGAGAGAAAGAGAGATAGAGAGAGAGAGAGAGAGGAGAGAGAATGGATGATAATGAGCTAAAGAATGAGAGAGAGAGAGTGACAGAGAGAGAGAAAGAGAGAGAGAGGGGGAGAGAGAGAGAGAGAGAGAATGAGAGAGAGTTTTTGATATTTCAATGGTTGTTTGATATTTCGAGCCCAGTGCCAAATCACTTTTAATGAAAACACAAATCCTAATTCTTTCTAAACGTCCCACCACCTGGAAAACTAACTTCTTTGAATATTTGATCTTCTGTGAGCCACAATTATTCAAACTAATATAGTATGTAAAAGAAATTGAAATCAAGTAATAATTCCCCATGCCACTTCTTGGAATATTTTATATCATTACTTTTCTTTTCTTAGAGGTTAGGGTTATTTGCATAACAAGAGACTAATCAGTCATCATTGTCACATCAGCCAAAGGCATCCTAACCCTGCCACATTTCTACTTGATTAATAACATTGACATTTCTTATTTGTATGGAAACATATCCCTTCGTCCCGATTTAGTTAAAAGTGTGGGAACTGTCGATTTGCAATTAATTTTTTTCATAATGGGACAAAACAGAAGCCTACAGGATTCACTGTATTGCTCCTGGGAGCTGAAGATTTCTGTTCCATTCAATAAAATGTTATAAATATTATTTTAACACAAGCCTAAATTCGTGAAAAAGCATTGTTTTCATATTTTAATTATTTACAGGTCGTTCTGTGCCATATAAAGGAAGGTAGAGAAGGAAAGGTGTTTTGGAGTCACTGACACACATTTAACTGAGGTCTCTTTGCATAGTACAAAATATACCCATCCACTATATCTGGGGAGTTTGCTTCAGGAACTCTAATGATACAAAGTCCTCAGGATTCTAGGCTAAGATAACAAAACACTGCATATAAGCTATGCAAGATAAGCTCTTGTATATTTTAATTATATTCATGTGTTTCTGCACACAGATCTGTACAGGTAAGTTCAGAGGCTAGGGAAGGGTATAGTATGATTTGCTCCTTCACTCCCTAATTTATCTGCTTTTGATAGGGTTTCCTGCTGAGCTAATAGTGAGGCTGACTTTCAGGAAGTCACAGTCATCTTCCTGTCTCTGCCCCTCCCAAAATCCTAAGCACTGGTGTTGTAAGTAAATGAACACACACATGAATTTGCCCCTGGGCCATCACCTCTGATCCTTCTTTATTTTAAATAATTTCTAGATTACTTTTGCCCTTAATGTAATGAAACTGCTATACAAGAGTTTGTTATTTAGGAGATGGAAATATAAGTCGTCTGTATATGTTCAGTACAGATATTGTATATTAAGAACTACATTCATTAATAACTTGAGAAATTCATACAATATATTTTGATGGAATTTACTTTCCAGTTCTCTTAATAACTCCTCCCGAACCAAAACCAGATCCATTTCCACCTAAATCCTCCTTCCAAATTCATGTCTCCTTTTCTCCCTTTTGATAAAACCCATTCAAATCAATTGTGTTGCCCATAAAATCTTGGATATGGGGCTACCAGTAGTGCCTGGCCAACCTATAACCTTCAAAGGGCATACCTTTGATGAAAATGACTCTCCATCTTTCATTAACTGTCCATAACTTCTCAAATGGGGATGATGGATAGTGAGAACCTACCACTCATTGATGGAAGGCACACTGGCCTGATTTTGTGCAGATAGAGACATACAGTTTCTCAATGACCTCTCTACCTTACAAGATTTCCACTATCTCTTCATTGAGGGATCCTAAGACTCATCTCCTCTACTTCTTGTCTCTTTCTGTGAGTATGTGTGTGTGTACAAGTGTGTCTATATTATAGATGTCTCATTTTACATCCAAGTCAACACATAGTGGTTTTTGCAATAAACGGCTGGCATTATTTCACATTAGGCAATATGCCTTGATGTAGATGGTGGGACTAAATACCACACTGAAACTGGAGATGGCTAGAAATCATCACAGTTCTTTGTAGTATAGGTGAAATTTACACCTTTGACCTAAACTTCTGGGTCCACCCTATGGCTTTAAGCTGGAAGGATAGGGGATCAAGACCCTTAACTTGCATTGCATTTTCCTTCTTCTTGAACTCATATTTAAAAAAAAAAAAAAAAGCTCATGGAGGTGATGATTCTGTTGGCCTGGACGTTCTGCTTTTGTAACTGCTAGACAGAGATACCATTAAAGAGACAGATAGATCCTATCACGTTTTGTAACATAAAGAATTCTGTAGTGAAATGGGTTTGCAATGTCAGTCGTGGGTCTTTGATGAAGATTTTGTTCCGAAGTACAATGTTCAAAGGTAGAACAATATACACAATCTGAAAAGTGATTGGACCCTGAGGGCTTTAATCAATGAGTTAATTGATTGATGGGTGTGCATGGAAGGGGTGAGGCACTTGTAAAGAAACATGGTCATTGGGAACATGTCTTGGAAGGTATTTATTGTCTTTGGTCACTTCCTGTGTCGATGCTTACTGGCTGCTAATAAGTTAGACAACTGTGCTCCTTGATGCCTCTTTCATACACTTGTGACCATGGACCTGTTTTCCTTGCTGCTAAGGCACATTGTAACAGTGATGAAAATGATTTACATAGATGTTTTTCACTAGTGATCCTGACTTGTCTGGTCCAGTGTAACCATGGCTTAATTCTTTAAGCTTTTATTCTGGAAGAATCATGCTAACATTAGTCACAAAGTTACCAAGCAGTTGTACCTGGAAGATTCTGGCAGTGTATCTGTTGTCTGAGAAATAAAGAAATTTGCTGCTTCACACACTGGTCTTTTCGCTGTATTCACTACTATACTTTAATAGATTGCAATATCATATGAAGTAGAAGAAAATGAGGGGAAAATGGAACGGAGGTGAAAATGTGTTAAAATCATTAAATTACACACTTAAAAATAAAGGAATCAATGGATTTTTTAGTATAGAAAGGATACTTCAAAAAAGCTGCTGAAAAGGCTTGGCCAACTCATGGGAGATGGTATTTGTCATACCTCCTGTGATGTAGCTGTTAATAGTAGTGGGTTTATTACAGATGAATCAGACACCAATATAAGCATTAAGGGATAACTCTCAGTTGCCTCAGGAGAAAGAAATCAGGTAAAATTCATTGGATTTCATGATGAGGATTTTTTTTTTGTCATAGCTTTGGTGGCAGGATATTGGACAGATTGGCAAGTCCCCCAATAAGTGTAACACACAGTAGAATGTGGGGGTTTTGAGGCTATAGGAAATATTCAGTTCTTGTCACATATTATTGAGTATCCTTGCTGATGGAGGTAGTCACCCTTCACTTATGCCATACATGGAAGTGTGTCTATGAAGGGGCAGAATGCAGAAGATGGTGTTGAGTAATGTTTGTGTAGGTTATGGAGTAAGTTAAACATTACTGTGATGGAACATTATTTTTTTTCCCAATCTTGACAATCTACAGTTACCTGAGAAGAGAGAACAATTGAACATCTGTCTCCAAGTACTTAGTCATTAGTTAAGTCTATGGGTTATTTTCTAGGCTAATGATTGATGTGGGAGGGCCCATCACTGTGGCTAAGCTCATAAGTAGTCCTTAATAAATGGGAGCCCTTTAGGTTGTATTTAAAAAAAATAGCTGATCGAACCATGGGAAAAGTGGCGGTTTGAATAATAAATCCCCTATAGACACATATATATGAATATTTCCTTACCAGGAAGTGGCAGTGAGTTTAAAGATTAGAAGGAATACGAGAAGGTGTGGCTTCATTGGAGGATAGGTGTGTCAACAAGGATGGGTTTGAGTTTTCAAGGAGCCAATACAATGGCAGAATCTCTCTTTTTGCCTAAGGATCAATAGTTCTCTATTGCTCCAGTGATGGGGTACCTCCCGTGATGATTGACCAATCTTCTGAAAATGTAACAAAGCCTCCAATTAAATGCTTTGTTTTCTAATAGTTGCCATAACGATGGTCAGGTGATTATGTTAGCCTCTATCAGCAGACCTCGGAGACTAGTTTTCTCCTGAGTTTCAGTGTTCAGAGTACTCTCTGCAGGCAACATCTCCTCTTGCAGAGAAGGGTCCCAGATATCTGGTGTTCGAAACTTCCTCCTGGCAGATGTTGTAATCCACTCACTAGAGGTAATAAGATCCCATGGAGAGTCCTGTGGGGACCTTTGGGGTGTCCACAGACTCTGCCCCCAAGGTCCCCGGTGCTGTAATGGATTGGAAGGGACTTGTGACCCTGGTCAGGCCGGTTTATCTGCTTTCCTAATGAATGCAGTCTCAGGTCCTGCATGATAGGATTGGAGCAGAAGTTGTTTTCCATTCACCAAAGGTCTTAAGATCTCATGGATGTTTCTGTGAGGACCTTGGGGCTGTCCTCAGACTCCGTCCAACAAGTTGCCCAGGTGCTGGCACAGACCAGAGGGACTTGTGACCATTGTCAGGCCAGTTTTTCTGCTTCCCTAATTAATGCAGTCTCAGATCCTGTGAGATTGGATTGGAGCAGAGGTTGTGTTCCATTCACCAGACGTCTTATGATCCTATTGAGGGTCTTTTGGGGACCTTAAGGGTGTCTGCAGACTCAGAGCCCAATATACCCTGGTGCTGGCTTGTCACTCTCTCTCTTATGGTACACTTTCTCTGACTCCTTAAACAGATGTTGTAAAGATAATGTTTTCAGACTCTCTAGACGCTGTAACCTTTTCCTAATGTCAGAAGAATACTGCCCAATGGAAGCCATGACACCTGTCACCTGCTGGCACGCCGAAGTAGGGTCAAAGGTAGTGTAACACCTCTATACCTTTCAGAGGTATTCTAAAAACACTACTGGGGCTCCTTTTTCTCTTGTAGGATCTCTCTTACCTTGGCCAAATTGGTGGGGCACCTGCCAGCTCCTTTCAGTCCTATTTTCAGAGCCCAGCAGAAAATTGTCAATTGCTCCATATGGTCAGTCCTGTCAGAACATGTCAGAGGGAAGGCTGCATCCATTTCATTCAGAAGTTTTATTGGTAGTCAATTGGCCCCCAGCATGCTCTTTCTTTCCTCTCAGAATCCTTTCCTTCTCATCTGTGGTGAAAGAATCTGTAGCTGCTGACAGTCATCCCAAGTAGGCTGAAGAGAGAATATGAGAGATTCCATTAGATTAGCAGGCTAGAGGGGTTTTCAAAGAAGAGGGGTATGATTTGCCTTCCAGTTATAGAGGTCAGAGGAGGAAAAGGGCCATTACTGAAGGGTCAGCAGTTGTCTGGGGCCTGCTGGAGGAGGGTCATAAGTACATAAAGGCAGTGCAATGGTTGAATCTGGTCACTCTGGGCTTCGAGCTCGCTGGCCTTGGGCTTTAGCAACTGGTCCCTCCCCAAATATCTAGTGGCACCCTGTTGAGAGTTCTTGGAGGGGACCAGTTGGCAATATGGGGGTGGTGTGCTATGCCATTTTGGAGGTTCTTCTAACTCTGGATAGATCTTGGGAGAAACCGAGGGCTGCAGTAAAACCTGTGCCTGTTTTAACTTTTTTTCCCCCCTCTGGGTGGCAGAGGGCCAGGACTGGGGAGCCTGGATTATTCTTTTGAACCCAAGGCTTTAAACAGGATGGGAGAGGGGGGATCCCATGCTGAATTTTTCTAGATGAGAATGTAGGGCACATAACCTGGCTGAGACCCTTTTCCCCTCTGTAAAACAACTTTAAGAGCTGAAAACAGAACCAAACAAAGAGTGCCCTCTAGTGGCCAACTATCATCAAAGCTGGCCATTCTGTAGAGCAGAAAGTTCTCTAAAATCTATTTCAGACATCCACAGAGATAATGTGTTAGTCTTAATTTCAGTCCAGTGATCAAGGGTCAGTCCAAGTGGCATGATAATAGTCGGTCCCATCATCAGAGTCACATACAGGGAAAAAAAATATATACACAAAAAAGATTACAATAACCAAGACCAGGCCCCAATAAGATGGCCGAGAGCACACACTCACTTGGCACCCAGTAACAGAAACAGACAGTCGAGTGAGCAAACTCTCACTTGGAACACTGATAGGAGATCTCCAGGTATCCCTGGAACTCCCTCAGAACTCCTGGGATGTCCCACAGGGTGGCAGCCGGTTTCTCCTGACATGTCTGTCAGTAACCATTTTCCATCTGAAAAAGGGAGTTCGTTGCTCTCACAAACATTTACAACTGCAAACGGAGAATAGTGAATTCAAACAGAGCTGGCACAAAAAGATAGAGACAAAGATAGAGGAAAGTTATAGAAAAAGATACAGACAAAGATACAGACAAAGATAGAATCCTACCTCCAAGCAGGGTCTCTGAGAATTGGGGTAGGCCACAAATCATGGTGGAGAAGCCCCCAAATGTAAGACCTCAGAAGCTGGGCCTCCTCTCAAGTCCTGGAATGAGCTGGCCCAATGACCCAAGAGAAAACCACAACTGAAGCAAACTGCAAGAGGTTTTACTATTAGTTGGCTGAGGACGAAGTCACTCTGCCTAGCAGGGCAGGGGAGTTTGACACCGAGCTGTGACAGTAAGGGGCTTTTAACAGCTAGCTGAGGAATTGGGAGGAGTTGGGAGGAGAGTTGGGAGGAGTTGGGAAATGTTGGCAGGGGAGTTCTTCTCTTCCTGGTGTTCTTGGTGAAATTTTCAAGGCAGGAGTGGGGCGTGAGTCCTTTCTAAATTTTTATCTCATTGTCCTTGGCACAGGAAGGCAGGCATCTCTGGTTGAAAAGTATAGAAACAAAAAGCCTTTTTGCTGGCTATAGAGAACAAAGAGCTTCTTCCTAGCTGTATTTTCAGAGATCAGGGAAAACAAGCTTGGGGAACGTCTAGGGGATTTACGTTACTGGGAGATACACTTTAAGTTGGAGTCTCACCGTAGGACATTTTTTTCTACCACACACAAAACTTTACACAGAAAAGTATTTTAATTATTTTTAATAAATATATAATATTTGATTTGAACCAAGTGTCATATCCATATAAAATACATGGTAGAATTCCAAAAAAAAAAAAAACTTGTAATATTTAATTTAAACAATTCATACATTTACACCTCACAGCACTTCTTCATAACTGTACTACCATTGCTGAGATCCTTCTTCTTCCCAAATGGTCCTTCTCTTATTTTTATAATGGTTCTCCTTTTCTTTGTGTGTATATCTGATAACATCTCATGCAGGTGGTTGTATTGTACTAGTTGCTATATTTTTGTGATCACAAGGTCTAAAGGACCACAATCTGGTCTTGATCTACATATGTAAGAGCATCTGACCCTGAATTGCTCATTTTCCTGAATCTACTTCTCCAGTTAAGGGATCACAAACACCACATTTGAAGTACTCTATTGAAATGGGAAAAAATTGAAAATATTACACCGTATCTTCATCTGTTTCTTCTTGAGATGATATATTCTCATCTTTGTCAAATGCTGGGCTCTGTACTATATAGACAAAGAAAATGGAAACATTATATGCTATATTAGTAAAAGGGAATAAAGTATTAATGATTTGAATTTCTCAGGAAATACTGCCCAGGTGAATTTTTGAAACAGCTTTTAGAAATGACATAATTACGTACATGAAATCCGGTATAGGTATAGATGAGAAGTAAGGTTTCCAAATTATAGGACTAGTGAATATTTTTACCAATATTATAGAAAAAAAAATTCCCTAACTTAAAGAAAGATATGCTCATGAATAAACAAGAAGACTACAGAACGCCAAATTATTTGGACCAGAAAAAAATAATTTCTGCCATCATATAATAGTCAAAACACCAAATGCACAAAACAAAGAAAGAATATTAAAAGCAGTAAGGGAAAATGGTCAGGTAATATATAAAGCAAGATCTATCAGGATTACACATAACTTCTCCCCTGAGACTATGAAAGGAGAAAATCTCGGGTAGAAGTCATACAGAATGTAAGAGAGCAGAAATGCCAGCCAAGACTACTATATGAAGCAAAACTCTTTTAACATAGCTTGGGAAAACAAGGTATTCTGTGACAAAACAATATTTACACAATATCTTCCAATGCATCCAGCACACCAAACGATAATAAAGGGACAATTTCAATATAAAGAGGGAAATTACAATCGAGAAAAAAAGAAGAAATTAAAGTTGAAGGAAACCTAAAAGAAGATAGCTACATGAACAAAATTCCAACTCTAATAACAAAAATAACAGAAGCAACAATGACTTTTCTTAGTATCTCTTAATATCAGTGGACTCAGTTCACCAGTAAAAAGGCATAGAATAAAAAAATGGATGTGTAAGCAATATTCAGCATACCAAAAACAAACACCAAGGACATAGTCAGACATTACCTCAGACTAAAAGGCTGGAAAAGAACTTTCCAAGCAAACGATCTGAAGAAATAAGCTGGAGCAGCCATTCTAATATCAAATAAAATTGACTTTCAACCAAAAGTTATTAAAATAGGCAAGGCGGGAAACGTCATATTCATTAAAGTTAATATTTACCAAGATGGACTCCCAAATCTAAACATTTATACTCCAAATGCAATGACATCCACATTTATAAAAGAAACTTTAGTAAAGCTCAAAACTCATATTGTACCACACACAATAATATTGGAAGACTTCAACACCCCTCCCTCATTAATGGACAGATCCTGGAAACTAAAACTAAAAAGATACACGGTGAAACTTGCAGAATTTATGAAGCAAATACGTTTAGTTGATATCTATAGAACATTTTATCCTAAAACAAACGAATGTCCCTTCTTCTCAGGACTTCATGATGCCTTCTCCAAAATTGACCATACACTCAGTCACATAACATGCCTCAACAGATATAAAATTATTGAAATAATTTCCTGCTTCCTATCAGATCACCACAGACTAACTTCAACAATAATATAAATAATTGAAAACCCACATACACGTGGAATGTGTACAACAATCTAGTCAGTGACAAAACAGTCAAGGAAGAAATATAGAACTAAATTAAAGACTTTTTAGAGTTTAATGAAAATGTAGCTACAACATACTGCAAGATATGGAACACAATGAAAATAGCCCTAAGAGGGACACTCATAGCTCTCTCTGAATGCCTCTAAAGGAAACCGGAGAGAGGATATAGGAGTAGGTTGACATCGCACCTTAACACTATAGAACAAAAGGAAGCAAATTCAACCAAAAGGAGTTGAAGTCAGGAAATAATCAAACTCAGTGCTAAAATTAACCAAGTGGAAACAAAGGAACAGTACAAAAATAATCAAACAAACTGGGAGCTTGTTCTTTGAGAAAATCAACAAGATAGATAAACCATTAGACAGACTAAATACAGACCACAAGAACAGTATCCAATTTAGCAAAATTAGAAATGAAAAGGGAGAAATAACACCAGAAATTTAGAAAATTTTAAATATCATCAGATCCTACTATTCAAGGCTGTACTCAACAAAACTTGAAAATCTGGATAAATCTAGACAGATATCAGGTACCAAATTCAAATCAGGATCAGAGAAACCCTTTAATTACTTCTACCACTGTGAGGAGCCGCCCTCACGGTCACCAATACAAGATGGCGCTGACAACACCATTGTCACCATTGCTCATGGTGAGTACGCTCAGGCGTCAGGGTATCTTTCCATTACCTGAGCCCTGCCTCTCCCATGGCGTCATCAGGCTGATGGTGGGCAGACAATTCAGGTGATTCACGTCTCCAACCGTACTTCTAACCGTACTTTGCAACCTATATAAGGGAGGGGTTTTCTGCTCTCTGGGTCTCCTGTCTTGAAGCTGTTCATCTATCTCTGGTGATGTATTAAAGATTTACTGCAGAAAGATCTGTGTGTCCTGCATGCGTTCTTGCTGGCAAGATGGTAGCGCAGGTCATCTGGTGCCATAAACCCAGGATCAACATCGCTGGCATTGAGGAGAACCCCTGGAGACGGGGTGGATACAGAACTGCAGGGAAAAGGTAAGTTTGGAGAGGTATGTCTCATCGTGACCCTCTTATCCCTATTGATTTTGGTCTTAATCTAGATGCACCCTAGGAAGGGGCATTAGAAGCTCTAGTCTTGGTTGCCCTGGCCCTCATTCTGTTTCTTATTCTGTCCATCGAGGCTGGTGCTGAAATTTGAGGTCCATCGAGGCTGGTGCTGAAAAATGCGGTGTTGTCAGTCCGACGTAGATAAGTGGCAGCACTGAGGTATCTTCTAAGCCTTCCATAGATAAGGGAGCAGAGCACTGTGTTTACTTTCGCTTTGCTTAAGGAGTACTATAAATGGGGTGTAGATCAGGAGCAGGGACTCACTCTATCGTGGCCTCCTCACAGTCAGTGATCACTGCATTACAGGCAGGTTGCCTCCAGTACGCTGCAGAACTTTGTTAAGGAAGTGGATCACATTTCTCCCTGGTATTATTGTTCGGGGTCTCTAACTGTAGCCTTATGTAGTAAGCTAGGAAGTGACCTTGACCTTAAGCATGGAGAGGGAGACTTACGCCTGGGCACCAAGGCATTTGGAAGCTGATATAAAACTGTCTAGAGGATGAAACCTGCCAAACAGCCAATGTGGAGGGACAGGGAATACTAGAAGAGGTTCAGGACAGTATGTCAGAAACATAACAGAATGAGAGAATGGGAGCTCGAAAAAAAAAAGACACGTCTAAGAAAAAGGGCCCTCCCCGGGATTCAGAAGGAAGGGGAGAGAGAAAAGAGGGCAGTAAAACTGATCCTCTACTAAGAAAAAGCCTCACATGTAATTCAACATTACCTTGAAGCTTGGAGTGCTTGGGGACAACCCAAATTTCTTAGAACCGATAATGGACTGGCCTACACCTCTCAAAAATTTCAACAATTCTGTCTACAGAGGAATGTAACTTATTTAACTGGTTTGCCATACAGGGACAAGGCATTGTGGAACGTGCCCACCACACTGTTAAAATTTACCTTATCAAAAAGAAAGGGTGAGTCGATGAGGCTCTTACCCTTAACACTGAGAGTGGACATCTCCATGGTACTCTTTACTCTTAATTTTTTGAATATTGATGAGCAAGGCCACACTGCAGCTGATCGTCACTGTTCAGAACCAAACAGATCTAGAGAAATTATCAAATGGAAAGTTTTCTTAACCGGAAAATGTAGAGGCCCGCATCCTATTTTAATAAGATCCAAAGGAGTTATTTGTGTCTTTCCACAGGAAGAAGACAATCCCCTTTGGGTTCCAGAATGCCTCATCTGAAGGATCTCCCCTTCAGAAGATGTGGACAAAAGAGGGAATTCTGGAAACAATGATGGATACTGACCCTTCTACTGGAGATCATGGTTCCTAGAATATCGGGGGAATTGTGTTGGGGTATTATGTCTAACATTCTGCCCATGCCTGTCATGCACAGTGCACAAGTTTTTCAACATTTCTTTACTACTGATAGGGAGCTGGGACTTGCCTTTTTACCATTAGATGGACAAATTCAGGTTCTGATGGAAAACAGAACTTCTCCCTCAAAGGAAGCCTGTGCTTTGTAATGATCTCTGACTTGAAAGACCAAACGCCAGTGTATATCCTTATAAAATCAATCAGTGGCCTGGTTGAAAGCAGCTGCTTGGGGAACCCACTCTGAAATAATAGCCAATGCCTTGATAATCCAAGGCTGGTGGCCTAGTCATAAATCCAGGAAAGCACTGCCCCAGCAACCCAGAATGGCACCCTTTTGTAAAGGAAGATCCTCGGAGGACTCCATGCTTCCTTGGACTGGGTGCCAGGCCAGAAAACCCTTTTGGGTGGTTGAAGGATTTTTTTTTCCTTTTCTCCATATGTAAGTGTAGAGATTAAAGAAATCCTTGCTGGACGTGATTTTAACTTCATGGATCCTGATCGGTCAGATGCTAACCCTTTTGATCAATGGTTACTTTGTGGGCTTAATGAGAGCTGTACCGATCTTTCACCTATGGCCATGATTGAAGGTGGATATAGTGAAAAGGGCCAAATGGGTTTTGAGTGGTAGGGCACTTTGAGTGCTGGTTTGGGGTCATTCGATCGGTCCTCCTCTAATACTAAATATAAAGCATTTAAAAGGGTGAATTATACTGTCACCCCGGTTTGTGTTTGGCCCCCTTTCTGTGGGTGGTAAGTAATAAAAGTTTAAATAATAATCAATTAGCGTTAGATTGCTTGCTTAATGAAAGTTTCTATACCCTGTGTTGGGATGCTACTAAGTATTCCTTTGCTTTGGTTACTCATGTGCCTAGATTTGTTCCAGTTCCTGGGGAAGCCTCTAGAATTTAAGCTTATTTAGAGAAAAGAGAGATTTTGGAATCTCTGCTATTATAGTTGGCTTGGTAGCAACAGCAGCAGTAGCTTCCTCTGTCACTGTTTCGGCCCTTGCCTTGTCTGCTACGGTTCAGACAACGCAAACTATAAAATGACATTTAGGCAAGAGTGACATTGGCCCTGAACAGGCAGGCCATGGCCAACTCCCAGATACAGAGAGGCCTCATGTTGGTAAACCAACGGATTGATCTGGTCCAAGAGCAGGTGTATATTCTTTGGCAAATGCCTCAGCTGGGTTGCAAACATAAGCTGCCTAGCGTCTGTATCACCTTACTACAATTTTAGAATTTTACAAGAGCAGCTAACCTGTAAAAGGCTTTGTCTAGTTATTTGTTACAGAATTGGACCATAGAATTTGAACAGACACTCCGGGAGCTGAGGATCACCATCTTATAAGTCGATTCAACGTGTCTTGACCTGTCATTGATGGAAGGATTTTCTACCTGGATTTAAGCATCATTCTCCTACTTCAAGCAATGGGTGGGGGTGGGTTTGTTTGGAGTGGCTGTGTACAGTGGAGTACTGCTCCTACTATGGATGATCTGCAAACTTAAATCCTAAACAAGGAGGGACAGGATGGTAGTAACCCAGGCACTTGTTGCTTTGGAGCAGGGTGTCTCCCCAAATATATGAATATCGATGATGTTCAAGCAATAAGGTTGCTGGACATCCAGCTCCACAAAACCCTGAGGCGAGTCTTGCTGCATGGGTTGGAGCTGTTGTGCTTTAACATCCCAGGAGAGTTTTGGGGCTAAGCACTGAACTGGAATGGCGTTGTGGTCTAATTTGAGCTTCTTTCTGGGAGATATGTCATCTTTCAAGAAGGTTGAGTGTCCTAGTGTCCTTCCCCCAGGAAGGACAAGATGGTGCTCACAACACCATTGTCACTATTGCTCGTGATGAGTGTGCACAGGCATCGGGGTATCTTTCCATTACCTGAGCCCTGTCTCTCCAATGGCGTCATCAGGCTGATGGTGGGCAGACAATTCCGGTGGTGCACGTCTCCAACCATACTTCTAACTGTACTTCACAGCCTATATAAGGGAGGGGTTTTCTGCTCTCTGGGTCTCCTGTCCTAAAGCTGATCATCTATCTCTCGAGATGCATTAAAGATTTACTGCAGAAGGATCCGAGTGTCCTGTGGGCATTCTTTCTGGCAAGACTGTAGTGTGGGTCATAACACCCCTAAAGAATTAGAAGCAATCGTTAATAGTCTCCCAACCAAAAATAAGCCCAGGGTCTGATGGGTTTAGTTCAGAATTCTCTCAGATATTCATGGAGACCTAATACCAATACTCCTCAAACTATTATGCAAAATTGAAAGAGAAGGAACACTATTTAATATGTTCTATGAAGCAAGATTACAACTATACAAAACCTAATGAAGAAAGGAAACTTTATTCCAATTTCCATTATGAATATCGATGCAAAAATACTAAATAAAATCCTTTCAAAACGAGTCCGAGAATACATCAAAAGGATAATCCATCATGACCTAGTTGGCCTCCTTCTTATGATTCAGGGAGCGTTTAATATCGAAAATCCATCAATTAAATCCATTATAGAAAAAAAAAACAAAAAAAAACAAAAACAAAAACAAAACAAAAAACTCAACTAGAAAAACCACATGATTATTCGATTAGATGCTGAGCAAATAGTTGATTAAATACAATGCCCATTCATAATAAGTCCAGGAAAGACCAGGAATTCAAGGCATACACCTAAAAAAAAAAAGAAGAAGAAGAAAAGAAAAGAAAAGAAAAGAAAAGAAAAGAAAAGAAAAGAAAAGAAAAGAAAAGAAAAGAAGAGAAAAGGAAGCCCAGGATTTAACTTTAATCTAAATGGTCCGAAACTGGAAGGAATCCCACTAAAATCTGGGACTGGACAAGGCTGCCCACTTTCTCCCTACCTATTCAATAGAGTACTTGAAATACTAGCCAAAGCAATCATACAAAAACAAAACAAAACAAAACAAAACAAAACAAAACAACAACAACAACAAAAAAAAACGAGAACAGATGAATACAAATTGGAAAGGAAGAAGTCAAAATTTCTCTATTTCCAGAAGATATGATAGCATGTATCTATGACCCCAAAAATTACAACAGAGAAAACCTAATCCTGATACACATTTTCAGCTTAGGAGCTGAATTTAGAATTAATTTAAACATAACAGTGGAATTTCTCTGCAGAAAAGACAAATAGTATGAGAATAAAATTAGGGAAAAACGTGCTTCATAGTAGTCACAAATAATATAAAATTCCTTGGTGTGACTCTGAGAAAGTGAAATATATGTATGATAAACACTTCAAGTTTCTTCAAGAAAGAAATCAAAGAAGATCTCTGAAGATGGTAAAATCTCCCATGCTAATGATTTGGCAGGATTAATATAGTAAAAATGGCTATCTTTCAAAAAGCAATCTGATATTCATTGCAATCACCATCAAAACTCCAACTCATCTCTTCACTGAGTTAGAAAGGGCAATTTGCAAATTCATCTTGAAAAAAAAAAACACCTACTATATCCAAAACTATACTCAACAATAGAAGAATGTCTTTTGTAATCACCATGCCTGACCTCAAGCTATACTACAGAGCAATTATGATAAAAACTTCCTGGTACAGGAATAGTGTTAGACAGGTAGATAAATGGAACAGAACTGAAGACAGAGAAATGAACCCAAACTCATGTGGTCACTTGATCTTTTACAAAGGAGATAAAACCACCCAGTGGAAAGAAAATGGCATTTTCAAAAAATGGTGCTGGCTCAACTGGCAGTTAGCATATTGAAGAAAGCAAATTGATCTGTTCTCATCTCCTTGTACAATGCTCAAGTCTAATTGGATCAAGGAACTGCACATAAAACCAGAGACACTGAAACTTATAGAGGAGAAAGTGTGGAAGAGCCTCGAAGACAAGGTTAAATGGGGGATATTCCTGAACAAAACAGCAATGGCTGTTATTATAAGATTAAAAATAGACAAATGGGACCTCAAAAATTGCAAAACTTCTGTAAGGCAAGGGGCACTATCATTAGAACAAATCGGGGAAAAAGTCTTTATCAATGCTAAATCAGATAAGGGACTAATATTCAATATATACAAAGAACTCAAGAAGCTGGATTCCAGAAAATCAGATAACACTATTTTAAAAAATGGGGACAGTTCTAAACAAAGAATTCTAAATTAAGAAACACTGAATGGCTGAGAAGCACCTCATAAATGTTCAAAATCCTTAATCATCAGGGAACAGAAAGTCAAAATAACCCTAAGATTCCACCTCACAGAGTCAGAATGGCTAAGATCTAAAACTCAGATGACAATAGTTGCTGGTGGGTATGTGGTGAAGTAGGAACACTCCTCCATTGCTTGTGGAATTGCAAGTTGGTACTACCACTCTGGAAAGCAGGTGGGGTTTCCTCAGAAAAGTGGTAATAGTTCTACTGAAGATCCAGCAATAGTCCTCCTGGGCATATATCCAGAAGATATTCCAACTTGTAATAAGGATACATGCATCACTATGTTCATAGCATCCTTATTTATAATAGCAAGAAGCTGAAAATAAACCTGATGCCCATCTTCAGAGGAATGAATACAGAAAATATAGTACATTTACATAATGAAATACTACATCACTATTAAAATCAATGAATTCATGAAATTCTTAGACAAATGGATGGATCTGGATGATATGTTCCTAAGTGAGATAGCACAATCACAAAGGAAAGCACATGATATATACTCACTGATAAGTGGATATTATCCTTGAAGCTCAGAAAAAACAAGGTAAAATTTGCAAAACCCATGAAACTCAACAAGAAGGAAGACCAAAGTGTGGATATGTCGTTCCTTCTTAGAATTGGGAACAAAAGACCCATGGAAAGAGTTACAGAGAAAAAGTTTGGAACTGAGACTGAAGGAATCCAGACACTGCTTCATTCTGTGATCCGTACCATAAACAACCACCAAACCCAGATACTGTTGAAGAGCCAAACAAGAGCTTAGGGACAGGAGACTGATATAGTTGTCTCCTGAGACGATCTGCCATTTCCTGACAAATACAGAAGTGGATGCTCAAAGAAATCCATTGGACTGAGCACAGGGTCCCTAATTATGGAGCTAGAGAAAGTATCATTATGTCATCTTCTTCATCATCAAAGTCCAAAAGTAATAAGTAATCTTCCTTTGGGATCACCATCATTTTCTTAAGAGCCATTCTTCGCTTAAAAACTATAATGTCTTCTTAGTTAAAAAAATGGAAAAAAAAGAGAAAAAAAATATGATCTTCCTCCTTCATTTAACCCTCAGAAGCTGTAGGAAATGCAGATCGGGAGGTTTTTCCTCACATAGTGGCCTCTTGGGACTGAGATTTCCCTCCAGTCACACATCCTTTAACAGTCCAATAACCCTGATCAGAGCTGGTTATCTCTTCCAGGTCACTCAGAAGTGAACTCCTTCACAACCGCACCTTTCCTTGCTTGTCTGCTCAATGGGAAAAACAAACAAACAAACAAACAAAAACAAACAAACAAAAACAAAGCAAAACAACAACAAAGCAAAACAAAAACAAAAACCAAAAAAACAAAACAAAAATAAAACAAATAAAAAACAAAACAATAACAAAAATAAATAAAACAAAAACAAACAAACAAACAAACAAACAAATAAAACGTTATCAGGAGAGACCCACATGTAGTACTCTGAGGACCCTTTGTGATGCCAGATGGAGAAAACAGGTCTCATCCAGGGATATCACCCTTTGGCTGAATATACCCTGTGTATGCTGTCATGGAGTACCAGGCACCATTGATTGGAAGGGAGTTCTCAGGAGGTGGAAATGAGCTACCATCTTTAAGACAAATGATTTCCAGTTTCTAGGTTAATAAGCATTTGCAGACTTGAAAAAACATGAAGAAATGTGTAACATGAAAGTTCTGGAAATGGCACTACTAATTTCAACTATAATATTTTTGTTATTTATTTATGTGCATAGAAATTAAAATGTGTGTACTTTTTCTGTATGTACATACCCACAACAGAAGAGTCCATGCTGTCCTAATAGATCAGAAGAGAACATCCAGATTCCCTACAATCCCTGGTAAACTCCCACCTCCACCTTCCTAGTACTGAGCTTGATTACAAGAGTGTGCTAGGATGAGCAGGCCCTCTCTCCCTCACTTATGTGCTTGGATGCCCAGACCCTTTTTCTCCCTTATGTGCTAGAGTGCTCAGGACCTCTCTCTCACCTATGTGCTATGCCCTCTCTCACTTCTGTGCTAGTCTGCTCATGCCCTCTCTCTCACTTATGCCTCTATAGCCTACAGAGGCTAAAAGAGAGCAGTGATTCTCTAAAACTGTAGCTGTGCATAAATTGTAAGCCACTATGTGGGTGCAATGTGCCCGGTCCTCTTCATAAAACAGGTGCTTTTTGTTTGTTTATTTGTTTGTTTGTTTGTTTGTTTGTTGAGAGAGGGTTTCTCTGTGTAGACCTGGCTGTCTTGGAACTCACTCTGTATACCAAGCTGGTCTCAGACTCAGACATTCTTGGCCTCTGCCAACCAAGTGATGGGATTAAAGGCATAAAGCACCACTGCCCAAACAACAGTTGCTCTTATCAGCCAATTTTCCACTTTTCAACTAATCTAGTGTGTACTTCATGTATCTTTAGGGCATTTCTCTCATTTACTTTCAAGGTGGAGGGTGTTTCCACCAGAACAGGGATCCAAAGTGGGATCCGTGGCACCATGGCATGGGTGTTTATTGTTACATCCCAACATTGAGAAATCCATCAAGAATCATTGGAACAGACTTCAAATGAATCACTTGAAAGAATATAAACAAGAAAGGGGGGTAAACACAGACTGGGGGAGATGTATAAATAATCTGGTTTACCAAAGTTTTATTGAACCCAGTGATCTCTACTCTGATATTAGTATGTCCATAAGAGTCCTGGGAGGCATCATGTATTCCCCAGTGCTGAGCAAATCTTGAGATGCCAGTAAAAGAAGCCTTTACAACTGCTCCTCCCTGGATAAAAATCAAAGGATTGAATTCGCTACAATTGGCATTGACTCCTCAAAGCACCCACTTGTGAAAGGAATGCATTCTAAAGTCCTGAATGAAAAATCTCTTTTTCATAACAAATTCATTCTTTGGGTCATCTGTCATGTTGGAAGAAAAGGAAAAAGTTTTACTCTGATCTGCCCAACAAGTGATGGAGGATCGACAATCAGACCAAGGCAGGATCAGACCTTCATCTTCCAAGACACATGAGGGGCTATTTTTGGTTGGTGGGGACGTTCTTTGTCTGAAAAGTTAGGTGGTACAAATGTACCATTAACCCAAATTGCCTCCTGCCAAAAGGTCCGATTTGTAAAGGTTATATCTACATTAGAATTATCTTGGGTTGTGCTCACCCAACCTCCTCGGTGCTCATTAAACCTCCCTAAAGCTCAGGCTGGGAGGTTGATACAATGTCCTTGTCCATTAATTTGAAAACATAAGAACCCTGTTCTAGTAAGGAGTGATTTTCTCCTAATGGTGCTCAAGTGGGATCATAGGGTAAATATGGCAAATCCACTGTTTTATTAGTAGTAAAGAATTTTGGAAAAACTATAGTATCATGGCGAACTGACATTGGTTTAGGGAAAGTCGAGAGAATAGCACATATCTGTTCACCCATTATACTAGGAACCTGAGACAAGTTCAGCATTGTCAGGATCAGGAACAGTCCTCAGGAGGTCAGCATTTTTGCACCATCCTTGATGAATATCCTGCTGGTGAGTCAATCCGGCAGCCAAAATGGGTTGTCTTCACTCTGTGGAAAAACACAAACAGCTCCCCGGGATCTGATTAAGATAGGATCCGGGCCTTTCCAGAGACCAGTTAAAACATCCTTCCGTTTGACCATTTCTTTTGGTCTATCAGGGTCTGAGCTATGTCGCTCAGCTGCAGAACGTCCCTGCTCATCAAGATTCAAAAAATTAAGTGTAAAGAGTGACATAGATACCGCTACTCTTGGCACTGAGGGCAGAGTCTCATCAACTCCCCCTTTTTGTTTTATAAGATAAGACTTGAGTGTGTGGTGGGCACATTCCACAATGCCTTGTCCTTGAGGATTATAAGGAAGGCCAGTCAAGTGAGTGACATCCATTTGATGACAAAATTGTTGAAATTTAGTAGAAGTATATGCTACCCCATTATCCGTTTTAATAATTGTTGCCTTGCCCCAGCACTCCACACTTCTAGGCAGTGCTGTATAACATGAGAGGCTTTTTCCCCTGTTAAAGGTGTGGCAAATATTACACCATTGCAGGTGTCAAAGGAAACATGTAAGTACTGATTTCTCCCAAAGGAGGAAATATGAGTGTCATCCATTTGCCAGACTTGTAATGGCCTGATGCCTCAAGGGTTTACCCCTACATGAGGTGTAGGTAAAAATTGACAACTACCTATGCACATAAGGCAGAGGTTCACTAGGACACTGAAGCCAACAATCCCGAGGCTGAGCAGCAAGCTGGCTTTCACCAGTCGTTGTTGGACTTTTTCTGCACTGAGTAGCTAGCATTTTATCTTGCAGGTACCTTTCTCCCTTATAATGAACTGCTTCCTCCTCCAAGTCCGTTTCTACAGAGGAGCTAAGTCCTTCATCAGATTCTGAGCTACTAAGAGCTAGCTGCTTAAACTCATCTAGTGGCAGGTAGAGGCTCCTTTCCTTATGTGCCTCTCCAGCTGGATCTCCCTTCTTCTCTCCCTTTCCATCCCTTTTCTAATCTCTCCCAAGGCATTCTTTTCTTTTTTGTAACTTTTCCTCGGCCTCAAGACACATGAAAAGGCCTAAATGACCCTAAGCAAGCATAACATGGTGCCACATGGTCTATCTCCCTGACAAATCCCTCTAAGGTATTAGTGGCACATTTTAGGCCACACTGCTTCAGGACCGAGTGTAAGGCCACTATTATAGAATGCGAGATTCTCATACTGCCGCTGTACAGTCCTGACTGTGACTGAAAATGGACGCTGTCCAGGCACTGTCCAGTCCTGACCGTGACTGAAACTGGTCGCTGTCCAGGCGCTATCCAGGCCTGACTGGGACTAAGAACCAGTCAGCAGTGGAAGCAGTGGAAACAAAACGAAACTGAAAGGAAAAGTGCAATCGCTGTACAAACAATCAAAAGGGTGTGTAACTCTGGAGAAATTTCAAAACTGTATGTACCTTGCAGAGCCTTTCATCCCGCAGTTCTGATTCCGCCCCGCGAACAAGAGATCTTCCTTGCGCTGGTGTGATGGTATAAAGTTCCCGGGTTCTTCGGTGCCACTTATTGCATCCCACTCGACCGGCAAGAAAGAAGCAACAAACCGGAATCTTCTGTGGCAAAAGATTTATTGCTTACTTATCAGGAAGACCATGAACTGGGAAAATAGCGCTGCTTATATACCCAACAGCATGACGTTTCAGCACCTGATGTGACGTGACAGCTCCTGATTCATTGCTTGCCCATCACCCCACTATTATGCCCCGAGAATGGGCAGTGACTAGGAGTGAGTTCACTCTTGCAACTGCGTACAAGGCTTGTTTACTAGTTAGGCACAGGGGAGGCCAGCACCATCTTATAATGGTGATTGCTCGTGGCACGCACGGCTCTTCTCAGTGATTGCTTGCGGCATGCACAGGATTGCTCAGGGCATGGCACTACACAGCTGTCTATATAAAAATGAAAATGTAATAAGGATAAAAGTGATACAGGAGAAATGGGTAACAATTCAAGGAGGAGAAGATAGAGATGAATTTGCTAAAACTCATTTATGTGTATGTAGAAAGTTCTTACCCAACAAATTTAAAACAAAGTATGTAAGTAAGTAAGTAAGTAAGTAAGTAGGTAAGTAAGTAAGTAAATAAATAGACAAATATATATGTATGCACGTGCATATCTGATTGGTGTGTGTGTGTGTGTGTGTGTGTGTGTGTGTGTGTGTATGTGCATATAAGTTTGTAGGTATGTCGCACCTGTGACTAGAGGAATGCAATCATGCAGTATCTTTCTTTATGTCCTATGACGCAGTGTGTTGATTAGAATATCTTTTGCCCATGGTATGTGGCATTATTACAAGGTGTTGGCTTGTTAGAGGAAGTGTATCATTGTGTAGGCTTGCTTTTGTGTAGTGCTCAATCTCTGCTCAGAGACAAAAATCGATCCTCTTCCTTGCTACCTGTGGCCACAAGCTTCCTTCTGGTAGCCTTCAGACAAAGATATAGACCACTTAGTTCCTTCCCCAGCACCTCCTCTACCGGGGTGCTGCCATGCTTCCTACCAAGATAATAATGTACTGACCCTCTGAAACTGTAAGACAACCTCATTTAAATTTTCCTTATAAGAGTTGCCTGAGTCATGATGTCTCCTCACATCAATGAAACCCTATGGAACATAGGCAGTATGTTAGACTGATTTTTAATGCTTACAAGATAATTGCAACCAGCCTGCAAGCACAAAGTAAAGGTGATGAATGAGTTGCTGTACTTTTTTTCTCCATCTACCCAAGGGACTTCAGACACTCCCAGATATGCTGGACTGCACCTGGATCTTACTACATCACTAGAGGTGTTCCCATCATCTTTGAGATCTGAGCAAGGAACTGTGGGACCTTTCTCATCTAAAGCAACTAAATCTAAGGAAACAACTGTAGGGTTTTCTGCATCCGCTCAGGGTACTAGGGGGCATTCCTTATCTGCACAAGCCACAGTAGGAAAGCCAATGTCTGCAAAGCAGTCTGTGGGAACTTTGCCTCCCACTCCAGGACCTTTAGGGTCCACCCAAATCACTCGGATCTGATCAGAAGCCTCTGGGAATTTCTTCCCCTTCACCAGGAACTCTAGGCTCTTCTTCTTCCATAGAGCCTTCTGGACATTCCCTTTCTGACCAAGCATCTCTAAATCTGTCCACAACTAGGCAAGGGAGTATACAAACTATGCCGTCTTCTCCAAAGACTGTGCAACATCCAACTTATTGCCAGAAATTTATGAGGTTTTCTCCCCTTTCTGAACCTTCTGGACAAAGATCCCCAGCTTCCTCAAGGGATATTGGGCCGTTACTACCTATCCAAAAATCTCAAAAATCCATTTCATATTCACCAGCAGATGGGAATCACTCACCATCTGTACTAGGATCTCAGGAGCATCCTCTATCTAGTAAAAACTCTCAAGGATATGTGCTATCCTCTCAAAAGTGTAAGGACTTTTCCACAACTGCAGAGGGTATTTTGCCTGTGCAAAGTTTCTTGTCATCCACACGAAAGAATCTAGAACCTTCCGTAGATACCACAGGGATATTGGTCATGGGACAATGTAAACACACAGAGACTACCTCGGGCCCTTTGCCTCTAGTAAGGGAGAATTCTGAATCTTCTACATATGCTTTGCCTACTCTAGGACCTTTGCCACCATCACCTCGAGAACCTGGTACACATTCATATTTTACTCAAGGAGGTGCAGAAACATTCCCATCTAGTCCTGGGAACCTAGCACATTTGCAATCATCCCAGGTGTCTCTGACACATTCCATCTCAGCCCAGGCAATGACTCATCTCTCTGGATCTGCTGAAGGGGCTCTACTCCATTCAGCTCCTTCCCCAGCAGTTTCAGAAAAAAATGAATATTCTCCTTCTACCTGAGGAACTTCAGACACTTCCAGATGTGCTGAACTGCACCTGGATCATACTACATTATTTCAGGTGTCGCCATCAATTTTGAGATCGTAGCAAGGATCTCTGGGACCTTGCATACCTGAAGGGAGTAAATCTAAGGAAACAACTGTAGGGTTTTATGCATCTGCTCAGGGCACTAGGGGTCATTCCTATTGGCACAAGCCAAAGTAGGAAAGTTCATGTCAGCAAAGTAGACAGTGGGAACTTTGCCTCCCACTCCAGGAACTTTAGGGTCCACCCAAATCACTCGGGTGGTCTCAGAGTCTTTGCCATCTGATTAGAAGCCTCTGGGAATTTCTTCCTCTTTACCAGGAACTCTAAGCTCTTCATCTTCCATAGAGGCTTCTGGAAATTCCCTTTCTGACCAAGGGTCTGCAAAACTGTACACAACTAAGCAAGGGAGTGTAAAAACTGTGCCATTTTCTCCAAAGACTGTGCAACATCCAACTTATTTCCAGAAAGGTATGAGATTTTCTCCCCTTTCTGAACCTTCTAGACAAAGATCCCAACTTTCCTCAAGGGACTTTGGGCCATTACTACCTAGCCAGAAATCTCAAAAATCCATTCCATGTTCACCAGCATATGTAACACATTCACCATCTGTACTAGGTTCTCAGGAGCATCCTCTATCTAGTAAAGACTCTCAAGGATATGTGCTAACCTCTCAAAAGTGTAAGGACTTTTCCACAGCTGCAGAGGGGACTTTGCCTGTGCTAAGTTGTTTGTCATCCACCTGAAGGAAAATAGAACCTTCGGCAGATTCCTCAGGGTATTGGACTTGGGGCAATATAATCACACAGAGACTACCTCGGGCCCTTTGCCTCTAGTGAGGGAGAATACAGATTCTTCTACATCTGCTTTGTCTACTCTAGGACCTTTGCCACCATCACCTCGAGAACCTGGTACACATTCATCTTTTACTCAAGGAGGGGCAGAAACATTCCCATCTGGTCCTGGGACCCTAGCACATTTGCAATCAGCCCAGGGGCCTCTGACACTTTCAAGCTCAGCCCAGGCAATGACCCATATTCTGGATAGGCTGAAGGGGCTCTACTGCATTCAACTCCTTCCCCAACAGTTTCAGAAACAAATGAATGTTCTCTATCTACCCAAGGGACTTCAGACACTTTCAGATGTGCTGGACTGCACCTGGATCTTACTACATCAATACAGTTGTCACCATCATCTTTGAGATCTGAGCAAGGAACTCTAGGAACTTGTTAAACTGAAGAATGCCATCTAGAAGTGACTAAATCTAAAGAAACAACTCTAGGGTCTTCCACATCTGCTCAGGGCACTGAGGGGAATTTTTTATCTGCAGAAGCCACAGTAGGAAAGTCCCTGTCTGCAAAGGAGACTGTGGGAGCTTTGCTTCCCACTCCAGGACATCTGGGGTCTACCCAAAATACTCATGTGCTACCAGAATCTGTGTCATCTGAGCAGATGTCTCTGGGAATTTGTTTATCTTCACAAGGAACCCTAGGTTCTTCATCTTTCCAAGAGGCTTTCGGACATTTCTGTTTTTCCCAAGGGTATCTAAAAGCCCATTTTTAAACAGGGGAATACACAAAGTGTTTCATTTGCTCAAGATACTTTGCATCCTCCAACTTCTTGTAAGACAGAAGTAGGATTTTCTCCAACTGCCCATCATTTTGCACAAAGATCTCCGGGTTTCTCAAGGGACACTCAAACTTTCCTACCTAGCCAGAAATCTCAAGAAACCTTTTATCCTACACCATCAGTACTGGGTGTTCAGAGGCATCTTGTACCTACTCCAGAGGTTCTAGAAGCTTTGTCATCTTTTCAAAAGCACAAGGAATTTCCCAGGGCACAAGAGGGAACTTTGCTCATGCAAATTCTTTTTTCCCCAAGCAAAGAAATCGAGAAAATTCAACATATGCCACAGGGATATTTGCACAATATGTAGAGTCACACAGTGCTTTAGGCCTTTTTCCACAAGTGAGGCAGGCTGTAGCATCTTCTCAGTCTACTTCAGCAAATCTAGGAACATTGCCACCATCATCTCCAACACCTGGTAGACATTCCTCTTCTGCCCAAGGAGGTGCAAAGACTTTCCCATTTGGTCAAGGGTATCTAGCACCTTTGCAATCTGCCCAGGGGCCTCTGAAACTTTCTATCTCAGCCCAGGCAATGATGAATACATCACAATGCTATGAAAGTTCTCATAATCCTCTGGGTCTTTCATCCTCAGAACAAGGGACTCCAGCATCTTCTGATTCTGCTCAAGGAGGTGTGAGTCCCGGTCTCTACACAAGGGGACCATACATCTGTCCACATGTCCACAAAGGTCTACCCAACATTCTACATCTTCCAAAAGGTTTTCAAGTCCTTCTTTACATACACAAGGTATAGGAACTCACTCCACATCTACACACTACACAGTAGCAGACTCACCATCTTTACCAGTGTGTCAGGGATATAACCACCCTGCTCAAAATACAGCAAGGATTTTGAGATCTGACCAGGGATCTCTGAGGATTTCAGCAAATACACAGGCTCTGTAGAAACATTGCTGCCTCCCCAGGGGACTCTAGGATATTCATCATTTGCATCAGGAGCACAAAAATTTTCAACAGCTACCCCAGGACATGTGATATCCAATGACTCACCTATGGAACTTGCAATTTCTGCCCAACTTAGTTCCTCACTTTCTTCCCTAAGCCTTTTGGATCTTCCCTTTCCACAGAAGAGCCTTCAGACCTCTCTAAACCTACAGAGGGACTTTTAACTTCATTCCAGGGACCAAATGAGTCTTTGAATTCTCTACAAGGGGTTCAACAAACAGATCCATCTGCTTCAGATCCTTCAGGATCTATGCATTCTTCCAAAGGACCCATGGTAATTTCTTTATCTGATTGAGGAACACTAGGATCTATATCATCTGCCCTAGAGCCTTTGACATTGTCCCTATCTGCTCAAGGGAATCCAGGCCATTTGTTATCTGTTCAAGAAGCTGGAGGCCCTTGGCTGTCTTTATAGGGGAACCTGTACACATGGCAAGCCAGGAATATCCAATGCTTCACCATGAGCTTTGAAAATTTCAGCCTCTACCATAGTGAGTCTAGGACCTTCTCCATCTGTCCAATTGGATTTGAAAGAGTAACATTCTGTCTTAATGTCTCAGAGACCTTCCATGTCTGCCCAAGGTGTACTAGAAACATCAATATCTTCCCAAGGGCTTACAGAAACTTCCTTGTTACCTCAAGAGCCTCCAGGACACTGGTTCGAAAAGGAGGCTTTAGGATATTCACCATCCAATCCAGAAGATCTTGGACTTTCTGATTCTTCCCAGGGCACACTGGAAATATGGGCATGTAAGCAAAATAGTACAGAAATACCATCTGTCACCCAAGAGGTCATAGAAACTTTGTCAGCCACACAAGATTCTCCCAAATTACCAGCTCCTTCACCACTTAGTCTAGAGGCAGAAGAACCTCTGACATATACACAATCCATTTCTAAGAGTTCAGAATCTGTGCCAGGGACTCCAGAAGCTTTGGCATCTGTGTTAGGGTCTCTGTGTCTTTTGAAACCCAATGAAGGTGCTCTGGGCCCTTTAGTATCTGAACAAGGGATCCTGAGAACACCAGCATTTCCCCAGGAAAGTCTAGAACTTTCTCAACCTGCCCAGGGGCCTCTAAAACCTGTGACATCTCACCAAGAAACCGTGGATACTTCTTTTTCAACAGAGTTTCAGGGACTGTCCCTTTGTGCAGAAGGGGACATTATTCCTACCCCTCCTCATGAAGATGGATGGAGAAATTTCTCTTATCTCAAAAAGAGCCCTAGACGTTTGAAATCTAACCAAAGGATATTGAAACATGTCCCAATTCCTGAAAGGGATATCAGATACTGCCTTTCAGAACTTGATGCCTTAAAATGTATCTCTTCTGCCGTAAGTAGCCTCACATCTTCCAAGTATGCAGAAAAGGAATCCAGTCCTACCTCTACTCCTCAAAGGAGCATCTCCCCCTTAAAATCATCTCAATTGAGTTTCAGATCTAGTATCCTTTGTAAAAAAGGTCTCAGTCATTCTCCTCCTCCAGGAGATTGCCCCACACCTTCTAAATGCGAAATACAAAACCAAGCCCTTCCTCTGTAGATCAAGAGGGCCTGAAATCTGTGTGCTCAAAACATGCGGGCTGCAAACACTGCCATTCTTCCAAAATTTGGGTAAGAGATTGCAAATTTAAGAAAGAGGTGTAAAGCTTAAAACTATGACTAACATAAACTTCGCCACTTCTGATTCTGCTAAAGGAGCCTGCAGATGCTCACCATCTCATGAGGTGGGCCTCAGAAGTCCCCTACCAAGCCAAGGCATTCACAGACCATCTAAGTCTACTGAAACCCCATCAGAAAAAGCCCCTTCTGACCAATGGGACACCAAAGCTTCCAATTCAGAGCATGAGGTTGACAAGCCATCTTCCATCCTTACAGAAGAGTTCATGCAAACCACACTTTCTCATGAAGACAGCCTCAGGCATCACACCTTCCTCATGAGATTCCCAGACACGCTACTTCTACCAAAAGAAAACAGAGGAAAGCCTCTGTTTCCCAAGGAGCCCTGCAAACTTCCCCTACAAATCAAGAATGCATTGAGTCATATCCAGATGGAGACAGTCCCCATAGAGGTGTGCAACACTCATCATCACCGCAAGAGGATATCAGCCATTCTTTTTCTACTAAGGAGGACTCAAAACATATTCCTAATGTCCAAGAGGGAGAGACAACTTCCAGAAGTGCAAAACGGGAGCCCATAGCTTTTGTGCCTATCCTATGGGCATTCATACCTCCAAAAGGGAGTACCACATTCCCTTTTGGAACATTCCCTGTTATGCGAAGATATGACAGACATACAATATCTCAAGCAGAGGATGTGGTACCTGCTCTCTCCTGTCCTTGGAGAGACCCATCATTACAATATGAATTTGGGTTCCCCCTTTGTGACCATTCTGTCCTAGGAGGCCACAAATATACACATCATTTGAAAATCAATCTCAACAGGATCGCACTGCAAAAGGGGAGTTGTAGTTCTTTCCTCTCCCCTAAAGGAGGTGTCGGACCTTCTCAATCAGACCAATGTGGACTCACACTTTCCAGTTCTCACCAAAGGGACACTGGCTTTGTGATCCCTGTTTCAGAAAGGCTCAGAATGCTTCAGGCTGAAATAGGTGGCCCCTCAAATGCTCCATCTAAGAAACTGGGCCTCACCGGTGCTTTTTATGACAAAAGAGATATCGAAAATGCTCTAGGAGGCTTACGACTTACTCCTTGCTTCTGACTTCCTCCTTCTGCCCAGGGACACACCAGAGCTTCCCAGCCTGCCAAACGGAACCTGTAAGGCAATCCATCTCAAGAGGGTGGCCTGGGCCCTACTCTCTCTTACTCTGTCATTTTCAGTTCTTTTTTGATACAGAAGCTGCCCTCATATTTTCCCTTTCTATGCCCCTTATGAACAACATGAATTTAGAACTTTTTCTTTTCATCAACTGTCTATCAAACTTACAATTTCCACTCCTAGCTGCCTCAGATGCACATTGAAGCATCATCTATGCCCCTGTGACTAAAAGCAGGACAAGAATCCCCTTTCTGATTAAGAGTAGCTCACAATTGTATCCAGAAGAATGTGCTATATAATTTTCACCTCATGAAGAGTATTATGTGATTCTTCTGAACATTGAGGACCTAGACCTACCTACTAGATCTGATCTAGTCCATGAAAAATCCACTCCCTTGATCTAAGGTGCACCAAGTGCTTCTTATTCTGATCCTCTGACCTAATTACCCCTGTCCAAGGATCAGGACCCTGGTTCCTGAAGTCCCAGAGCTTAAGAGTAGCCAGCACGTTAATAAACCCAGGAAATAGACATTAAGCTGACCAGCAAAAATGAGAAAGCCTTGCCATTTTTAGAAGTAGGCAGCAGATTTATCAGGAGAACTAGCTGGGAAATGTCTCCTAGCACACTGGAGATTGATTAAGCTGTTGCATGGCCTGCAAGATATGCATGTTCTAGGTTCCCAGGAAGCCTCAATCATGAAATATTCAGGCCTTCTCTCCTCTCCACATCGACCCTTGATCTTGTACAGATACAATAGTCTTTGGCATTTCTACTTTCCCCAACATGGTGTGAACCTTTCTGCCTCTAAAGGATGGCATCCTTTATAGATTGTTTGTGGATACATCAACATTATCACGCTGTCAATGGGTCCTCCAAGTCCTGTTTCTGACACACAAACCTCAGAATTATCCCTTCAGCACCAAGGAGACTCACACTATCCCCATGCTTGAAGTGGAGCTTAAATCACTCTCAGTGGCTCAAGGAGTCATCAGGTACACTTTGTCTAAATTAGGAATTCAAAAACACTCCAGGCATTCTTCTCTGGTAAGGTTCAGACCTACAGCTTAAGAACCACAGATCTTCTAAACTACTGTATGGACCAAGGGAACTTCTGATATGCCCATTCTGAACCAGGGATCCTCAGATCATCCCCAATAGCCTAAGTGACCTTCATCTTACCTGTCTAGAACCAATGTGCTGGGGCTGGAGAGATGGCTCAGCAGTTAAAAGCACTGACTTCTCTTCCACAGGTCCTGAGTTCAATTCTCAGCAATCACTTGTTGTATCACAACCATCTGTCATGGGACCTGATGCCACCTTTTGGTGTGTCTGAAGACAATGTCAGTATACCCACATACATGAAATAGAACCTATGTGACTCACAACTTCCACCAATAACTCAAGGGGGATTCAGATGTAACCCCTGAAATCAAATATGTTAGAAACTCCCCAGTATTGAAGGCAGCATTATCATATGAGAACCAGAAACCTCAGAATTTTGTTAATTTCCCTCAGAATTACCACTTCAGAACAAAGGTGTCACATAGGTCCTCAATAACTGAAGATGCCCTGATACATATGACATGATAAGCAAAGGACTTATCAACAGACCCCAACAACATTTTAAGAAAGCCACAAAGTTGGCTCTTTTACTATCAGCATGCAATAGCATTGATGAAGATACAATGGGGACTCAGATGTACCCTGCTAGACCCAGGATAATTTATACCTCCAGCATAAATATCAACTCCATCACGTCAGGCCCCCTCAGATGTAAAGTATCCCATAACTTCAAGGGGGCTGACACCCAGTTGTTTTATCTTTTGAAGAGCACCTAAACCTTGCTTCCTCTAACCATAGTATCCCCTGACATTATGTGTATGCCAATGGGGTCAGCTGACCTTGAGTAAAACGCTTTATTCTTCCTCCTTCTGCACTGGAAGGGTCTGAGACATGCCTCTCTGATGAAGCAAGGTATAGAACTGACCTTGTGAGTGAGAAGTTTATCTCAAATATTCAGGCTCAGCTCTAGTGTACTTCAGGCTGAATCCTTGGTACCAAGAATACACAAGAGCTTCGGTCTTTGTTCATGGTGGACTCAGGTCTACCACTCAACTAAGAGCTTCTCCCTCAGACCTTATTGGTTAGGGAATACACTTTTGACCACCAAAAACAAACAAACAAACAAACAAAACAAACCTCACAGAACTCCAGAGTCAAGTCCCATGGCCAATGTATAAAAACCTCAGCCTGGATTAAAGGCTCTCTTTAAGCTGGTCATCAGAAAGGTAACTGTACACTACACCCACACCTGTGTGCTTTCTTGTAAGTTTAATAGGCAACAAATTCAGGGACTTTGAGCCAACTTGTCAGAAGAAACCTCAGATTGCTGTCAAATCTTCATGGAGTCCTAAGAGATAAGAAATTTTTAGAGTTCTCTGAAGATATGGAGGCCTGGAGTGCCTGGAACAAACTCCTCTACAGAAGGTGAACAGGGCAACTCCCCTACTGTCCTACAGGGTTGAGGGACTTTCTACTTTCCAAACCTATAGTATTTTCCTTCCTGTGATGATCAAGGTCATAAAATGTACACCTTTGATGCAATGGGCAATCATAAAAATCCCTTCCGTTCAGGAACCCATGGGATATTTTACCCCTGACCAAGGAGAATTGCTCCCTCTGCTCAAAGTTCACAGAAATCAAGAGGAGGAGGCCAATCCTGGAACCTTATGCCACTTCCTTGTGTATAGTCACATGACATTGTGTGAAATCATCATTCTAACTCAGTTCTGGTTGGTTGAACATAATTCTTAGGAGGCAATCATGCTGAGGATACAATCCGAAGCTTTTCATGAATCATGGTATCTATATTTGGTGCCTTGCTAATTCAGCTAAGGATATGGATACCCCAGGCTGTGAAGAACTGTCAGAAGTTGTGTCAATGCTAGAACCTCATGAGCTAAGGTAAGCAAAATAATTTTTGCTCAAAATATTATGGGGAATTTATACTCTGATCATCTCTCCTGTTACAAGGATATCAGCAACTCCTTTCTCCCCAGGGCTACTCACTTCTTCTACCTTTACTTAAGGAGGCATCACATATTCCCACTGAAGCAAAGGGAGCCTCTGATCATACCAGTTTGTCCAAAGCAGGCTTGGACATTCATTTAGGTCGAGGAATCCCACAAAGCTTGCTGATATTATGGACTGAACCTTAGATGTTTTTCCTATTGTTTCCGAGGTTTTTCCTTCAGTCAAGGTAAACTCTAGGTTCAAAAAGGTTTCAATGAAGAATCTTTGACATAGATACTCTGTCAAGGAAGAATCTTTCATTTTATCTTTGAATTAGGGAAATATAGACTCACCCTTAAATTTGACCGGGGATTAATACAAATTCTGCTGTTTATGGAGCCTACAGAAAAGCCACTGACATGAAAAACTCAAGCCAATGTTCTTTTTTTTTCTTTTTTTTTCCTCAAGGAAACTTTAAATCAACTTCTCTTGACTATGCTTACCTCAGAAAATCCACTTTTATCCATAGAACCATGAAGTCTATTCCTCTAGGAGGTCCTAAAGTTTCCCTTCAGACCTGGATGGCCAGGCATGCTCAAATTAAAGAAGGGATGCCAAACACTCTGAAATGATGTCCTGGGACATGACAGTAATTATATGAACCCTAATCTAATTTTTAATTTTAAGCCTGTCACTTGAAATGGATCAATTCCATTTTGGTGCCTATGCCTGGGATGCTGCTGTACAGCTTATGGAGAACATAGAGCTAGAGTTTACCAATCAATTTGTAAGAAAAATGCTCTGATTGTTGGCAAGCAAAACTCAAAGTCTCAGAACACATGGGTATTCTGGACTATGAGGACATTTGCACTTGATAAGTTATTTTTGACATCTTCCAATTTCCAAGGTAAACTTTTGTCTGAGGGATTCTGTGACCTTCCTTCTCTTCCTTATCCACCCAACACGTTCTCTTTCTCAAAAATGACATTCAAATATATGAAGTATATATGTGAATGTATACTTCAAAGTAGTTTTATACCTAGCTGGTCAGCCATATTTCCAAAAGTGACTCCTTCTGTAAACAATGTACCCTAGTCCAGTCTGGTTTGAGGTCCCATAGTCCACGTTACAAATCAGAGCAAAGTACCTGTGCCATTTGCCTTTAGGCAAGTCAATAGAAATGTAATAACTTCATTAATTCTGCCTAGACCAGGATAGATGAACAAAGTCGAAGAAGTATACTAGCCAGCAACAGTCATTGAAAGCCTTTGGAAGAAAAAAAAAATATGTTGCTGCCATGTTTCTTCTGAATGAACACAAACTATGAAAATACAAACTCTGAATAAGAACTGGAAACTTATGATCATGCCTGGAAACATTATCCACTGTATAAGGTACCAGGGACCTTTACCTTTGACAGAGGTGTATATGGCAATTTCACATTCTGCCTCAAGAGGAGTCTGCCCTCCTCTTTCAGTAGGGCCTTCGAGATTTCCTCTCTTACATGGGGCACACATTTCCCCATCGTAACTCATTTTTTTTTTATCTCACTACACTTAATAGAATGTCAGAACTCTCCTAGGGCTAACATTGCCTTAGACCCTATTGGTCAAATGTCACCTAAAACATGTATTATGCCTTATAGCGAATATTCCTAATCCTACCAAGTAGCTTTGAATCATTTTTCCTTAAAGGGATGTGAGACCATGGGAGACTTATACCACTCATTCTACATAAAAGAGAATCTAACATTCCCTGTCTTCCCAGTAGGAATCTAGGCCTATTGTCTACTTCAATTCACCAAGTGGATTTTAGAACTTTAGTTTCTGCAAAGGGGGTCCTGGGAAATCAAAGACTATTGAAAGGGCTCTCAGAACTAGCTCCTGTGTCAAAGGGGCGTTTCAGACATCTACTCTCTGTTCTAGGACACTTCAGGTCCATCTGTGCAATTATTGAACCACCAGAGATTCTCTTCTGGCTGTGCCTCGCAAATACCCCTATTAACTAAGTTTGCTTTAAACATATCCATACAATACATTCACGACCAATGACACCTCACATTTTCTATCCCTTTAGATCATAGGACAGAAAATAGAAATCTGAAATTGGCTCTCATATCCTGTGCCTCAAAAATGGTCATCAAAATGCACCATTCCTATCTCTTATTCACAGATGTGTGCAGCTGAGCACAGCCTCGAGGAAACATCAATGCTTGCATAACTACTTATGTTGGGAGATTGTTGTGACCACTGACTGGACTCTCAAAGATGTTACACAGGGTATGCATAAGGGGGAAATACTTGGAAGCTAGTGAGGCAGAGGCTGAACATTCCTCCAGTACCCAATGAAGCCTAGAAACTTCCCCTGTTGACCATGGGTGAACTGGATTTTTCTGACCTGCAAAATATGACTGGGGACCTCTACTTTAGGAACTAAGACATTCACGATTTCTTCTCTGTTGAAGGTGGTCTTGGAACTTACCATTCTGAGAAGAGGTTTTCATAACTCCTCTGTTCCCCAGATTCCTCTCACACTCCTTGTTTTTTGAAGTAGCCAAGAGAACTAACCTGGGTGAGGCTGAGTGAGGTTCAGTCTTTTCCTTCCCCCAAAATTTGGCCTTGGATCTTGTCCATTTCTGCAAGGGAGGGGGGCGTTAACCACTGTGTTTGACCAAAGGAAGGTCACACTATTCTTTATTCCTAAAATGCCATTAAATATGCTCTTTTGAATAATAGTGCATGGTGCTTTGTATCCTCAAGCATTCACTTATGACCTTGAACTATTTCAAATGTATATTCTCTAATTAATTAAGATTCAAGCCTTTCCCTTTTATAAGGATGACAGGGGAAATATATTGTTTTTCTCTGGTGTGTGGTCCCAGGTCATATATATATATATAGAATTATTGACTGGATCCTATGTTATGCTTTGCAATCCAATTGAATTGTTGTTGCCTATATATGTACATATTAAGACAAACTGAAGGCGGCAACCTAGCCAGGGACAGACATCCAGGCAGTTTGAAAAGGCTTGGAATGTTGTCTGAACTCACCCAGACTAAACACAGGATGTGGAACTTTTACCAACTAAGGAAGATTTGGAAGCTGAAGAGCAGTTGAGGGACTTCCTTTACTGATCAAGGTAAAAGGGACATTCATGCATAACAGGATGTTGCATGGCACTTACCCCCTCTCCAAGGTTTTTCTAATGCATACCATTGTACCAACCAGGTCTCATTATTTTCTCTTACTCCTAAGTGCCCAGTACTTCCTCTCTTCCCAAGTTACCTCAGTTCTTTGTTTTGTTTTGTTTTTCACTGAAGAGAATGTCAGACATTCCTCCTATGACTAAGCCTCCTGCAGACCTTCTCTATTTGCCCAAGATTGTCTAAAGTACTCATTTAGTGGAAATACCCTCAAACTTTCAGTTTCGTTGAAAGTGGGACTCAGTCATTTCTCTTGTGACAAGAGATGTCCCAAACCACTGCCTGCCAAATACAGAAGTGGATGCTCACAGTCATCCATTGGACAGAGCATAAGGTCCTCAATGAAGGAGCCAGAGAAATACCCAGGGACATGAAGGGGACTGAAGCCCCATAGAAGGAACATCAATATGAACTAACTAGTACACCCCCCCCAGAGCTCCTTGGAACTATGCCACCAATCAAAGAAAACACATGGTGGAACTTGTGGCTCTAACCACAAGTGTAGCATAGGATGGCCTAGGAGGTCATCAATGGGAAGAAAGGACCTTGGTCCTGTGAAGGCTCTATTTCCCATTATAGGCAAATGCCAGGGCCAGGAAGCAGGAGTAGGTAGGTTGGGGAGCGAGGGGAGGGAGAAGGCATAGGAGATTTTCAGAAGGCAATCTAGGAAAGTAGATAATATTTGAAATGTAATTAAAGAAAATATATAATAAAAATAAAGATGCCCCAGACTAAGTAAGCTTTATGCCATTCCCACTGAAAAAGGTAGAATGATGTCCACTCACATGCAGTTCATTGTAGTACAAAAGGGGGCTATAATTACCTCCTTCAACCTCAAGGAACATAGACATCTAATTGCTTGCCAAGGGTGTATGTGCCATGGAGCAATGATGACAGAGACCTCAGGTTTGGATCCTATGGCCAAGAGGGTCTCATTTATTATACCTGTAGTCATAGGAGTTTCAGATATAGCCTCTTGGGATGCCCAAGAGTATTCATTCCAAGGGCACCTTAAACTTGACTTAAACTCATATTACCTCAGTGCCACTCTCTATTAGAAAGATTGCAAGGCAAACACAATTGCAACTTCACAGTGGGCTCTCACATATTTCTGAGTGTAGGGCAGAGGGCAGAACATAGAAAGAAAACTAATATGCATGTGATCTTCCTAGAGGTAGGTGTCAGAAATGCTGTGTTCCTGTCTCTCAGTTATAGATAGGTACAGATAAATACAACCTCAGGTCAGACAACCACTCTCCCTGTTGGAAGAGTGTGCTGACTGTTCCTTGTATTCTTCCCAATAGTGTATACAATATATGGATAATGGAAGGTGGGAAGACTAGATGGAAGCAAACTATGCACTACCATTCTGTTCTCCCTCTACCCAAGATAAACTAGATTTTTCCCTTTTGCACAATGTGGTGACTTGATCCCGCTACTTGGTTAATCATGGTCTGAAACTAACTAACTTACTTTCTCTCTCTCTCTCTCTCTCTCTCTCTCTCTCTCTCTCTCTCTCTCTCTCTCTCTCTCTCTCTCTCTCTCTCTCTCTCTCTTCTTTCCTTCCTTCCTTTCTTTCTTCTTCTTTCTTTCTCTCTCTCTTTTTTATTTTCTTTCTTACTTACTTTCTTCCCTCCCTCCTTTTCTTTCTTTCTTTCTTTCTTTCCTTCTTTCTTTCTTTCTTTCTTTCTTTCTTTCTTTCTTTCTTTCTTTCTTTCTTTCTTTCTTTCTTTCTTTCTATCTTTCCTTCCTTCTTTCTTTCTTTCTTTTTCTCTCTCTCGCTTTCTGTCTCTTTCTTTCTATCTCTCTCTCTTTCTCGCTCTCTCCCTCCCTCATTCACTTTCTCTCCTTCTTTCTTTCTCTTTCTTTCTTTCTTTCTCTCTTTCTTTTTCTTTCTTTCTTTCTTTCTTTCTTTCTTTCTTTCTTTCTTTCTTTCTTCCTTCTTTCCTTCTTTCTTCCCTCCTTAATTTCTTTCTCTTCTTTCCTTCTTTCCTTCTTTCCTTCCTCCCTTCCTTCCTTCCTTCCTTCCTTCCTTCCTTCCTTCCTTCCTCCCTTCCTTCCTTCCTTCCTTCCTTCCTTCATTCCTTTGTTCCTTTCTTTTTTAAGTATTTATTTATTTATTTATTATATATACAGTGTTCTCTATGCATGTGTGCCTGCACATTAGAAGAGGGCACTGGATACCATTACAGATGTTTGTGAACTCAGGAGCCCTGGGAGAGCCGTCAGTGTTCTTAACCACTGAATCATCTCTCCAGGCCCAGGTATTTTCTTTTTAAGCAAAACGGGTCCAGAAGGTCATAGAAGTTGCAGATATGAACACATGCTACTCAACCTGTTTTCAAGGTATCTCACACCATCACCTTTGGATGAAGGGTCATCAGAATTTCACTTGGGATAGGTGGCTTTCATGACCTACTGCTGTTACCAACAATACCCAAAACCTTCCATTTCTGCCCAAGGTCAGTTATAATTATGAATGGAGTTTACTATTGGAATCTCAGAATTTTCATTTTTCCCAAGGGTACCAAAATCCAGGTATCCTAAGAGCATCCTTACATACATATGAGCCTCAAATATAACACTCCAATCATGAGCTTTAGATCATTTCGCTCCAAAGATGGTCTCTAGGAAATTATACTTCACTAATTCTGCCCTACATTAACAGAGCCTGAAACTTAGGTCATCTATCCTTCATACCATCCTTCATGCAAACACCCATATAACTGATGATAAGCTTCAAGAGTGCTTAGAGACTTACAGTCATGCCTGGTGCATAATGCTTGCATTGCTGCCAGGCTTACCAAGGTGTATGTGAAGATGGGAATCTTCTAAGTTGTGAAGCAGTCCTACCACTCCTGCTTAAGGTAGGCTAGGTCACTCACTTAACCCTAAAGAGGTTGGGGACATTAAGCAGACTCTAATTCTGCTTTAATCTTCTACTCATAAACATCAATACTTAGACCACTAATTTGTGTCCATTATATATCAAATGCATCCTCTGTATACATGAGGGTCCAATATCTGTCTTGTAAGCTTGATGGGCCTGAGATCATCTCTACCTGCCCCAGGCCCCAAACTTCACTTCCAGTCCAAAAGGTCTTCAATAATTACCCTCTCTGATCAGAAAGAATTCCAAACTATTCTCTATCTGATGGAGGGCAAAAATTTCCATTTAACTGTGTCTCACATCGAACTCTTCATTTGAAAGGGGCACCAGAATGACTCTTTTTGTTCCAGTGGTTCTCAAATTCACATCCTCTGTCGAAGAGGTCTATAAATGTCATCCAGTCATACCAGGGCTTCAGTGCCTCTCCCTCTCCCTATGGGAGCCTCAGACACACCACATCTAGTCATAAATATTTCCTCTTCTCCCTCTGTCTATTGGGCAACAAAGCCTTCTCGAATGCCCTTATTGGACTGAAATATTTCCTTTTTTTTTCAGTGGTGGACACATACTTACCCTCTCTTGTAAAGTGTAAATAGATCTTGTCTTATTGACTATGTGTGCCTGCTATAATCCAACTGTCTAAGATTACTTCCAAACTTCTTCCTGCTACAAATATTCGGGGACATTTCCCCATTCAAGAAAAGTGGCCTTGCTCTTATGTCATCTGACTAAAGGTTTCATAGACCAAAGATAAACATCCAACCTGTTGGAATACTGAAACAATTGCTGCCTGCTTTCCACATACCACATAAAATATGTGGATATCCTAAATTCTGCAAAAAAAGATTTGTAAGCTGATCAAGCAATACTGTGACTCCCTCTTCTCCAGAAGGTATTTGCATTTTCACCAATGTGAAATGGTATTTCTTATTTAATGAAAATAGCAAGAGATTTTACCCTTTTTACAAGTAGGTTTAGAATTGCACATTTGCAAAGTGTCACAGAAATGCTGCTCATGACCAGAATGCTTAAACTTTCTTATTCTCATGAAGTTTGCCACATTACCTCTTTGATGAAGGGCACAACCATCCTACTTCTGTGCAAAACTGCCCAAGCTCCTCACCTATCTTACTTTAGGAAGATTTATACATTCACAACAGAGAGTGCTCCAACCTGTGTGGAGCACAGTGTGTTTCAGGAAATCCCCCAGATTCTCCATCTTCCCAGTGTATGTCCTACTTATAACTTCTAATTTCCGTGGTCTGGAAAGCACTGTTCTGACCTAAGAGATTTCTGAACACTCTGTACTGAAATCTCAAACAGAAGAGTATCAAGGTAAGGGTAAATCAGTTTACTATCTTTGTTTTGTTACCTTAAACAGAGACATCCTGGCCTCCATGCAGAGGAATGTGTGGATGGACATATATTTAAGGAAGACACTAAACCAAAAAATACTACATTGCACCCTCTTAAAAGACTTCTAAGATTGTTGTCATGCCTACCACTGACATTCAGATGATGTGTATTCTTGATTGTGATTTCATGTTTGGAGCTGATGAAGGAGTAAGTACCTGGAATGTCCTATAATTCTCAAGGTATCAATCAGTGTTCAATTTCTGATCAATAGTGCTGCAGACATAGGAATAACAGGATAAAACTATTCTATACAATCCTATGAAGCTCCTATCACCATCATCCTATTTTAGAGAATCTTAGATCTATCACGAATCCCGAGACCGGCAGAAACAATTCTTCTCCTGCACATAGGGGTACTGCATATGTCTCCCCTTACCCAAAGTATTCCACTTACTGTCTTTTACTGAATTGGCTTTTAGACTATACCTGAAATATTCCACTTTTCACCAAAGGATCTTCCAGCCCTCCCTGTTCTAATAGAGAGCTACCGTCCACCAATATCCAAAGGGTTCTCAGACATTCTAAATTTGACCCTGTGTGAGTAAACTTACTAAGTCTATTTAACTGGGCCTCAGATCCTTCTGCTTTGACCAAAAAGATTTCAATCTACTGACTCTGAGTTACCAGGGGCCTCAGATCTCATTTTCCCCAAGTGGTCATCAAATATGCCTTTCTGACCAATAATGACCTTGCAATGTTCTCCTCTGATGGAGACACTTAGTCACCCCCCCCCTCTAATTTTAACTCCCAAATGGACCTCCAGACCACCCAAGCTTAAATTACCTGAACCGAACATTAAGAAGTACAGCCCAGAACAAAAGCTCATTTCCTCAATGCAGAAACTAAAATGATGTACTCCTCACCATTCATACCTAGACCCAGGAGAAGAACATATGCCTGAGAAGAAGAACTAGTGTGGAACTGTCAGCCAGGTTTTGGTGAGTGCTCAGACTGCTTCCTGATCTGGCACCACATTTACTACAGTGGACAGATGCTCTAGTCTCTGATAAGGAGTTGCTAGCTGTTAGGAAGTACCTGTAATGGGCTCCACTGCATGAGGTAGGCTGAGTCTTTGAGCTCACGTCAAGGAAAGAACATGCAAATTTAAACTCTACCCAACCAAACATACTAGTTTACCTGTACAAAGGGGTTTTAGATTTCCAAATTCTCACAAAGATGCCCTCGTGTATTTCCCCTCTGACCATTGGGGTCCTATCTATTTTTCATGGCTCATAGGGTCTCATTTCTTCCCAATGTCCATTACCCACTCACCTCTGACCACTAGCCATACATCTCTGATTAGTGTTGGGGATGTTCTCGTTATGACAATAAGGCCAACAGTAGTGCCTACATGCCATTTTTGAAAAATTGGATCTTAAATTCCACCTCTGTCCAAGGGTACTTCAGAAAGACCTTTCTCATTACATAGGGTCTCTATAGTAGCATCTTTATTCAACAGGCCTCTGGTTGTACCTTCTGGCCAAGCAGGTCTTACACTTCACTTAAAGAGATGCCACATTTACACAATGTAGACAAAAAGGATTTGAGCATTCTCATACTCATCAATATAACATTCCTCCCCTAAGGTTTTAAGTCTCCAGAGCAGCAAGGAGAATGGGGAGTAGAACTCATCATCTTTATGTCACTCATCACCAATGTATTGTTCCCAACCTTAGTATACAGACATGGATGGTTGAACACAAACCTGTCAGGCTGACAATGCAATAGACATCTACTAAAGTCCTTGGAACCATGTTCAGAGTGCTGCACATCCTCCTGAAGATGCCACGGATGACATGGTTCCTAGTGATTGTTGTTCTCTTCTTGTTGTTGCTGTTTTCTTTTATCTTTTGAAGAGGATACTTTATTAGACTGTTGCTATGTTAGTCATCTCCTGGCATTAGAAACCAACATGCCACTGCTTAAATGTTTTACATTTCCTACTCTTTTTGGAAAACACAATGTATGCACATCATTTTTTCCTATTGTTTCAAAGACATACCACTATGTAATTCAACTTTACAATTGTAATCATTTTGACCAATATTCACATGAATATAAATTTTATGTGTAAACATCTTCCTGTGCTGTGTTATTTTCCACCAGGTGACAGTTTCATTTGAGGTCATTTGGAAGTTCGTTCCTTACTATGTGTCTTTAAAAGATATATTTTGGAGCTGAGGGGTATGGCTGAATATCTTCAGCACAATAAATACCTTCTGTAACGTTACTATCTAGTGGATTATAAGTATCAGGTTGTACACAGTAGTAACTAAAATAATGGACAAGTTTGAGAAAGATTTTAGGGTGTAATCTTTCATAATATACACAAAAAAGAAAATCCTAGATATTAATCAAATCTATGCTCACCAAATGAACATTGTGAGTTTTGTGGATTTGTTTTTATATGTCTTTGTAGTTCGAATGTCCAACCTTTATGTCTTAAGTGAGGATTGTAAACAATGCTCAGGGTGTGTGTGTGAATTAAAGGGCACCATGTCTTTAGTGTTTAGATTAATTTCACATATAATTATGTCTATCTGTCATCTATATATGTATGTATGTATGTATGTATGAAGTAATTATTGAATGTATTTATGTAGATATATATGCAACTATTTCTCTATCGTCTACCTATCACCTTCTCTCTTTCTATTTCTCTCACCCTCTTTCTCTGTTTATCACTTATGCATGAATATATGCATGCATGTAGCTAGGTAGGTGTGGTAGTTTTAATGTAATTGGTTCCCATTTGCTTATAGGCTGTATTAGGATGAGTAACCTTGATGGACTAGGTGTTTCCTTGTTGGAGGAAGGGTGTCACTGGAGGAGGTGGGTGGTCTCACACATATTCAAGTTATGCCCAGTAGGGTTCTGTGTGTTTTCTGTCTCTCTGTGTTTCCAAGAGTAGCTGTGATAGAGTGTTCAATGATTCAAGGAGAAGATATTGGTTAGATGGCATATAAAGCAGGCAAGACACATTTACATACATGGTAGAAGAAGCAAGCTTTAAGAAGCACAAACAATCACACACACACACACACACACACACACACACAATTGTTGGACAGTGCAAAGCTTCAACCACTTTCCATATATACTCACCTTTGGTGGATGGAACAAAGCACCAACTTTATTTTTCTCACACTGCTTATATATCTCTGCGCAATCTTTCAATTAGTATAAAATTTGTACTGGTTACTTTCTATTTTCTTCTAGTGAATAATTATGAGAATATATAAGGAAAAGCATCTTCTCACTATACTTTTATGATGAGCTATTTATAAATTATGTTTATAAATATCCAATATTATCCCCAAGAACCAACACACATTTCTAACTAAAAAACTTGTTATAGATTAACAAGTTGTAAGCAAGTAAGGTATTTTTTTTTCAGCCAGTTTCTCTTACCGGTAGACTGAAATTTGCTGTTATACATAAAGGATTAGTTTTTATCTATCTCAAAAATTAATCCTTCAAAAATCTTAAAAGAATCACAAAACTAAACTTTTATGTAAAAACCTATCATCCCTTTCTACTTTGAATCCTCAGGGTGCACATCTGTTCATTAACCATGTCTTTCTTAAATCATATCAGGAATCAGAATGAGGAAATAGGTATAAGGAAATAATAATCATCTAAACACCAGCCTGACTTTTGAAAAAAAAAAAAAAAAGGCATGCATTTCGTAGTAATTCTTTCCAAGATCGTGATTGAAGTATTAATCTGCATCAGCTGCAATCCTTGAGAAAGTTAGATCTAAATAACACTGTGGGTGGCAATGATATTGCCCAGTGAGGGGCTGGAACCCCCCTTAAATTTTCATACAATCCATAGATTATGAGGGATGTGATGTGAGGGCAGCAAGTAGAGAGAAACTCTACAACAGCATGAGTGGTAACAGAGTGGTACCAGCTTTTAAGTGTTTAAGAGTGGTAAGAGCTTTTAAGTGGTTCACCTCACCAAGAACCCATCAAAGCCCAGTATTTTGGAGGTAAAATGTACATTCCTGGAAGCCCCTCTGCCATGCTTAATATTCTAGTAAAATTAAAAATAATATTAATTTCTCATTTAATAGACCCTGCTTACAGTCCCCCCAAATTTTACTCCCCACGGTTCTTTCACTACCTCCCATCCTCTCCAGTTCCTCCACCTTTCGGTCATCGTTCATTAAATACTTCTCTTTCAAATATCTCTTCCTGCATTTCCTTATTCAACCCCATCTCCCTCCACCATGCCACCTGATCTTCTCTTTCTTGTCCACCTTTGTCCACTAATAAAATCCATTCTATATCCCCATACCATGGGCTTCCATGTATGCACACAAGTCCCTTCCTCTATACCTAACTTCACTGGATCTACAGATTGTAGACAGGCCATCACATATGTAATGTAGAATGTGTTAATCTTTGTATTGCTGTCACCAAAAACTATAACCCAAGCACAAGTTGGGGAGGGTAGGACTTATTTGGTTTACACTTCTTCATTGCTATTCATCATCTGAAGACAGACAGAACAGGAACTGAAATGGGCCAGGAACCTAGAGGCAGGAGCTAATACAGAGACCGTGGATGGGTGCTCCTGCCACGCACACCAGTCGAGTCAGCTTGACAGGCCTAGAGGCCTGGAAGCGCTCATGAGGCAAAGAGTTTCACGGAAGCTCACCTTCTGGAGTTTTGGCCTTCTCATTAACCCATATACTAATCCCCTATTCCCGCGTTAGTCTGGTGTATGGATCCACGGGCTCTCTTTTAGTGTTATCTTATTATAAGTTCTTTTTAAGATTGAATTCTGATATAGCTAAGCTTTCGCCAGTGTTCCAATATCCTAGGAAGTCCTTGAGCTGACCATGGGCTTGGATTTCAGTAAGAATGTTGGCATTCAGAATTGCCTCTGGTATTATACTACCACTTTGAATAAAAGCTAAGTCAGTGCCCTACACAGGAATTTATCATCATCTAGGAAGAAGGAAGTTTGAGACCTAAGGAGGAAGCAGAGTACATACTTAGAACTATAGATAGCTGAGTTCCACCCATATACACGTATTTACAATGGCCTAGGGGGAAGGTGGTCTATACAATAGACTAAAATAGGAACTATAGCAAGGTCACGAAGCCATTGACTTCTTCTAAGACTATGTGGATCTTTGGTGGAGCTCTTTTTGATCCCAGTTGTTAACAGTGAATTTTATCCCAGGTGTTTCCTGTGAGACCTTCTGAGTTTTTATTCCTCCGTTTTCTGTAAGAATCCAGTAACCTCTTTGTACCTTGCTTGTGTGTCACCCAACTTTCCTATTCTCTTCTGTATAAAAAGTTTGATGCTCAATTTGACACATTACATTCAGATTCTACACAACCTCTCCTCTGTGTATCTGTCTAACATTTCATCCAATGCTTTGCCCACCTGTGACTAGAGATCCGTTCCACGCAGACAAAGGGGCCCAGAATGTCTGCAGCATTCTGCTTAGTGCCTGGTTCCCCATGGTTTCATGCTTTCTCATAGAGAACTCAGAACCACAAGCACATGGATAGCAGTATCAACAATTATCAGAAATCATCCCCATCAATCATTAATTAAGAAACTGCCCTGCAGTTTTGCCTGCACAGACCAATGTTATGGAGACATTTTCTCAATTGAGGTTCCCTACTCTCAGGGGACTTTACTTTGTGGCAACTTGACAAAAAACTATCCAGCCCAGTCAATATCAACATATAAATCAACACATAGCATATTTATCTTCCTGAGACTGGGATACGTTATTAAGGTTATGTTTTTGTTTTTAGGTTTTTATTTTTTTCTGTTTACATCCATTTCATAACAGCTGAGTAATGTTCCATTGTATAAATATAACATATATGTTATACATTCTTCAGTTTATGGACATGTAGGTTGTTTCTAGTTGCAGATAATTATGAATACAGCAGCAATTAATATGGTTGAGCAAGTGTGCTTCTAGGAGGAAGAAGCACTTGCGAAACTCTCTGACCTATCAGGTGTCTGTTGTTATGTCCCCCCATTTAATATCTAATTTTGCTAATTTGGATATTATCTTTTTTATTTTAGTTAACTTGAATAATAGTTTGTTGATCTTAGTGATCTTGTCAAAGAACCAATATTTGTTCCAAAAATTTATTTGTATTTTTCTTTCTATTTTATTTTTTTTTCCACCCTGAGTTTTACTATTTCCTGCCACCACATCTTTTGGGTGTCATTTCTTCTTTGTGTTTGAGATCTTTAGGATGTGCTGTTAACGTGCTAATATAAGGTTTTGCTAATATTTTTTAACTCATTTTTTATTAGATATTTTTCTTCATTTACATTTCAAATGCTATCCTGAAAGTTTCCTATACCTTCCCTACCATGCTTGCCAACTCACCCACTCCTGCTTCCTGGCCCTGGCATTCCCCTGTACTTGGGTATATTATCTTCACAAGACCAAGTGACTCTCCTCTCTTTGATGGCTGACTACGCCATCCTCTGCCACATATGCAACTAGATACATAGTTCAGGGGTTTACTGGTTAGTTCATATTGTTGATCCTCTTTTAAGGTTGCAGACCCTTTAGCCCTTGGGTACTGTCTCTAGATTCCACGTTAAGGGACTTGTGTACCATCCAATAGATGACTGTGAGTATCCAATTCTGTATTTGCCAGGAACTGGCATAGCCTCACAAGAGATAGCTATTCCAGGGTCCTGTCAAAAAATTTTGCTCGCATATGCAATATTGTCTGGATTTGGTGGTTGTCTATGGGATGCATCACCAGGTGGGGCAGTCTCTGGATGGTCCGTTCTTTTTTCTCACCTCCAAAATGTCTCTGTAACTCCTTCCATGGGTATTTTGTTCCCCATTATAAGAACCAATGAAGTATCCACACTTTGGTCTTCCTTCATCTCGAGTTTCATGCGTTTTGCAAATTGTATCTTGAGTAGTCTGTTTGGGGGCTAATATCGGCTTATAAGTTAGTACATATCATATGTGTTCTTTTGTGATTGGATTACCACACTCAGGATGATATCCTCCAGATACATGCTTTTGCCTAAGAAATTTATAAGTTCATTGTTTTTAATTGCTGAATAGTACTCCATTGTTTAAATGGACCAGAATTTCTGTATACATTCTGTATCATATATTCTTTTGTAGAGCAATATCTGAGTTCTTTCGAGCAAATGGCTATTATAAATAAGGCTGGTGACTGTTTCCAATTCTAAGAAGGGGCAAAGTGTACACAATTTTTTCTTCATTCTTCAGTTTCATGTGTTTTGCAAATTGTATCTTATATCTCGGGTATGCTAAGTTTCCGGGCTAATATCCACTTATCAGTGTGTAAATATCATTTGAGTTCTTTTGTGATTGTGTTACCTCACTCAGGCTGATGCCCTCCAGGTCCATCCATTTGCCTAGGAATTTCATAAATTCATTTTTTAATAGCTGAGTAGTACTCCACTGTGTAAATGTACCACATTTTTTGTATCCATTCCAAAGTTGAGGGTCATCTGAGTTCTTTCCAGCCTCTGGCTATTATAAATAAGGCTGTTATGAACATAGTGGAGCAGGTGTCCTTCTTACTGGTTGGGACATCTTCTGGATATATGCCCAGGAGAGGTATTGTGGGATCCTCTAATAGTACCATGTCCAATTTTTCTGAGGAACCGCCAGACTGTTACAGAGACAAATTTTGGAGCTGAGACAAAAGGATGGACCATCTAGAGACTGCCATGTCCAGAGATCCATCCCATAATTAGCCTCCAAACGATGAAACCGTTGCATAAACTAGCAAGATTTTGCCGAAAAGACCCGGATATAGCTGTCTCTTGTGAGACAAGGCTGGGGCTTAGCAAATACTTAAGTAGATGCTCAAAGTCAGCTATTGGATGGAGCACAGGGTCCTCAATGGAAGAGCTAGAGAAAGTATCCAAGGAGCTAAAGAGATCTGCAACGCTGTAGGTCCAATAACGTTATGAACTAACCAGTACCCCGGAATTCTTGACTGCATATGTATCAAAAGATGGCCTAGTAGGCCATCACTGGAAAGAGAGGCCCGTTGGACATGCAAACTTTATATGCCATAGTACAGGGGAATGCCAGGGACAAAAAATGGAAATGCGTGGTTAGGGAAGTGGGGGGTAGGGTATGGGGGACTTTCTAAATGTACATTCTAAATGTAATTGAGGAAAATACGTAATAATAAAAAATATTAACCAAATAAATAAATAAGGCTGGCATGAATATCATAGAGAATGAATCCTTATTACACATCGGAACATCTTCTGAGTATTTGCCCCGGAGAAGTGTTGCTGGATCTTCTGGTAGTACTATGTCAATTTTCTGAAGAAGTACAAGACTGGTCCAGGTCTCTGCCAAGTGTATTCTGCAAATGCCCCAGACATCCGGCCACTTTCCCAGCCAGAGTAAAGGGGGTCCACCTGGTGCAGAAGTGCTTTGCCTGAGCATCGGCAACAGACATCTTGGTTCTAGGACCCCACTGGGTGTATTCTGCACAGGTGAGAGTACCGAATACAGAAGCCAAAAGCTTCTGGGAGAGGTGGGAGCCACAGAGCTTCTAAGGCAGCCCACTTTTCAGGCCCCAGAAAACTGGCAAATGTCCAGGCCAGAGGAAAGGGGTCCGACCAGTGCGGGAGCGCTTTGACTGAGCATCAGCTGCAGACATCTTGGTTCCAGGACTCCTCAGAGTGTATTCTGGACGTGTGAGAGTGTAGAATGCAGAAGCTAACACGTTCTGGGAAAGGCCAAAGCAACTCAGCTTCAGGACACGTCCTGTTTTGGGCCTTCGTCTTCTGCCAGGAGGGAGGTCTTAAGGCCATATATCTGTGCACCTTTCCCGTGAGAGGAGAGCTTGCCTGCAGAGAGTGCTCTGACAACTGAAACTCAGATGAGAGATATAGTCTACCAGGTCTGCTGATAGAGGCTAACAGAATCACCTGAGGAACAATCTCTAACCAGAGACAACTATAACAACTAGCTCCAGAGATTACCAGATGGCCAAAGGCAAATGTAAGAATTGTACTAACAGAAATCAAGACCACTCACCATCATCAGAACACAGCACTCCCACTCCACCTAGTCATGGTCACCCCAACAAAACCGAAAAGCTAGAACCGGATTTAAAAGCATATCTCATGAACATGGTAGAGGACATCAAGAAGGACTTTAATAATTCACTTAAAGAAATACAGGAGAACACTGCTAAAGTATTACAAGTCCTTAAAGAAAAACAGGAAACACATCCGAACAGGTGATGGAAATGAACAAAACCATACTAGACCTAAAAAGGGAAGTAGACACAATAAGGAAAACCCAAAGTGAGGCAACACTGGAGATAGAAACCCTAGGAAAGATATCTGGAAGCATAGATGCAAGCATCAGCAACAGAGTACAAGTGATGGAAGAGAGAATGTCAGGTGTAGAAGATTCCATAGAGAACATCAGCACAACAATCAAAGAAAATGCAAAATGCAAAAGGATCCTAACTCAAAACATCCAGGAAATACAGGACACAATGAGAAGACCAAACCTACATATAATAGGAGTTGATGCGAATGAAGATTTTCAACTTAAAGGGGCAGCAAATATCTTCAAAATAATTATAGAAGGAAACTTTTCAAACCTAAAGAAAGTGATGCCCATGAACATAAAAGAAGCCTACAGAACTCCAAATAGACTGGACCAGAAAAGAAATTCCTCCCAACACATAATAATCAGAACAACACATTCACTAAAAAGAGATAGAACATTATAAGCAGTCAGGGAGAAGGGTCAAGTAACATATAAAGGCAGGCCTATCAGAATTACACCAGACTTTTCACCAGAGCCTAGGAAAGCCAGAAGAGCCTGAACAGATGTTATACAGACACTAAGAGAACTCAAATGCCAGCCCAGGCTACGATACCTGGCCAAAATCTCAATAACCATAGGTGGAGAAAACGATGTATTCTATTTCTCCTTCCCTGTGTAATTTGTTGACAACTTTCTCAATTATTATAACTATCTATCCTAAAATTTAACATTTTTTGTTTCATATTATTAATCAGTAGTTTGAAATACGAACATATTATTGCACTACCCAATGCAGATAGAAAATATTCATAATTATTATTTTTTAAACAATATTGTGTATTTATGTTTAGGTAGGCATGAAATTATTAAGACAAAGTATTCTGTCCTCATTCTAAAATCAGTTCTAGGTAACAGTAAAATAGTTCCTATGATCTAGAAGTAAACACAGAAAAATAGACAACAGGAATATATTACTTTAAACCTAGATGATATATATGTACACAGTATATTTCAAATGAGTCACTAATCTTGTTGTCAGGGATCACAGATGTGTAATCTGCTTGATTACTTTCTCTGCTAGTAGCATAAACAGAACTTTCTGCCACTATATAACAGCAAGCCCTAAGAATTAAATTTCAAGATTGGTTATAACTTTATTTATTCATGTTCTATTACTCGAGTATGTGGTTTCTTCAGAAAGTGTTGTAGTATCAAGTTTTTGACTGTAACCAAGAATAATGCCACTTAACTGTAATATTTTAAATAAACTTCCTAAATTGTGGCATTCCATAAGGGAATAACAGACATAATCCTATCCTCATGCTTACCTAAACTTGTAATCTCTAATGTTTCCTCCTCCTATTATGTTGCATGTGTTCTGTCATTCCCTCTTTCCATAAAGGCTTCATCCTTTCTTCCATACCATGTGCCACTTTGGGGTTCCTTATCTCCACATATACTCCAAGTTAAACATAAAATCTAAAAGTTGAAGCTAGACCAAATGTGATTACAGACACGTAGCATTTCTCTTTATAGGCCTGACTTAACGCATTTACTATATAGTATTTTCAAATTCCATATACTCTCTAGCAAATTTAGTTACAGCTGATTGCATGTCCTTTTTTGAAAACAAAAGCAACAAAAATGACTGAGCAAGAATCACTAAAAAACCATGCTATCTTTTCTACACTCAAGTGTGATATAGGTGAGTCACCAGTTAGTTCTATTTTTAGATATTTTTAGCAAATTCCACACTGATTTTATCCTGGATGTACCAACTTAAGCACCCACCAGCAGTAGAGCTGTACTTTATTCCCACATCGCTAATGCTTCTTGACTTTTGTTTTCCTGATTGTACTCATTCTTTAAGGGATGAGCTAGAATTTAAGTTTGGAGAAAAAAAGAGCACCAGAAATTTTTTTGTGGGAGCCATAGCTAGTGTTGAAAGATATGAGGAGTAATGTAATAAAGGGAATTGTTTCCTCGAGGTGAATATCCACAAAGCTAATCCTGCAACTTGTGCAAAGAAATGTCCTAAGGATTGATCTGTTTATAGCAGAAAAACAACATATCAAATTTATGAAAAAAATATTCAAGGAAGCAGGCAAGTTCTATCTAAAGCAGGCAAAAGACCTTGGCAACATCCACCATGTAGTTCTTTCATCAGATTAATGAAGGATACAGAAGTACAAGAGCCATGGAGTCTTCCTACGTGGTTATGGAAAGCCACTGAGGGCATCCAGGTTGCAGCGAAGTCCCTGAATAGATGCCTAGAGAGGCTTTTTGTGAAGGTATGAAAGGGAAGCCTATATTGTGATATAGCAATCAGGATGTAAGAAGGTCCACAGCTGTGGGATATCTCTCAAAGAAAGCTACACACAAAGAATGGAACCAGCCCAAGACAGAGAAATATATTGTAGTCATGAAACTAGATAGGAAGAGCTTTTTAAGCCACAATGTACATAAATTCAGGATTTGGGGTTTGTCTAGCTAGATTTGATCTTGATTTTTCCAGTATTTCCTGTTTATGTTTCTTTTCCTCTTATTTTGAATTAGAATGTATAATCATGTCAGTGTACTTTGAAAGTAAACAATGCTTTTAATTTGATTTTATATGGTGTTACAATTAAGAAATTGTAATCTATTCTAAAAGATAAAATATGATTGTAGTTGTATATGGAATTTTATCTCATGTTAAGCATGATTATGCCCTGGAAATTCATATACTTTATTTGCAGTTGTATATTGGATATAGGATACTATGCTAGGCATAACTATTGCTTTCCTTTGGAAATTAATATAATATAAGGAGATATGATTGTATGTCTTATTGACAAGAGGTATACTTATGATGGCTAGTCTTGGTTGTAACCCTGATAATATTAGGAATTCACTAAAACTCTGGGAATTTGGGGCACCTGTGAGGACTTTTTTTTCCCTGATTTGATTATGTGAGATAGGAAGACCAACCCCAAATGTAGATCGTTTGTTCTGTTGTAGAAACAACTCTACAATATAAATTTCATTGATGTTTGTTTTTTAATAAAAGTGTGTAGCTAGGACTAAATTGTAGTAGTTACAATCAAGATAGTTTTTATGATCCTACACTGTTTCTGTCTTTTATTACAGTGTTTCCTGAACACTGAGGTGGAGATTTGATGGTGACCTCCCTTGTAGGACTGAATGTTAGAAGGTCCCTCAGGCTTTGCATATTATCTGGCTGCAAGTCTCTGTATTTGTTTCCATCTGCTGCATGAGGATACTTCTGTGATGATGAATGAGCAATATACAGATCTGTGAGTATAGCAAAATATCAACAGGAGTCATTTAACTGCTATACTCCTTTAGTAGAATAGTAGTATTTGGTCTTTCCTAGATCCCTGGCATTTCTAGTTTCAGGTTCTTGGCCATTCAAGCATTTTTGAGTATGGATTCCACTTAATGATATCTGTGATTGTATATGCTTGGCACAGGGAATGGCACTATTAGGAGATGTGGTCTTGGAGTAGGTGTGTCACTATAGGTGTGGGCTTAATACCTTCATCTTAGCTGTGAGGAAGTCAGTCTTCCACTAGCAGCCTTACAGATGAAGATGTAGAACTCTCATCTGTGCCAACTCTATGCCTGCTTGGATGCTGCCATGTCCCACCTTGATGATAATGGACTGAACATCTGAACCTGTAAGCTAGCTCCAATTAAATGTTGTCCTTTATAAGGCTTGCCTTGGTCTTAGTGCCGGTTCACTGCAGTAAAACCCTAAGACAGCATCTTTAGAGCCTCTTTGTCTAAGAAAGTTAACTTTGGGTATTTTGTTTGTTTGCTTTCCTATCATACAGGTTCTTTGTGTATATTATATTTTCTGGTTTGGGGTTTTGATTAGATAGAGTATTTGAATTTGTGTTTCTATATCTATCTATATATATATATATTTGTGTGTGTGTGTGTGTGTGTGTGTGTGTGTGTGTGTGTGTGTGTGTGTGTGTGTGTGTGTGTGCATTTGTTTATTTTCTTTGGTTGTTTTGTCCTATTCAGTTAGTTTGGTTTATTTCATTAGTATTCTTTAGATAAATATTTGTTTCCTAAAAAGTGACAGACAGTTGGAATCTGGATTAGAGGAGAAGTGGGAAGGAACCTGAAGGAGTAACTGCTAGGGGAAACTGTAATCAGAAAATACATCTCAAATATAGCTTCACCTCCCTCCTCTTCTTGAAGTCCTTCCCAGGAGCTCACCTTCCCCACATCCATTCCTCCTCTATTTCTCTTCAGAAAAGGAGAGACCTCCCATGGATATAAAACTGCCTTGTCATATCAAATTACAGACAAGGAACATCCTCTCCTATTAAAGCTAGAAGAGGCAGCTCAATCAGCTGAAAATGTCTCAAAGGCAGGCAACAGAGACAGGGAGAGACTATTCTCACATTGTTAAGGGTTCCACATGATTCCCAAGCTACATAAATTTTACATATGTGCCAAGGGCCAAGGTCATTCTCATGAATGCTACCTTGTTGGCTCAGTGTCTGTGTGCCCCCAAGAACTCAGGTAAGTTGATATTGTGAATTTTCTTGTGGTTTCCTTGACCTCCTTGACTCCAGTAAACCTTCTTCCTTTTTCACAGATCCCCTAGAGTCAAATGAAATTTTGGCTGTGGTTCTTGCATATTCCTCCATCAATTGCTAGTTGAAGTCTTTCTCATGAAAGTTAGGCTAGACTCCTATTTGCCAGTATAGCAGAACATTGTTAACAATATCAAGGATGTGCTCTATTTCTTGGCATATGTCTCAAGCTGGTCCAGTCATTGGTTTGCCATTCCCTCAATATTTGTTCTAACTTTACCCCTGCACATCTTGTAGGCTGGAGAAATTGGAGGATGATGTTTTTATAGTAGGACTGGTGTCCCATTCCCTTCATTAAAAATCTTGCCTGGCTACAGGAGATGGACATTTCAGGCTTCATATTACCCATTGCAAAGAGGGTTAGTTACTTTTACCCTCAATTCATTGTCTTAGATTCTGAGGAATTTCTATTTCTCTAGGTTTCTAGCTCATTCCAGAGATGAATTCCCCCAATCCAGTTGTCTCCTCCAGTACTCCCTCCCTCAATTCTTTCCCCTCATGATCCTTCTGGTTTGCATCCAAACGCAAACTCTTGTCCAGTGCTAGCCCAATGCCCAATAAAAATGCCTAGTCTATATTCCAATCTCAGTGAGATGTCATTTTTGGCATCTTTGGATTACAACATGGTTATCCTTTATAATCAGTACCAACTTATATGTGAATATGTACAATGTTTGCCTATGTGGGTCTAAGTTACCCCACTCATGGTGATATTTTCTTGTGCCATCTATTTTTTGTACAAATTTCAAATTGTCTTTGTTTTTAATAGCTGTGAAGTATTCCACTGTGTAAGTGTATCACATTTTCTTTATTCTTTTTTTGATTGAGGGATATCTAGGTTGTTTCCAGTGTCTGGCTATTATGAATAATGTCTCTATGAACATAATTTAGTAAGTACTCTTCTGGTGGTAGGATGGAGTTTCCTTTTGGTATATACCTAGGAGTGTTATAGCTGTTTTTTTTTGTTGTTGTTGTTTTTGGTTTTTTGTTTTTTTTTTGGTTTTGTTTTGTTTTGCTTTGTTTTTTGTTTTGTTTTGTTTTGTTTTTTGTTTTTTTTTGTTTTGTTTTTTTTTGATACAATTACTCCCAATTTTCTGAGACGCCAAAAAATTTATTCCCAAAGTTGTTGTACAAGTTTACATTTGTACCAGCAATGCAGGAGTCTTCCATTACTTCCACAACCTCAACTTAATGTGCTGTCCTTCCTTGACTTTTTTGATAACTTTCTTTTAGAAGTCGATTTTGTTTGATATTAGAATGGCTACTCCAGCTTTTTTTTCAGACCATTTGCTTGGAAATTTGTTTTTGAGCCTTTTACTCTGATGTGTTGTCTGTCTTTCTCCCTGAGGCAGAATGTGCTGTTATTTAAGTCTTATATATTAGCCATTCTGATGTTTGTAAGATAAAATCTCAGAGTCATATCATTTTGCATTTACCTTATGACTAAGGATAATGAACATATCTTTAAGTGCTTCTCAGCCATTAGATTCCTCTATCAAGAATTCTTTGCTTAGCACTGTTCCCCATTTTTAATGTACAATTTGCTTTGTTGATGTTTAATTTGTTGAGTTCTTTATATATTTTGGATATCAACATTCTGTCAGATATAGGGTTGGTTAAGCCATTCTGTAAGCTGACATATTGTTCTATTGGCAGTGCACCATGCCTTACAAAATATTTTCAGTTTAATGAGGTTTCATTTACTAATTGTTGATCTTAGTGGCTGAACTACTAGAGTTCTGTTTAGGAAGTCATCTTCTGTGCCAAAGATTTCAAGGTTATTCTCCACTTCCTCTTTTATCAGATTTAGTCCATCAGGGTTTCTTGATCAGATCGTTGATCCATTTGGACTTGACTTCTGTGCAGGGTAATAGATATGGATTTACTTGTAGTATTCTACAAGCAGATATCCATTACTACCAGCATCATTAGTTGGAAATGTTTCATCTATTCCACTGTAGAGTTTTGACATCTTGTTAAAATCAAGTGTTCATAGGTACGGATTCACTTCTGTGTCTTCACATCAATTTATTGATCAACCTATCTGTATTCATGCCAATACCATGCAGTCTTTATTGCTTCTTCTCTGTAGTACAGCTTGAAACTGGGGATAGGGAATTGGGGGAAGCTAACAGAAAGTTCCAGATTCCAGGAAACAAGAGGATCACAGGACCCTACGGGGAATGACATTAGGTGAAATCCCCAACAAGGGGGAGAGAGTACCTGTAGAAACCATATCCAGAGGTTAGGAATTGGATCTGGTTGAAAGATGGGTCCCCTGCCATTTTCAAAAATTTTGACCCAGTATTGTTCATGTTGAAAGGAAATACAGGGACAAAGAGTAGAGCATAGTCTGAAGGAAAAGCCATCAAGAGACTGCCCCACATGGGGATATATCCCATATGCAGCCACCAAGCCCAGGCACTATTGCTGATGCCAACAAATGCTGGCTGAGAGGAGCCTGATATAGATGTTTCCTGAGAGGCTTTGCCAAATCCTTACTGATACAGATGTGGATGATTGCAGTCAACCATCAGAATGAGCTTTGGGACCCCAATGTAGAAGTTAGGGGAAGGACTGAAGGAGCTGAAGAGGTTTGCAATATCATAGGAAAAACAACAATATCAACCAACCAGACTCCTCAGAGCTCCCAGGAACTAAAGCTCCAACCAAATAAAACACATGGAGCGACCCATGGCTTCAGGTGCACATGTAGCAGAGGAAGGCCTTATCTGGCATCAATAGGAAGAGAGACTGTTTATAGGAAGTATACTGTTTATTTTCAGTTAATTTTGCATCATGTCACTTATGTATACTACTGTATCTAAATAGCAATAGTTTGACTTTTTCCTTTTCAATTTGTATTCCTTGATCTTCATCCTTTCCTTATTGTTGTTGCTAAAACTTCAGGTGCTATACAGAATAGATACAGAGAATATATACTTTTACCATATTATTGCTTTTTAGGGAATATTTTTTTCTCTCAATTTAATTTGATATTGGGTGTCAGCTTTCAATGTATTGGCTTTATTATGTTCAAGCTTGTGACATGTATCCCCCATCTCTTTAAGAATTTATCATCAAGGAGTGTTGGATTTTGTTGGAGTCTTCTTCAACATTGACTATGATAATCTTGTGGTATTTTTTCCTTTTAGTTTGCTTACATGGTAGATTACAGTGAAAGAGTTTGGTATTTTGATCCATCCCTTCATATGTTAAATGAACTCTACTTCATTATAGGGGTGATATTTTTCATATATCTTTGAATTCTGTTTACAAGTATTTTATTGAGTATTTTTAAATCGATGTTTATAAGGGCAATTGGTCCGAAATTCTCTTTCTTTGTTGAGTCTTTGTGGGACTTAAGTTTCACATTGACTATATTCCCATAAAGTAAATTTTGTCAACTTTCCTTCTGTTTTTATCTAGTGAAATAATTTGTGTACCAGTATTAGCACTTTTTTGAAAGTATGGTATAATCCTGCTCTAAAACCATCTGACCTTGTCTTGCTTTGTTTGTTTTGTGTGTGTGTGTGTGTGTGTGTGTGTATATGCGTGTGTGTTGTGTGTGTGTATGTGTGTGTGTGTGTGTGTGTGTGTGTGTGTGTGTGTGTGTGTGTGATTTTCTGAGGCTTTTTGATTTCATGATTTTTTGTTGTTGTTGATTCAGGCTTTTTTGCTTTTTTCATTTAGAGAGAGAAAGAAAGAGAAAGAACATTAAATTGGGTGGGTATGATGGTTGGAAAAAATCTGGGAGGTATTCAGGGATGGGACACATGCTCAAAATATGTTGTATGAAAAATTGTTAATAATAATAATAATACAAATTACCTTATCATAATCTCTCTCTCACACACATACAATACACATGTAGTTATGTATACCTTTTTAAATTCCCACAAATCATCATTGCAAAAAAACCTCTTAAGTTCTTAGAGCAGCAACAAGGCATTTCATCTCATTTTTTGACTCACCATATTATCCCTCCAAAACTACAGTAAATTCTGTTATTGAAACTCTTTTTTCAAATTAATGAGCTTTATTTTCTGTCAGACATAATTATCTCTATAAACTGGGCTTAGCCAAAAATAGCATAATATATGTAACAGGATAGGGTGTTGTCTTAGTCAGGGTTTTTATTCCTGGACAGAACATCATGACCACGAAGCAACTTGGGGAGGAAGGTGGGATTTATTGGCTTACATCACCAAGGAGGTCAGGTATGGAACTCAAACAGATCAGGATGCAGAAGCTGATGCAGCGGCCATGGAGGGATGTTCTTTACTGTCTTGCTTCCCCTGGATTGCTCAGCCTGCTCTCTTATAGAACCCAAGACTACCAGCCCAGAGATGGTCCCACCTACAAAGGGCCTTCCCACCTTGTTCATTAATTGAGAACATGCCTTAGAGTTGGATCTCATGGAGGTATTTCCTCAACTGAAGCTCCTTTCTCTGTGATAACCCCAGCTGTGTCAAGTTGACATAAAACTAGCCAGTAGAGGTGTATATACTATAAAATCTGCAAGATAATATGTTTTTTCAAGGGTTGGAGATTTCTAAAGATATTTTGGTTACTTTGGATTTGTAAGAACTTGACTGAATATTATAAAATTATTTACCACAACATCTTATCTTCTCAGGGTACACTTAAGATGTGAGTCAAACTCTATAAAGTAGAGAGCATATCAAATATTTGAAATAGTTTAAAGCACAGCACGATCAACTTGAGTTTTCCATTAAACAGAAATGAATTCTTTTAAACTGACTTGGCTTGTATTTTATTTAATTTTATTGAATTTGGAAAAAATATTTTCAGAAAGAAGGTGTTTATCATTAATCCCCTTGAGTTAAGGCAACATTAAATGAAGAATGTAGGCTAGAAAATGTGAGACATATTGAGAGAATTTGGATGTCTGTGGACAAAACATTTTATTGTGCATACATTTTATGTTTTTTTAACATCTTATGTTCATATTTTTAATGACAAAGTCACAAGTCCTTGAAATGGAACTTTGTACAATGAAGTTCATACCAAAAATATATATGTTGAATTTGTTTAAAACTAAAATTAACACACCTTAGAATTGGGAATGATTAAAAAGCTTTGGGAACTCTGTATGTTTTACAATCGCCAATGATACCAGTGTTGATGAAACATGGTCAAACTTTGCAGATACATTAACTTTAGATATGATGTTACAGCTATGGTCCAGTGAAACTAGGTTACCTCTTGGGCCAGTCATAAAATTTGGTGGCAATGTCTAATTTTTCTAAATTTAATATATGAAAGATGCAATACTAAGACAGTCTTTAAGAACAGCTGAGACCAGGACTGTGTGACAGAGTTTGAATCCTGGCAAAGAAGCCCCAAGGGGCTGTTGCATGAAGATATGAAGGTAAAGTTTAAGCTACTGTAAAGATTCCAGAGTATTAGAAATGCCAGGATGATGGGACATGATCTAATGTCTGGACAAGGACATCTGGAGGTGAGAAATGGAATCAGTTTAAATGATGAGAAAATGTGTGTGCTGAAGATAGCATATGAAGAGGAATTGGGACACCAAAGCTGATATCTCCATGAAAATTCCCAGAAATGGAGGATTTCATTTCTCTGCTTGATTTTGGCTTTTTGTATAGTCATCACTTGCTATTCCTAGATATTTATTTTTATTTTGTGATAAGAACTTTTACATTATTCTATTATGCATAGCAATAACATAATTTTCTGCAAGATATCACAATACATTTTTTGATGTGGTAAAATTTTTAAAGACTATGAGGACTTTTAAAGTTGAACTGTATTTTGCATTATTAAACACACAGAGAACTTTGGAAATAAGGGTTGGTAGGTTATGTCTAAAACATAATGTGATGTGTCTATGTGACAGATTAAAAATGAATGAAGCTGTGATGGTTAATGTTATATACTTAACACAATATAGAATTGCCTGGGAGGGAAATCTGAATGAAGGATTGTCTATACTACTTAGGCTGTAGGCATGGTTGTGGGCCTGCATCTTGATTACTTTTAATTTCTAAGGGAAGAAGTTCCCTTGTTGTGGCACCATTATTTATGATGGGGATTCTGGAGTGTATGAGAATAAAGAAAGCAAATAAAGCTCTAGTAACCATACACACATAAATTCCTTGATCTCTACTCTTGACTTGTGTCAAGTTTCTGCTACTTCCTGTTGCACTGATGCCCCAACAGTGATTGACTATAGTCTGAATTTGTGTGTAAAATAAACTTTCATGTACCTTGTTTTGGCCAGGATACCTACAGAAAGTTATAAGGTGCTAACCTTCTTAATGCAGTTCATGCTTGCCTCAAACTTTCAATACTACTCAATTTTCTCTTCCTCAGTGCTAGTTTTTTTATAAGCCTAATATAATATGACTGAATAAATTTTCTTTTCATTTTTAAAACACATTATTTATTATTATCATTATTACTACTACTACTACTACTACTACTACTACTACTACTACTACTACTACTACTACTGCTACTACTATTATTATTATGTGGTAGAATATCTGATCTAGAGCACATGTGGAAGTCAGAACATCACTTTGCTGAATGCAGTTCCCTCTTTACATTCATGTATGTTCTGAGAATGGAATGAAGGCCATCACAATTGCTTAGCAAGTGCTTTATTTGTTTAGCATCTCATTAACCTTCCGTTTTGTGTTTCTTTGTTTTTGTTATTGTTTTTTTGTTGTTGTTGTTGTTGTTGTTTTCGACTCAGAACCTCCCTATGTAGCTCAGCATTGCATTGAACTTACACTCATCCTCCTGTCTTTCATGTACATAGATAGTAGGTATGCATTATCATGAGCAGTGAAGTTCATTATTTCTATGCTATATCTGGCCCACCGTGAACATTCAGTACTTGGTATTCCATGTGAGCTACAATGGCATACTAACTTGCCTTAGTTAGGGATTGTATTTAGGTGATAAGACATCATGAACAACATCAACTGGGAGAGAAAATGGTTTGGTTCATAGTTCAGTTTGTAATTCATCATACATGAAAGTCACACCAGAAACCCTAGACTGGAATTTGGAGCAGGTAAGACCTGAAGTAGTGGACATGTAGGAAAATTGCATACTGGCATATTCCCCATGTTTTGATTAGCCTACTTTTTTTTATAGCATCCAGTACCATCAGTCCAGAGCTGATACTGCCAACTGGGATATCCTTCCATAGCGATCATTAATTAATAAAATTCAAGAAAGCCTTTTCCAGGCAAAAGTTTGGTGGGGTTATTTTCTCAATTGAAATTCAATATTCTCAAATGGCTCTGGCTTGTGTGAAGTTGATATTGACTTAGACAGCAGAGGACTTTAATGAATACAGCCATAGGCATGATGTGTTAAGGGTAAGAAATATTGTCTTGGACTTATCCTTAACAGAAGGCTTGCAGCTGTGGAAGTAGATTTGGTAGAGTACTTTATTCTCATGCATGAAGCCTTGGGTTTGATCTCTAAAACTGCATCAAGTAGGGCATCTCTTTAATCCTAGCTGTTCTGAAAAAAAAAAGCAGGAGGATCAGTGGTTCATAGTCATATTGAGCTATTAAGTGAGATAAAGGACAGTCTGAACGATATGGAATATTTCTCGAAAGCAAGTAAGGATTATAATACTATATGATACCAACCACAAACAAAAGCAAGCTCTATCACATGAGACTGTGACTCTCTCAGTTTTATTTAAGCCTCCCCTTACATAATCCAATGGCCCTACCATCAATCTCTATCCACAGTTATCCAGTGGACCTCATGGCTCTACATGTCTAGGGTGTAATTTATTTTTTTCCATTTTTTATTAGGTATTTAGCTCATTTACATTTCCAATGTTATACCAAAATCCCCCATACCCACCCACCCCCACTCCCCTACCCACCTACTCTCCCTTTTTGGCCCTGGCGTTCCCCTGTACAGGGGCATATAAAGTTTACAAGTCCAATGGGCCTCTCTTTGCAGTGATGGCCGACTAGACCATCTTTTGATACATATGCAGCTTGAGACAAGAGCTCCGGGGTACTGCTTAGTTCATATTGTTGTTACTCCTATAGGGTTGAAGTTCCCTTAGTTCCTGGGGTGCTTTCTCTAGTTCCTCCATTGGGGGCCCTGTGGTCCATTCAATAGCTGACTGTGAGCATCTACTTCTGTATTTGCTAGGCCCTGGCATAGTTTCAGAAGAGACAGCTATATCTGGGTCCTTTCAGCAAAATCTTGCTAGTGTATGCAATGGTGTCAGCATTTGGAAGCTGATCATGGGATGGATCTCTGGATATGGCAATCACTAGATGGTCCATCCTTTCATCACACTTCCAAATTTTGTCTCTGTAACTCTTTCCATGGGTGTTTCGTTACCATATTCTAAGAAGGGCAAAAAGTCCACACTTTGGTCTTGTTCTCTTGAGTTTAATGTTTTTAGCAAATTATATCTTATGTGGGGTATCCTAAGGTTCTGGGCTAATATCCACTTATCACTGAGAACATATTGTGAGAGTTCCTTTGTGATTGGGTTACCTCACTCAGGATGATGCCCTCAAGGTCCATCTATTTGGCTAGGAATTTCATAAATTTATTCTTTTTAATAGCTGAGTAGTAGTCCATTGTATAAATGTACCACATTTCCTGTATCCATTCCTCTGTTGAGGGGCATCTGGGTTCTTTTCAGCTTCTGGCTATTATAAATAAGGCTGCTATGAACATAGTGGAGTATGTGTCCTTCTTAATGTTTGGGGCATTTCTGAATATATGCCCAGAAGAGGTATTGCTGGATCTCTGGTAGTACTATGTCCAATTTTCTGAGGAACCGCCAGAGTGATTTCCAGAGTGGTTGTACAAGCTTGCAATCCCACCAACAACGGAGGAGTGTTCCTCTTTCTCCACGTCCGCACCAGCATCTGCTGTCACCTGAATTTTTCATCTTAGCCATTCTGATTTGTATGAGGTGGAATCTCAGTTTTGTTTTGATTTGCATTGCCCTGATGATTAAGGATGTTAAACAATTTTTCAGGTGCTTCTCTGCCATTCGGTATTCCTCGGGTGAGAAATCTTTGTTCAGTTCTGAACCCCATTTTTATATGGGGTTATTTGATTTTATAGGGTGTAATTTATTTGGCTAGTGGCTCTAAGTCACCTAATTTGTGGAAGACTAGCAGATTTCTTACTTTGGTTATGAGGCACCTCTTTTTAGTACATTCAACTCAAACTTCCTTTAAACTGATAGATAATGCAAAGTACTTTTCCCTATTATTTAAATGTGTATTTGTGTGTGTGTGTGTGTGTGTGTGTGTGTGTGTGTGTGTGTGTGTTGGTATGTACATACGTATGTAAGTAAATGCACCTGCCCACAGGTGCCAGAGGCCTCCTGAAGCTCAAGCTAAAGGTGACTGTGAGCTACCCAAAGTGAGTCCTGTGCAAGAGCAATACTCACTCCTCATTACTGACCACTCTGAACTCAAATTGCTTTTATTCCCTGGCAACTTAATCATGCCCCTAAGTATAACTCTTAAATTATTTTTGTTTGGAGAAATTCTTTTTATACTTTCTGGTACTGATAGTCCTTGTACTTCTGATATTGCTCATGATTCAGTCTCCAAAGTACAGGATTCATAAAGATAAACTACTGGTTCCAATAATTTCCTATTTTCAGACATGTTGTCATATAGCCTAGGCTGGCCCCAACTTAGTATGTAACCAAGGATAACTTGGATCTTCTAATCCTTCCAATACAAACTTGTTCCGTGCAAACCATTCTATTTTTTGAAATTACCCATAGAGTAAATATTATTTTTTGTCAAATTTCTCTTTATAAAAGTTCAATTCAACTAAAGTCTATGTCATGAATATTCGACCTCTTTTGTAATCATGTAAAGAATTCCTTGACAAACTATATAAATCTGTTCCGTGACAGTTAGGACCTCTATTCTATATCATGAAAGAAATATCTGTGCAGAGGGGTTTTACTTCACCAAAGTGGACAAATATAAATTTTATTA